>NW_024544747.1:2080000-2461210 GCF_018167655.1 Microtus oregoni | reverse complement strand
GTGACCTTTAGCTGTAGTCTTAATTCTCTTTTGCCAGGTAAAGTCACAAACTCAGATCACTGGGGATCAGATGGGCATCTCTCCAAGAGCCATTATTCTCCAAGTCTGTGCTAATTAGGAGCGACTCTAAGTGGGGTTCAAGGGAAGAATGGCAGAGCCACTGTGGAGTCTCTTTTCCCAGCAAACTGCTGGAGGGTGCGAGGGACAGGGCAGCTCATGGCTCACGACTCCTGCCACAGGCCTTGTGGACCGGTGTTTGTAGGCAGTGAGGAAGTTAGTGAAGGCACTCAGCATGTCCAACCTTTCAGCATGAGGCAGGCACATGGCTGTCATCCACAGAGTTCACGCTCGAGAACTGCATGGCTCTTTGTTTCAGAAAGCCACCAAAAAGATCTCCTCTTTGCTTCTTTTGTTCTAAGCCAAAGTTGGACATGCGCAAGAAAAGTAGAGAGCTGGCTCAGGCTCGGCGGCCAGGCTTCCACTGAGGGCCAGAATCCAGGTGAAGAGGCAGATGGACCAGGGGCTGGAAACAGCTGAGAGCTGCTGAGCAAAAGGACTCTTGGGTATGTGAGGTCCTGGAGCACTGACGGCTTGGGAAGATGGTGTGAATCTCAAGCTGTGGGTATGAATCCATGATTAGTTTTCTGGAACACTCAAAATTGGCACTGCCTTTGCTTTGGGCACTATCAATACATAATTAATAACAAACTTGAACCTTGTAACCCCTCTCGGCTCCTGTGAGATCTTACTTTGTCTTGATTTAGGACCTTGTGAAGATTAAGTATGTGATATCTGTAGCAAAACTGGTAGGCGTTAAGTAAGCCTTTTGTTGAAATTAGTTCCTGTTCTTTGGTTGACTAGAAACCCAGGAGGTAGGTCTGAGGATGTCCTCTGTGCGGAGTGCTCGCCTGGGGGACCTGGAGCTCACTCTGCAGCACTCAGCAAAAGCTTTCTTGATGTTCTGGGTGCGAATGATGGTTGGGGGGAGTGCCGCAGCTGAAGACTGCAAACATTGGCTCCATGGGGTGGACTGGGGCTGGGGATGGAAGAGGTGTTTGAGATAAAGTTGGGATGCTCGTACCAGAAGAGGGATGGAGTTCATTTGGGCACAAGTCCAGAATAGCCAGCAGGGGCAATGTGTCTAGAAGGGGTTCTGCGTGGCCTGTGCCCACAACCTTCATTCTCCCTGCAGCTTCTTGGCTGTGTCTAGGAGTTAGGGCATTATGTAATAATAATTAGCCCTGTTTTTGTCTTTTTCTTTGTTCATCACTGAAAGCAAGGCTTTAATTTACCAAAATCAGACTCATTTTTTTTTTTCTTGAGACCGGGTCTCACTCTGTAGCCGTGACTGTCCTGGAACTCAGTTTGTAGACCAGGTTGATCTTGAACTTAGAGATCACCTGTCTGTGCCTCCTGCGTGCTGGGATTAAAGATGTGTCACCGTGTCCTGCTTCATTCATTTTCTTTAGTAATAATTTTTATGTTTTGTAATTATAATATAGTCATGTCCCAGCTCCCTTTTCCTTTCCTCTCTCCAACCCTTCTCATTCACTCTCTTGCTCTCTTTCTCACATCATAGTCTGGTTTTCTTTAATTGTTCACACAGACACACACACACGTGCGCGCGAACACACACACAACACACACAGTATATAAATACAGCCTGCTCGGTCCACATGTCGGCTGTATGGATGTGCTCTCAGAGCTGACCTCTCTCAAGTGTTGGATAACTAGTTTGGGGAGCTTTCTCCTGGAAAAGACAATTTTTTAAGGATTATAAACAGCACTTTATCTCTCAAGACATGCCATGCAATGTCAATGATTTAATTTAAAAAGTTTATTATCATTTTTGTTCGTGTGTACGTGTGTATTTGTCTCTGAGTGTGTATGTGTGTGTGCTTGCGCACATAGGCACTTGCGAGCACACATGCCTGTGGAGGCCAGAAGAGGGTGTCAGATCCCCTGGAGCTGGAGTTATTGTGGTTGATTGAAAGCTGCCTGATTTGGGTGCTGGAAAGCAAACTCTGGTTCTCTATATGAACAGCAAGTGCTTAGCAACTGACTCTCTCTCCAGCATCCCAGTGTCAAAGCTTTAGTTGAATTAGCCACCTCAGCTCTAACTAATCCCTGGGACCGTCCAATTCAGGCTTAATAGGAGGCATCATTCATGAGCCACTCAGAGGAAATATAAAAAGAGGATTACTTTACATGTTGTTTTTCCAATTCACTACTTCCCTCCCTCCTGCCCTCCCTCTCCTTTTCTCTTAAGCGTGTTTAATGTGTTTCCTGTGAATATAATCGTTCTTGAGTCACAAGGCCCTCTGAGACTCTGGTAAAAGTCGTGGGCAGCCCCCACACCACCAAACGTACATGCACACATACCGCCCCCTCCTCTGAAGCATCCACAGGTATTCTAGGAATTCATGGACTCCACATTGGTAAATCTTGCTTTCTGTGGACAGTGATGGTGGCAGAGGCAAATACAACCGTACTGGGTGGCCCCTGCAGCAGCCATAGACCAGGAGGCCCAGTCTTTTTTTTCTTTTAAACTTAACAGTTTCAGACAATTTTGGCATATGCTTGAAATTTGGGGAACATTTCAAATGTCTATCAAAGGAGAAACATTTGCATAGTGAATCACCCTGTGCCCATGACTTGGCATCAAGAATGAACACACATCTTGTTTCTTCTCTGTCTCTCTCCAGGCTCAAATCCCAGCTGAAGGGCGCCTTTTACAATGTATTGATGGCACATCACAGGATTATTAACTGAAAAGGTTTTGCAGCCTGATAAGCCTCTCTGCTGCTGCAATAGTCTAAGTCAGAGCAAACCGAATTAGAGAAAGCCTGGGTTTAACAGATACCAGCGCTCCCAGGTGGCATTCCAGCCCCCCAGAGAGGAGAAGGAAGGAAGACCAGAAACCACTGTTTGTTGTCTGTGGGGCAGTTTAAATACCCTGTGGGTGTGGTCTTGAGCATCTCTGGGGAGGGTCATCTTTTGTTGGTCTTTCTTGGAGCTGGAGTCTGGACTGAGACAACTCCCAGGAGAGGGGGCTTGGGATGGAACTTCCAAACAATTACCATACCTTAAAAAGTACCTGAGAGCAGGCAGATCTCTGTGAGTTCAAAGCCAGTCTGGTCCACATAGCAAGTTCCAGGACATCCAGGGTTACATAGAAAGACCCCGTCTCAACAACAAATTATAAATAAAGGAATATAATCAGATAGCCATTCTGTTTAAATTTCTGTGAATTAGTTATAATTATAATTATTTTTTCTTTTATTTTTTAAACATGACTTTATGTGAGCCAGGACGCACGTTCATATTCCAGTGTGGCCTTTTCAGTGTTCCAGCTGCTAATGGATGCGGATAGTGACTGCTCCTCTGGCGGACAAAGAGGACGAACATCTGTCAGTGAGCTCAGCTCTGGATAACCAAGATAAGAAAGCTTGAAGTTTTCCAGTAGTTGACTTTACTCTCTCTCTCCATACACAACGACATACATACATACATACACATAACACACATATAGATATGTATATATACATATATAATGTTGAAGATGTGTTTTTTAAATTGTTATAATTAATTTTATTCTTTGAGATTATAATGTATTTGTATCAGTTATCCCTTTCCTTCCCTCCCTCCCACCGCTATTGATTTATAGTCTTAGAGAAATCTATAAGTTCTACCTCTCTTCCTCCCTCTCCATATTGGCACCTTGTTCTGTGCTATGCCGGCTGTCTGCTGAGATGGTACTAACTATTATAAGTGATGCTGGATATTTAAATATCAGCTTGGAGACTAGCTCTAGCTGGATAGTAACTTGGTAGTCAACATTAATAATTACCTCCATATAAAATTATACCTGGCTTCAAGAGACTATATGATAACATAAAGAGTTCAGAAAGTAGGCCAGGTGGTAGTGGCGCACATCTTTAATCCCAGAACTTGGGAGGCAGAGGCAGGTGGAACTCTTGTTAATTCAAGGCCAGCCTGATCTACAGAGCAAGTTCCAGGACAGGCTCCAAAGCTACACAGAGAAACCACACACACACACACACAACATGAGTTCAGAAACTAATATTCCTCATTGGAAGTTACTTGTCACGTGCTGGCATTGTCCTAGTCAGGAAGTGACACCTGTCCTGGAGCTTACAGGGACGCATGCTGGGTTCAGTGTAGGCCACTGTGCTGGGCTCTAGGGGACACTCACGGATGACAGTGTGTTTCCATGCTAAGTGTGGTGGTACATGCCTTTAAGCCCAGCAGAGGCAGGTAGATTTCTGAATTCCAGGCTAACCAGGGCTACATACTGAGACCCTGTCTTAAAAAACAAATCAAGAAGGCAAGAAGGGAGGGAGAGCAGGAGGGAGGGGAAACTCAGGACCTGAAAGATAAGCTAGGTAAGCAGAGCGCATGTGAGTAAAGTCAGTTGTTTTCCACTAAAACGTGATTCCTAGCCCCTCGTGCACACAAAAGAGAACAGAAAATGATTCTGCAGGGAAGACTGTGGACTCTGCAACTTCTCTGCAAGTAGGAGCCTCTGTGCGCTGGAAATCGTGTTCATCATATGGGGCTGAGGGAGGTGCGGAGGTTAAAAGGTGCATCTGAGGATTAACTGAGCCACAGTGGGCAGGCCTTTAATCCCTGCACTGGGGAGGCAGAGGCAGGTGGATCTCTGTGAGTCTGAGGCCAGCGTGGTTTATAGACTGAGTTCCAGGACAGCTAGGGCTGTTAAGCAGAGAAACACTATGTCGAAAAAAAAGAAATACTATATAGGCCAATTTCAGTCTTTTTCCTTCCTCCTTTTCCTGCCACCCCTCTCCAGGGTCTTTCTGTGTAGCCTCCCAGACCTGGTTCTCACTATAGAGCCCAGGCTGGCTTTAAACTCATGGCCATCTTTTTGCCTCATCTGTGATTACAAGTGTGAACGTCGTGCTTGGCTCTGAAACATTAGCTTCATCTGATAATTCTTCGGTGTGTCTCTACACTTACGGCCTGCACCACACCAGCCCGTGGTCCAAAGGGAAGCAGGCTTCGCTGACCACAAGTGGCCTTGTCACCATTCGCATTGGCACTTGGCCCACATGTCCCATGTTTGTTCTGATTTGAGAGACTTTGAGGCAAACAGCTTTATTTTCACAGTACACTGCAGAGGGCACAGAACATTCTCTTTTGTCCCTGTCCCACCCCCTGCCCGCCCTCTTTTATTATCCACTTCCCCAGCAGAGCAGCTTTCTGTGCTAAGTCCGTAGCTTGCACTAGGGTGATGCCTTAGTGCAGGACATTCTGTAGGCTTAGATGTTTGATGACATGGGCCCCCCATGCTTAGACCATGCAGACTCATTCCCGTGCCCCCAAATGCTTTGTGTGTGACCTTTTAGCTCCTCCCCCCAGCTCTTCTTTTTTGGTCGGGGGGGAAGGAAGGTTTCCAGACAAGGTTTCTCCCTGTAGCCTTGGCTGTTCTGGAACTCACTCTGTAGGCCAGACTGGCCTTGAACTCACAGTTCAAATGGATAGATCTAGGAAAAAACATATTGAGTGAGGTAACCCAGACCCAGAAACACAGATATAAAATCTACTCACTCATAAGTGGCTTTTAGACATAAAGCAAAGAAAAACCAGCCTACAATTCACAACCCCAGAGAACCTAGACAACAATGATGACCCTAAAAGAGACTTACATGGATCTAATCTACATGGGAAGTAGAAAATACAGTATCTCCTGAGTAAATTGGGAGTGTGGGGGTAATGGGCAAGGGTAGAAGGGAGGGGATGGAAAGGAGTAGAGAGGAGAAAAGGTATAGCTTAATAAAAACAGTAAAAAACAAACAAACAGATCTGTCTGCCTCTACCCTCCTGAGTGCTGGGATTAAAGATATGCGCCATCACAACCAGTACATTCTTCTTCTTCGTTTTTTTTTAAAGATAGATTTATTTATTTATTTATTTATTTATTTATTTATTATGTACACAACATCCCTTCCATGTATGCTTGCATGCCAGAAGAGGGCACCAGATCTCATTATAGATGGCTGTGAGCCACCATGTGGTTTCTGGGAATTGAACTCGGGACCTCTGGAAGAGCAGTCAGTGCTCTTAACCTCTGAGTCATCTCTCTAGTCCCTACATTCTTCTTTTTTATTGTTTCCATAGCTTTGTCTTTTCCTGAATATCACAGGGCTGGAATTATTCAGTACATGGAATTTTCTTCCTTTCCTTTCCCCTTTCTTTCTTCCTTCCTTCCTCCTTCCTTCCTTCCTTCCTTCCTTTCTCTCCCTTTCTTAAAAGCAATAACAAAACACTCCAAACCCAACTTCCCTAGAACTAGTGATTGTCCTGCCTCGGCTTCCTGAGTTCTGAGGTTACAGGAGTGTGCTACCACACTGGGTTAAAAGTTTATGGAGAGTTAATAATTCTTTTTCAGTTTTCTTTTCTCTTCTCTATGCAGTGCTATAGATGGAGCACAGGGCCTCATGCATGCCAGGCTTGCTCTCCCCCACCGTCCTGTGTCTGCAGGGCCTCATGCATGCCAGGTCAGCTCTCCTCCACCGTCCTGTGTCTGCAGGGCCTCATGCATGCCAGGCCAGCTCTCCCCCACCGTCCTGTGTCTGCAGGGCCTCATGTATGCCAAGTCAGCTCTCCCCCACCGTCCTGTGTCTGCAGGGCCTCATGCATGCCAGGCCAGCTCTCCCACACCGTCCTGTGTCTCCAGGTCTCATGGCCTCTTGAATTGGCTTCTTTCACTTAATAAAATGCATTTAAGGCATTCATCTTCTTATGACTTAATAGTTCATTTCTTTTTCAAGCCCACACTACTCCATTGTCTAGATTGACCACAGTTTATCTGTTCACCAAGAAGGACATCTTGGTTGCTTCTAAATTTTAGCAATTATGAATAAAACTTCTGCATGCTTTTATGTTCAGGTTTTTGTGTTGATTTAAAACTTTTTATAACTGGGTTTCCCTGTGTAATAGTCCTGGCTGTCCTGGAACTTGCTCTATAGACCAGGCTGGCCTTGAACTCACAGAGATCTGCCTGCCTCTGTCTCCGGAGTGCTGGGATTAAAGGTGTGCTCCACTACCGCCAAAATAATGATAATAATAATAAAAATAATAAAGTTTTGGGTGGTAACTATCAACACTGATTTATAAAGTAAGAATTTGTTTTTGGAAGAAACTGTCTTCTAGTGTGGCTGCAGAATTGTGTTTTTCCCCAGCAGCAAAGAGGGAGGTCTGTTGTTACTAGTGTCCTAGATTCTTGACCATCCCAATAGCTGTGCAGACCTTGCTTTTGAACAGGGTCTGGCTGTGTACTGCATAGTCCAGGCTGGTGTGGAACCCATTGATCCTTGCCTTAGCTTCCCAAGTGCTAGGATCAAAGGTGTGCGCCACCACCGCCTGCCCCTAGATACATTTTAAAATCACGTTTCTTATCTACTTGTTTTGTATCTTGTGCACACATGCACATGCCATGGCGCCCATGGAGAGGTCAGAAGACAACGTGGGGAGTCAGTTTTCTTTCCATCGTGCGGGTCCTGTCTCAAGGATTGAGCTCAGGTTGTCAGGCTTGGTGGTGAGGGCCTTTACCTGCTGAGACATCTTGTTGGCCCTGCACAATTTTTTTTTTTTTTAAAAAGAAACAGCTAATGGTTTGAATAAAAATCTACTAGGCTTATTGTTTAACCTGCTTGAATTTTCTGGAACAGAAAATGGTGTAAGAGCCCGCGATCCCAGTGCTAATGGCGCTGTGCTGACGGCACCCGGCTGAGTGGACGGAGTGCAGTGTTGCTGACTGTATTCCATGGTGGTGTTTTCTGTGAAACCCTGTGAAAACCCTGGATTCTCGGTGAATTTGTATTTGGGTTTAGATTCTTTATCAGACTCAGGGACGATTTATACCGCAGTCCCCAGTCACTCATTGTCTCTCGTTGCTCGCTGGCAGCCACTGAAAGCCTGTGCAGTCCGCAAGCGGTTTTCAAGTGGTGTTTGGGAATTTTTAAAAGATATTTTTCATTTATTCTGTAATGAAAAGCCTCTCTCATCTGCTCTGGTTCACGTGGAAGAGAGCCTAGACAAACTGTCACCTTCCCAAGTGAAGAGTTACCTTGATAGCACTGTCCTTCAACGAAGGCTGATCAGTTCAAGTGTGTGTGTGTGTGCGCACGCGCGCAAGCGTGTGTGTGTGTGTGTGTGTGCATGCGTGTGCGTTTGTGTGTGCGTGTGCGTGTCGTGTGTGTGTTGAACCCAAGGCCCTGCACAGGCCAGACAATGCTTCTTGTTAGATGTTACAGTGCACAGACTCACAGATCTTAGCATATTTGTTCTGTGTAGCCTACTGAAATCCTGTCCACACTGAAGCGCAGGTTACTTGTGGTTGGCAAGGACCCTCCAAAGCAGCTGCTGGTGCCCGTGGCCGTGTGTCTGCTGCTCTTCTTGCTTTCTTACTGTCTGATAAAACGGGAGGGTTCAAACACGTTCCAGACCTGTAGCCAGCCAATTTTTGTTTTGTTTTGAGAGGGTCTTACTGTGTGGGCCAGGCTGGCCTGTAACAGTCACAGATATTCTTGCTCCTGCTTCTGAAGTGCTGGGTTTGAAAGCGGACGCCACTATGCCCTTCTATCAGCTGTTTTGTTTCGTTTTTTTCAAGAAACTCTGATTTCTTTAAGTAGAGAATGATATTTTCAGAGGTCATAATCTTGGTGCCGATGATACTTCGAGCTACAGTTGATCATGTGTTATAGGCCTTTGAAAGGACAGAGGTTAAAAATATCTACTAATTTAAAGCTATTTATGGACACAGGATGTGTCGTATGTTTTCACTGATGCGTTCCACGTGAGAAAGACGTAGCCTTTTTATTTACCTTCTGTCTCTGCTCTCATGTCTCATTTCGAACCCTTTGAGAGTCCTTCCTCTCAGCCACACTGGGGATGACACAGTTCACACAGTCAGTCACCACACAGCACACTGTGCCCTCAGATGCCGATGCCCAGTGTGAGTGCTGCGACCAAGGGCATGGTGACTGCAGGCCGCTCAGGGGGCTCCACGCAGTGGCTTACACTAATCCCGCTCTCAGGGTGGCTGAAGCAAGACAGCCCGTGGGAGGGCAGCCAGGGCTACAGAGAAAGACTTGTTCTCAAAAGCCAAAAAAGAGAAAAAGCAGTTTATGATCTTCGCTGCTGTTGTCTGTCTCTTGGGAATGTGTACTGCTTGGGCAATTGGCTACTTTGTCCTGGTTTCTCTTTGTCTCCTGTTTTGCCAGGAACTGATCTGGAGTTGGAATGCCAGCCCCAGCCGGCCGTGTTCCAGCTCTGTGCACTCTGACTTAGAATCAATCTTCTGAAATAGCTACACCACCAATTTCACGTCTGCTTGTTTGGTTTTTAATTTGAGAATTCCCTTTGGAAGAGATGTACTTTTATTCATGTGTGTCTGTGTCTGTGAACACCTGCCCTGTGTGTGCAGGTCATGTGGCGACTGGTGGAGCTCTCTCCAGCCCTGTGCTCTAAAGTCTAGCCAGGCGTTTATGTTCCAGCTCCCTTTTCTTTGTTAAGATGGAGCAAATCACAGTTTTCTCCACTTTGCTTTTAAAACTTATTATTATCTCTTAAATATTTTTCATAGTAGTAATATGTAATTTTAAATATCTACAAAAGTAAATTATCAAATTAATCACGACTTGACATTTGACATTCTATTTCTCTAAGAATATCTATGTTAATCTCATTAAAATATCGTCTCGCTGGAGAACTGGATTGCCTGTCTTCAGCATTGTGTTGTGGGGGGGTGGGCGTAGATGGGCTTGATGATGTGGGGGCTTCAGAGTGAGTTGGAGATCTGAGCTATACCTGGAGGGCGATCCTGGCGAGCTAAGGAGCTGGGGGAAGCACCAAGCCTGGCAGTGTGCACAGGCCACGTGGAAGTGAGAGTGTGCCTGTGTCCCTGTGGTGAAGTAGCCCAGTTGGAGCCTCACGCCGGGAAAGGGAAAGTAAGTCCAGAGTAGCACTTAGTGTGTTTGTCTTAGTGGCCCGATGCCTGTGAAGGAGGAGGGGACTGGGTCACAGCATTCTTTTAAGAAAGACTTTCTGGAAGCTGGAGAGATGGTTCCGTGGTTAAGAGCCCTGGCTGCTCTTCCAGAGGACCTGGGTGCAATTCCTAGCACCCACATGGCAGCTCCCAATAGTCTGTAACTCCAAGATCTGACACCTGCACGCAGACATACATGCAGGCAAAACACCAATGCACATAAAATAAAGTTAAATTAAATCTTAAAAAAAGTCTTACTGAGCAGTTACTATGTGAATGTTTCTGTGCTGTGTATGGGGCTAGAGTCTTTTAAAAATATCCCTCTTTTCCTTTCCTTTCTTCTCTGAGACAGTTTCGCTATGCAACACTGGCTGGCCTGGAACTTGCTCTATAGACAAGGTTGGCCTCTGCCTCCCGAGTGCATCATGCCTGGCTTGTTTTGTTTTGAATTATGTACACGTGTGTGAGTGTGTGTGCACGAGTGCAGTTGCCCCACGGAGCCCAGAAGAGGGCATCGGATCTCCTGGAGCTGGAGTTAGAGGCTGGAAACGGCAAGAGTATACACACTCTTAACCACTGGTCCATCTCTCTAGCCCCCACATCTCTGTTTCCTTGCTAAGCAGAATTGCAGTATGCCTTTAGGACATAAAAACTGGGGGCTGTTAGGTTAGTTTGGAAGTGAGGGGCAGTCACCATTCAAGGCAAGTGCCTGCTGGAGTTGCCTTTGCAGATGTGTAACTGGGCCATTGGAGAGGATGGAGCTGCTCAGTCTTAACTCCTTCTACCACATCTGTGATCTCGGGGTATGGTTATTTAATGTTACAGCCTGGGAAAGAGAATGACTGCCATATTTGCATCTCAAGGGGATGTGAAGTTCCAACTTAAAAATATATATAAACCACTGTTTTCCCCTCCAGGTATCTCAGAGGAGCCTTGGTATGTACTGTGGTTTGGAGTATTTGAATGATGAATATGCGTGTATTTCCATGGTCGTTTGCATTGGAGAATGAATATGCATGTATTCCTGTGACCATTTGCATATCTGTTTTTAAACAGAGACCAGATGAGGAAGCTGTGGTGGATCAGGGCGGGACCAGCACAACCCTCAACATTCACTATGAGAAGGAAGAGTTGGAAGGTGAGAGGCTGCCTCCCATGGCCAGGGAAAACAAAAGCCCTCTGGAGACCTGGGTTCACATCTGACTCTTTTTTTCCTGCCTGAGGGACCCTGTGGGGAAAACAGCTACCTTCCTTTGCCTCTTGGTCCTTGTCTTAAACAAGAGCAGAGATAAGAGTGCCTCTGTCTGATAGGCTTGGTGCAGGACCCAGTAGGCAGCGTGAGACACAGGCATGGAGTACTGGGCCACTCAGCACAGATATCAACAATAGCAAAAACCCTTTCTTTGAAACTGTGAAGTGATCACTTAGTTCACTGACTCTTCGTAACTGCTACCCTTTTGTTTGTAGCACTGGATTTTTTTTTAAAACTTATTTTACATACCAACCAGTTTCCCCTTTCTCTTCTCCTCCCTTTCTCTCCACCACACCTCTTTTTTACCCCCTGCCCCAAATAGGGTAAGGCCTCCCTTAGGGAGTCAATAGAGCCTGGCATATCAATTTCAGGCAGGAGCGAGCTCCTTGCCCCTGCATCAAGGCTGAGCCAGGCATCCCACCATAGGGAGTGGGTTCCAAAAAGCCAGCTCGTGCACGAGGGACTGATTCTGACCCCACTGCTAGGTTGGTCCCATGCAGGCTCCCTAGCTGTTTGGTCTAGAGTCTGTGAGCTCCCGCGAGCGGGGGTCAGCTGTCTCTGTGGGTTTCCCAACCATGATCTTGACTCCCACTGCATCTGTAGTACTGTTAATCACACAGGCAAAAATAGGACTATGACCACAATTTCTGAGATATTTGAAGCAAGCTTTATTAAATACTGGCTGGGATTCTGGACTCTGGCCAGGTCCCTACCCAGGATTTCCAGAGTGTTGGGCCAAATTACCTTAGCCAGGGGCTTTATAAAGGCAAACCCTGCAAGACTCTGCACTTCTGGCCTTCGTCCAATCAGAGGCAAGCATATATCCAGCTGTACTTCCTGCCTCTGTGCCTCCCACTTACCTGTGATGGAGCACATCCTGTGCAGTTGGGGCCGCCAACCTTGTTTACAGAAGTGAGAACACGTGACTTGTTGTCCTACATGAACAAGAGCCCCCACATTCCAGGAAGTTATACCTGTAAGCGGGGCTTACAGGTTAGAAGCACTTTTTAAAATATAAATCTCTTAGACTCAGTAATTTAAACTTAAACATAACTTCAGCCCTCACAGTACCCGAGACACATGTTGGTGCCACACCCACTTTAGTTTTGAGAACCGACCTGATGGTGGGGGAAGACTGGGTGGAATCCATCTTTTCTCCCTCTCTACTGCAAGGCAGACACACAGGTATCACCTCACCCTCCAGGCCTTGGCACCTTGCTTCCTCGTGCTGTCCCAACGCCTCGCAGGGTATTGTGAGCAGCTCCATTGTCCTCTAGCAATTACCTGTGCACTTTAATCCTCCACTGGGAAGTGGACATGTTTGAATGTTTTTGTGAGGGAATAGAATAGTAAACCCAGACAAGTTCTCTTGGATCTTGAGGGCCAGGTCTCATCCATCGAGGTCAGCTGAGCAACATCTCCAGATGATGTCATGCTCCCCTCTGCTGGGAAAGAAAACTGCAGGATGTTACATTGCTGGGGGACGCCGTGCTGGAAAATGACATTGCTCCTGATTAAGTGCTAGATTTATGACTCCTGATGTCAGCTTAATGCACTTTAACAAAAGCTAGTCCCACTTGGTTGTATTTGTAGTTTTAAGGAGGCTTGCCTGTGTTCCACATGTAGGACTTCCTGTGGTTATCCACTTAGAGTCATCTTGGGAGCCCAAAGGAGCAGAGTCTCCCTTAGGGCTCCCTGGTGGGTGCTCGGCCAACAGCACCAGCTGCAGTGTGGTCTGCAGCCCCATCTCTGTGGTGGCTCCAACCCATGCTTTCTCTTCTGTCCCAAAGACCCCGTGTCTCTCATTTATGGCTGTTCTCAGTGCACGTGTGTGTGTGTGTGTGTGTGTGTGTGTGTGTTTGTGTGTTTATGTGTGTGTTTGTGTGTGTGTGCCTGTGTGTGTTTGTGTGTGTGTGTGCGCGCGCGCGTGTGTGTGTTTGTGTGTGTGTGTGCATGTGTGTGTCTGTTTCTGTGTGTGTTTGTGTCTGTGTGTGTCTGTGTGTTTGTGTCTGTGTGTGTTTGTGTCTGTGTGTGTGCATTCTTATTTTTAAAAACAGTAACATCTTTCTTACAAGTTTTACTAAATTATTTGCACCCGCATGGCCCCAGTAGACTCACTGTGACACTCACTATCGAATGAGCATGGTTCCACACCAGTGCTGGAGTAGATCTCAGCAGGGACTTGGAGTTCACATATCACAGTTGGGAGTAAGCAGCTGCTCATCTGTAATGCAAGACAGAAAAAAAGGCGCGAGAAAAGCTTCAGCTGGGGCTCTGGGTGGCTTGGAGGAAGGAGACCACACATCTCACCGGGGAGATTAGAAACAATGCCAAGGAGGCAGAGTTTGCCGAGAATTTGGTGAGTGCATGTGCAGACAGTGCCAGCACACTTGAGGAAGAGCAGCCTGGCTCAGGTAGAGAGTGTGAACCACTGTGGATACAGCAGTTATGGAAGGCGAAGGGCGCTGAGACCAACCACTGGGTGCTGGCGAAGCTACAAAGGTGTGCACGTGTATTCTTCTCCAGAATGTTCGTTCTGTGCCAGAGGTAGGGCTACCCGTTTTGCTCTCTTGAGCTGATAACCTGGTTTTTTAGGGTCGTTTATTTCCATGTTAAATATGTAAACTTGACCTAAAGGAAAGAAAATCCAAAGAAGTGAGGAGAACCGAGCACAGTTGTCCTGGACACACAGGATGGATACTGAGAACTGAGCACAGGGATACTGGACACACAATATGGCCACTGAGAACTGACCACAGGGACACTGGACACACAGGATGGACACTGAGATCGAGCACAGGGACACTGGACACACAGGATGGACACTGAGATCGAGCACAGGGACACTGGACACACAGGATGGTCACTGAGAACTGAGAACAGGGGTCCTGCACACACAAGATGGACCATATGACTGTAACCAGGAGAACAACTCTGTAACGTTCAGTTAGTATGGAGGGCAGGGAAGAGACCCTGCTTCGTCAGAGCAGGAGACGTGAATGGCTTGATGTTCCTGATCTATGGGACCTGTTGTGGGAATTCATTCAGCCAATAGCCTTTTGGGTATCAACCAATGAGGGCATGGTCTGAGGTCTAAGCAGATGAAAACTGTGCTTGCTCTCTGTTGGTTGGTGGTCAGAGTTTGGGTCACAGCTTCCAGCACCCATAGAGGACCGTGGCTCTCCACCCTTATCATGACTTAAAACCAGGGGCTAGGAGAGTCGCGTGTAGAAGTGAACTTAAAATTCAAAGACTGGGTCCCACTGAAAAAGAGGAGAGAGCAAGGGTCAAGAGTCACCCTTGTTTTGGGTTATGAGACATCTGGATGTGTCCGGCGGTAGCGGCACCAGAGTGCAAGGAACCCAGAACACCAAAGAAGACGGGCATCTGGAGTTCCCGGATACATGCCGGGCTCGCCGTGGAGTCTGTGGAACTGGGAGATGTGCTAGACAGAGCTTTGGTGACTAAGTGCCATCTGATGTCCTTACTGCATACAGCTTTAGTAGAGGGCAGGGACAGAAGCCACAGTCAGAGGCCATGGAGCAGGAACTTGGCGGGGGGAGTGAGGCCAGTCATGATTCTTGGTGGGAAAGGAAGGAGAGGGGGAAACACGGGGAACAGCCAGTGGGAGTCTTCAAAGGTCAGCCATGGAAGGACTGGATTGAGGAGAGAGTGAGGGTAGCCATCCCAGCAGAGGGACAGGGGAGTGGGAGGCATGGGATGGAGAACTCCCGAGCCGGGCAGAGGAGCCAGACGGTGATGGACAGCGTTTCCATGAGATGCCCCGCGTCTTCTCAGTAAAGCAAGAAACAAGGAGTCAAAGGGAAGGAATGGGTGTAGGTAGGATTCAAAGACACCAGCTAAAGATGCCAGGAGCCATGGGAACAGTGTGGGCACAGCAGTGTTGCGAGTATAAGGCTTTGGAACAGCCCTGAAGCTTCTGATTCTGGGCTCCAGGCTTGGCAGGAAGTCAGGTGGAGGATGGAAACCAAAGGGAGGAGTGGGAGCAGGAGGAGGGGCGAGAAAGGACGGCTGTCGGGTCACTTACTTCCGTGTCCTCCACTCTGTGCCCGTCTTTAGTGTCTCTAAACCCAACCACGCCCCCTCTGAGGTAGAAGGTCCGTCTGCAGCAGTCTAGGTGGTATGGCCTGCGGTGCTGGGCATGTCCTTGAGCAGTTTCTGTCCTAATCTTTGCTGCTCTTGATAACCCCGTGAGTTAAAAAGAAAGAGTGCCAGCGTTCTTTTAGTAGCTGAGTCAAGAGAGGCTTGTTCATCCTCAGACATCCAGTGCTGAAAGGGAGCTTTAAGCCCAGCTGGGCTGACTGGGGCCTTGACCATGCTTAACCACTTCCTGCCAAAACCGGCCAAAGTCCCCATACAGGAATTGTCTCTTAAAATCACCCCATTGTTCTTGTAACAGCAACAAGTAACATATATCCATAGTTTGTAAGTCATATCCCCTCCTTCCCTTCCTATTCTCCCTCCCTCTTCCAATCCTCCCTCCTCCCCACTCCCTCTCAGAGCCTTGCACACACCAAGGCGTCCAGCTGCATTCCCGTGCTCTAATATGTGACCTGCTGTGCCCTTCACATGTCCTTCAGTCTCACGTGTTCTTCATTAGATTGCCACACATCCTCGTGAGGTTTATAGCCACATGCAAGACAGAGAAAGACACTGCCAACTCTGTGATTGCTGTCTTTATTAGTGGAGTCTGCGATGTTTAATCATTCCAGAAGGGCCTGGCACAAAAACCCTGTGGTTCTTAGCTCTCGATTACGCTAGACTCCTTTTGGGAACGGCATTCTCACCATAGGTCTTCTGCTTTCATCCAGGTCATAGAACTCTGTATGTGGGGGTTCGGATGCCACTGGGCAGGCAGGGCCATCGGCACCACCGCACTCATGGCCAGAAGCACCGGAGACGAGGAGCGCGGGGCAAAGGAACCAGCCAGGGTGAAGAGGTCCTGGAAGCTTTGGCCCATGGTAATACCTTGGGGATAGAGGGGTAGCGCTCTGGGGAGAGGGGAGGTAACACCCTGGGAGAGAGGACCAGTGTCTATGATTGGGTGGTATGGTGATTCATGGGAATGCAGGAGGCATAGGCAGGTGGTCTTGATTTTCTAGCCCTTGGCTAGGGTTCCCAGGAAGAAGGAATGTTTCTAAGAACTAAAAATGTCTTCCTGAAATTGACATTTCAACACCTCAGTCAACACTATAAGTAATCCTTTGCTATTTAAAATTCGTCAGCTCTCTAGAAAACTAAAAAAATCTATTTTTATGTGTTTGGGTGTTTTGCCTGCATGTATGTTTATGCGCCACATGCTTGCCCGGTGCCTTTGGTGGCTAGAAGAGGGGATATATCCCTGGGACTGGAGTTAGACAGTTGTGAACTACGTGTGGGTGCTGGGAACTGAACTGATTTCTAGGTTCTCATGGGACTTCTGCAAGTGGTCTTAGTTTATAGTTCTGCTCTCTGGTTTAAATGTTTACCCTTAGCCTTTTCCCAAAGAACAAAAGAACTTTTAAATCTGTATTCAGGACATCTATATATTCCCTTAGCTGTAAGGCAGAATGCTATTTTCATTCTGACTTGGAGCTAGATACACATCCAGACCTTTCTCTGTTGGTTTTCTAGACACCCCTTCTCAGCGTGTTCAGTTCATTCTGGGCACTGAGGACGACGAGGAGCATGTGCCTCATGAGCTGTTCACAGAGCTGGATGAGATCTGTCTGAGAGAGGGAGAGGATGCCGAGTGGAAGGAGACGGCCAGGTGAGGCCCTGAAGGAGCCGGGTCAGGAGCTCAGGACAGGCAGGTGCACACCTCTCAGCAGGTGGCAGGCCTGCTTGCCCTGACTCTTCATGGCTGAAGTGGTAGCTAGGAGGCCTGGCTCCTGCTCACACTGATGTAGCTAGCGTTGATGCATGCCCTACTGTGGCTGTTTCCCAGGGTCCGAGAGAGCTAAACAGGCCAGCTGGCCTGATGCCATGTGACAAGGCTGTTAGTCTTCCGTGTTTCTGTCTTTGTGGATTTCTGAAGTCATACAGAGCACAGATAAAAATGTCATTTTTTATTAATATGGTTTGTCAATATGTCCAAATGATAAAGATTAAATTTTTAAATTCCTATAGACAATAAAATAAGTGAAGGTAAGCAAAAGGAAGAAAATGACAGTTACCTTCAATCCTACTGTCCCAAGGAGAAAACAAAGCATATATTTAGGGTCTTATACATATATGTGTTTATAATTTTAGATTTGTCTTTAAATAAAAGTGGGATTAAGGTTGAGCATTGGTGATCCTCACCTTTAGTCCCAGCACTCAGGAGACAGAGGCAAAGGAGTTCAAGGCCAGCCTGGTCTACAACGTGAGTTCCAGGACAGCAAGGGCTGTTACACAGAGAAACCCGGTCTCAAAATATAAAACAAAAAAGATTTGCACTGTGCCACAATTTGCTTTTCCAGTTTTTTTTTTTTTTTGTGTGTGTGTGTCTGGGTCAGCTGTTCCAGTGTTCTCTATGACCTTTTAGATATTTTGTTCTCTTGAAAAAAAAAAAAAACATCTTCTGTCTGTGGCATCTCATTATTGGCCGTGTTTGCAGGTGGCTGAAGTTTGAAGAGGATGTTGAAGATGGGGGAGAGCGCTGGAGCAAGCCTTATGTGGCTACCCTCTCTCTGCACAGTCTGTTTGAGCTGAGGAGCTGCCTCATCAATGGCTCTGTCCTCCTGGACATGCGTGCAAGCAGCATAGAAGAAATTTCTGGTAAGGCTAACAAAGGGCCGAGACATTTTGTATAAGTAGAAAGTATAAGAGGCAGGTGTTCTGGTGCACACCGGTAATTCTGGAAGTTGTCAGGGCTGAAGCAGGGGAAAGACGGGTTCAAGGCCTGCACTATACAGTGGTACTTTATCTTAAGCAAAACAGACAGAACAAGGAAGTCAGAAAGAAAGAAAATGAAAGGGCTGCTCAGATGGCTCAGTTAGTAAACATATTTGCTGGGCAACTTGAGTCCCACCCAGAAACTCATAACGGAAGAAGTGACTTACGAAAGTTGTCCTCTGTCCTCCACGAAGACCCGATGGCGCACGCCTTCATCACACACACGTGCACACTAATAATTGTGACAGTCATAAAAACTCCAAGAAGAAAATTAAATTAAAGATTTAGCAGTATAGCCGGGCGGTGGTGGCGCATGCCTTTAATCCCAGCACTTGGGAGGCAGAGGCAGGTGGATCTCTGTGAGTTCGAGACCAGCCTGGTCTACAAGAGCTAGTTCCAGGACAGGCTCCAAAACCACAGAGAAATCCTGTCTCGAAAAACCAAAAAAAGAAAAAAAAAAAAAGATTTAGCAGTATAAAATATGTCATCTAGAACAGATATGCAGGAACGTGAGCCGTAGCATTCCCATGTTTCAGCGTGGCATGCAGGATAGACCCGTCTGGTGGGGTTTTCTGATGTGAACAGACTTTAAGATACTGTGTTTGGGGCGCAGCTTTGGAGACTACCAGATGGCATATGGAACACTTCCCCTCAGATTGACTCCATTCTACTAGACAGGTTAAAGATTTCTCCATTCCAAGTGTCTAAATAATCATGCCTCTTTAAGGACTTTTGGGACCCCGGGGGATGGAGGTCAGTACTGATGGACTCCTGTGCGAACTCTTTCCGAAGGCGGTGCCCCAGTTGTACTCCCAACTGTGGGGGAAGCAGAATTTAAAAAAAAAAGTGAGTTCAGCATTAGAGTCACGTTCACTGCTCTAGAGATAGTGGAACCTGCGAGAATGGAGCCCCAAAGTACAGTTTATACCCTGAAGACAGCACCACAGGCAAGTCTCAGGTAGTGGGCAAGCTGCCCTTAGCAATTGACAAAAACATGTTCTCTGTGGAGGCTTATAAAAACAGTAGCCAGTCAGAAAGAGTGGACTCACCCTGTCCAATCAATACACCTCATACAAACAGTAGCCAGTCATAAAGAATAAACTTACTCCTGTCCAATCAATACACCTCATACAAACAGTAGCCAGTCGTAAAGAATAAACTTACTCCTGTCCAATCAATACACCTCATACAAACAGTAGCCAGTCGTAAAGAATAAACTTACTCCTGTCCAATCAATACACCTCATACAAACAGTAGCCAGTCATAAAGAATAAACTTACTCCTGTCCAATCAATACACCTCATACAAACAGTAGCCAGTCATAAAGAATAAACTTACTCCTGTCCAATCAATACACCTCATACAAACAGTAGCCAGTCATAAAGAATAAACTTACTCCTGTCCAATCAATACACCTCATACAAACAGTAGCCAGTCATAAAGAATAAACTTACTCCTGTCCAATCAATACACCTCATACAAACAGTAGCCAGTCGTAAAGAATAAACTTACTCCTGTCCAATCAATACACCTGGAAGGGGCACAAAAGCACATCCCAGAACAGTTAGGTGTTTTTTAAGAAACTGAGGTCCCAACACTCATGGTTTCTGGGAGTTTTCCCAGAGCACTTTTATCTTCCCTCACACGACTCAACTCATAGACTGTAGTCCAAGTGGGTCGCATCTGTATTTCATCAACTTCTGACTATGTGTCTAAATGCCTGTGAAGTACCCCAGAAAGTTTGTGCCCTGTTTTTCAGTGGAGGAGCCCCGGAGAGTTAGTGATATTATAATCATCAAGAATGAGGAGACCCTGCTGAAGTCTTGGGGGTAGTACTTGATCAAATTAGCTGTAAGAAAGACGGAGGGTGAGCTAAAGGGAGCGTGAACCAGGTTGTTGGATCTGACCAGATGAGATGGTGCTCCACTGCAGAGGAAGGAGACCTTCCCTCCGCCACCCCCTGCTCAGGGCTGCTCCTTCCTGGACCCCAGATTTGGTACAAACCGCATCCAAGCACCTGTTTCTAAGGCGATCTTTTATAAGTGGGGAAGAAAAGTTTAAGTGGCTGCTGTCTGACTCAGGCAGAAAAAGAAGCAGCAGATGACCTTGCAGGTGGAATTTTAGGAGAAGGGAAGGGGGTCCATGTTACAGTGGGCTAGGATGCAGTGGTGACAGAGGTAGGGCTGAGTGGGGAAGGGGAAGCAGATGAGGGAAGGGGGTCCTCTTAAGTGGGCTAGGATGCGGTGATGACAGAGGTAGGGCTGAGGGAGGATGGGGAAGCTGATGAGGGAAGGGGGGCAGGAATATTTGTCCCAGAGGGACAAAGGACCGCCTCCAGATAGGAGGAGACAGATGTGGCACATAGGCACATAACGGTAAAGTAGGAGAAATCTGTATTAGGGTGAGGTGTTTAATTTTAATTGGGCATGTTAATTAGGTGAGTCAAAGGGGGCTTCTGATAGCTGGACTCGAGTCAGCCTCAGGAGGAGGAGGTGGAAAACAAGGGAAGAAACCTTGGTGGCAGCTTTAGGAATGCAACCCAAAGGTTTTTAAGCAAGGCAGAGGGGCTGGGGGAGAAGGGTAAGACCTGGCAGAGCCACCTGCTCCAGTGGGCCAGTGTCCCCTCAGTGGGCCAGTGTCCCCTCAGTGGACCCTACAGCAAGGGCTGATTGCTAGAGCAGCTCAGGAGGTAGAGTGGTGGGAATCACTTGATGGACTGGTTTGGGGCAGGAAGGGAAGAATGTTCAGGATTCTAGTTTGTGGCTGGATGACTAGAAAATCCGCAGATCTGGTGGCTGGAAAGAGGATGAGTTTTATTTTGTACTTGCTAAGTTTTAGGGTGTGGGTACATCCAGATGATGTCTGCTCATGATCGGATCTTTGATGTGACTTGAGATAGGTCACACCGGTCCATGGCATTTGGTGCTTACAGTCTCCTGCAGTTGAGATCATTGAGGATAAAAATGGGGGTGAGGACACCACCTGTCTGAGGATGACTGTGGGGACATAAGCAGGCTGATAGAAGCGAGTCTCCCGTGGAGACTGAGCTCAGGAGTGCAGATGGTGAGGGGACAGCCAGTGCCAGCTGCCAAGCCTGTGTTAGCCACCAGGACTGCTGCAACCCAAGTCCACATGTGTGGTGGTAACTCCTGGAATGCCAGCACTCAGAGGGTAAGGCAGGTAGATCAAGTTCAAGACCACTCTGGGCTTGTGGCAAGATCTCGTCTCAAAACCAATCAAACAATCAGTTCGGAAGCCGGAAATCTGAAATGAGTTCTTGGCAGAGCTGTGTTCTTAAAGGCCCAGAGCAGACACGGATTTTCGGGACACTTTGGCGCTTGGCAGGGAGCGGCAGGTGATTGTTAAAGTAGGATTGTTTGCTTTTGAGAATTTTAAGTGGGAAGAGAAAAGCTAAAAACAATAGCTAGAAAAGGGCCCTCGTGGAATTTTCTTCTTTCAAAGTGGAGGATTTTGAAGCATGAGTGTATATGAGAGAAGAAATAATCATTATGAAGGCTAAATATGCAGGACTCCCGCCTTGATTGCTCACCCCTCTGGTCCTGGCACATAGAACAGCCAGGAGGACCAGCTGCTCACAGCTCAATGTGGCGGCCATCAGCATGGGGAGACATCGGCGCTGTCCTCTCTGTATAGGGGAGACTGAGAAGAGAGTGGTCATGTAATTCCAAGGTCAGATCGGTCAGGAATAATGGAACTAGGGATAGAGTGTAGGGCCTGAAGCTCTGGACATTTATCTAGAGCCCTGATGACAGAACCAAGTAAGACCTTCCGCAAACCTTGATAGTTTGAATGCTGGTGATTGGCTTCAGTGAGCAGTTAACTAATTTAAATAATACATTTTTAAACTTTATTATTTCATTTTATATTCGTATTTTGTCTGCATGTATGTCTTCTGGAAGAGCCGCCCATGCTCTAAACCACGGAACCATCTCTCCATCCCCAATTTAACCTTTCTTTAGGCTGCGCTTTCTTTTTTTTATGTATACTTTTTTTAAATTTATTTATTTATTAAAGATTTCTGCCTCCTCCCCGCCACCGCCTCCCATTTCCCTCCCCCTCCCCCGATCAAGTCCCCCTCCCTCATCAACTCAAAGAACAATCAGGGTTCCCTGACCTGTGGGAAGTCCAAGGACCACCCACCTCAATCCAGGTCTAGTAAGGTGAGCATCCAAACTGCCTAGGCTCCCCCAAAGCCAGTACGTGCAGTAGGATCAAAAACCCATTGCCATTGTTCTTGAGTTCTCAGTAGTCCTCATTGTCCGCTATGTTCAGCAAGTCCGGTTTTATCCCATGCTTTTTCAGACCCAGGCCAGCTGGCCTTAGTGGGTTCCCGATAGAAAATCCCCATTGTCTCAGTGTGGGTGCACCCCTTGTGGTCCAGAGTTCCTTGCTCGTGCTCTCTCTCCTTCTGCTCCTTATTTGGACCTTGAGATTTCAGTCCGGTACTCCAATGTGGGTCTCTGTCTCTGTCTCCTTTCATTGCCTGATGAAGGTTAATATTCAGGAGGATGCCTATATGTTTGTCTTTGGATTCACCTTCTTATTTAGCTTCTCTAGGATTGCGAATTATAGGCTCAATGTCCTTTATTTATGGCTAGAAACCATTATGAGTGAGTACATCCCATGTTCCTCTTTTTGGGTCCGGCTTACCTCACTCAGGATAGTGTTTTCTATTTCCATCCATTTGTATGCAAAATTCAAGAAGTCCTTGTTTTTTACTGCTGAGTAGTACTCTAATATGTATATATTCCATACTTTCTTCATCCATTCTTCCATTGAAGGGCATCTAGGTTGTTTCCAGGTTCTGGCTATTACAAACAATGCTGCTATGAACATAGTTGAGCATATACTTTTGTTGTATGATAGGGCCTCTCTTGGGTATATTCCCAAGAGTGGTATTGCTGGGTCCAGGGGTAGGTTGATCCCGAATTTCCTGAGAAACCGCCACACTGCTTTCCAAAGTGATTGCACAAGTTTGCATTCCCACCAGCAATGGATGAGTGTACCCCTTTCTCCACAACCTCTCCAGCAAAGGCTATCATTGATGGTTTTGATTTTAGCCATTCTGACAGGTGTAAGATGGTATCTTAAAGTTGTCTTGATTTGCGTTTCCCTGATCGCTAAGGAAGTTGAGCATGACCTTAAGTGTCTTTTGGCCATTTGAACTTCTTCTGTTGAGAATTCTCTGTTCAGCTCAGTGCCCCATTTTATAATTGGGTTGATTATAGGCTGCACTTTCAAGAATCCATTGGAGTTCAAGGTTGCAGCATCCCTGACAGTTACAACAATGCAGGGCTCATGGAGGAAGGACAGTAGAGTTAAGACAGTAATCGTGGGCTCTTAGTCAGCCAGAGCTGGACACGAACCCTGGCTCTTCGGCTTCGCAGATGTAAGAGCTTGGGGACTTTTGTAAGAACCGTCCCTTGGTTTCTTTGTTTGGAAGAACTCTGGCTGAGAAGTTAAGAGCATTTGCTCCTCCTGCAGAGGACTCAAGTTTGGTTCCCAGGACCACATTGTGTGGCTCATGGCCACTTGTAACTCCAGCTACAGGGGAGCTGATGATTCTCTTCCAGTCTTCCTGGGTACCTGCACACATATGGGGCATATACACACACATAAATAAAGATAAAAAATCCATTTTAAAATAGAATTAAAAAAGAATTTTCATCAAAATGCCCACTTTTTGAGTTTCAGTGAGGACTGGACAGATGAAAACCCCATGGTACAGTTCTGGGCATGCATTAAATACTCAGAGACTTCATTCCCTAAGCAATGGTTGGAGCTAAGTATAATGGTATAGTCACCGTGATTAAGTCCTACCTTAAAATTTTTTTAATTAATTAGATTTATTTTATATGGATTAGTCATTTGATATCATGTGTGCATGTACACCACATGCCTGGTGCCCTTGGGGGCTATAAGAGGGTGTTAGGTCTCCTAGAACTGGAATTACAGATGGTTATGACCACCATGGGGGTACTCGGAGTAGAACCCAGGTTCTTTGTAAGAGCAGTCAGTGTTCTTATCCATGGGGCCATCTCTCCAGCTCCGGTAAGCCCCACTCTTGCAGAAAGGTCACATTAACCCGGGAATTCATGGCAGCCTATGTAGCATAGTGACACTCTGTCCCTAAACCATGTGTTCACATTGTTGTCTCGTTGTTAAATAAGCAAAGGACGGTGTTCCATAGCTACAAAACCCAAATGCTCCTTCAGACAGGAAGCTGAAACCACCTTGGTGACCCTAGGAGAGCAGCTCGTCTCTGCCTTTTGCCCCTTCCCCTGCCACCTCATACCCTTCCCCTTGGGTTCCTGAACTCTCCGTCTGAGTGTTGCTGTGAATGTCTCTTTCCTAGACCTGATACTGGACCAGCAAGAACTGTTCAGTGACCTGAATGACAGTATGAGGGTTAAAGTGCGGGAAGCCCTTCTCAAGAAACACCACCATCAGAATGAGAGGCGGAGGAACAACCTCATCCCCATTGTCCGCTCCTTTGCTGAGGTTGGCAAGAAGCAATCGGACCCACATTCCATGGACAAAGATGGTAAGGACTTGGGGGGGGGGGGTCTCTCTTTTTTCTCTCTGTTGAAAACACATTTGGGGACCAGTTGGCGATGCAGAATTACTGGAGGGAGAGGCTGTGACACTTAGACCCCTGGACTCTTTGATGGGTAGTGAGCTGGGTGACTAGGATGCTCCCTTCTCCCTGTGCCCTTGGATAGCATCCCAGGGGGGACTGCGAGGTGAGGGATGTATCCCCGCGTGCTCCCAGAGAAGGTGTAGCTCTGGGGAGAATGGTCACATCGATGAGGAGCTGGGCCAGAGAAGGTGAGCTGCAGCCTTGTCCAGTTAAACAAAAGTCTGCTTAGACACAAACTACCGTGGTCTAGCCAGGCCTCCAGGCTTGTGCTTTGGCTCCACCCCCTGGAGAGTGTATGGCCCTGGACAATCTTCACATGGCACTTAATAAAGACAATGGCGGGACCTTTCTTCCATTTGTTGTGGGATTTCTGTGTGTTAGCTTAGGTCCAGAGCCTGTGTACAGGCGTGGGTGGGCCCAGCTGTTAACCCCTTCTCTTGCCATGGATGCACAAGGCCTCACCTGCAGCTTCTCCTCCTTTGCTGGCAAGCTGTTTGCTAAGCTCTCTGCAGAGGTGCTCGCGCACTGAGGGTCAGGATGGCTCTCTGCAGAGAGAAAGGAAGATAGGAAGGTAATGGAGGACTAGACCTCTGCCTTCTTAGCACTGAGTGCTGGGACAGACGTGACGGACCCTGCTTCATAGTCCTCCCAGCCTGTAGAGGTCACAGCTGGCTGTGATGGATGGCTGGATCTGAGGGGAAGGAGGGGCAAGCCATTGGCAGATTCTGTTTGACTGTCTCCAAATAGGTCAGACTGTTTCTCCTCAGTCTGCTCCAACTACAAGTCTCGAGGTGAAAAATGGAGTGAATTGCGAGCACAGTCCTGTGGATCTAAGCAAGGTGAGGAGACATGGCAGGTTGACTTCTAGACCGAAGGTTATCTGTAGTGGAGCCCAGGGTCTTCTGGAATCTTTCTGGGGTCTGGTAAGCTCCGACGGCTCATGAGCCTTCCCCAAGAGCAGCACTGCTTCTGTGGAAAGGGACGCCATCTTCCTTGTTGTCTCCCTCTGCACACTCAGCTGGCCGACTCAGCACAGCGAAGGCAGACTACTGCTGAGGCCCCACTGACCCTGCTCCCGGTGCATTAGTGACCCTCTGGCACCTGATGCCGTGCAGGCCCTCTCACTGTTGTCACTGCAGTATTTGCCGCTGCCTCCTAAAGCTCGTGATGGAGGGCTGTGGCTGCTGCATCTGATGGAGCAGTCAGTATTTGCAAGGAGACATAACATGACCCAGAACTCCCGAGGCGCTTCCTCCCAGCGGAGCATGGTGGGGTGGGATGAAAGTTCTCGGACTTAAACTTTGATTCTTGAGGTGGCTCAGTGGCTAAAGGTGTTGCTGCCTGAATTCTGCCCTGAAACCCACACAGTGGTGGAGGAACTGATTTTCACAAGGTGTTCTCTGGCTTCCATACATGGACTGCAGCATGTGTAGACACACACACATACAACACTCACACCCACACCCACACCCCACACACTAAATTATATATAGTGTACATGTGCTATAAATGATAAATGTGTGTATGTGTGCGTGCACACACGTGCATGTATTCTAAACTCCGTAGTTGTAGTCAGCTTTCTTTCCCTGAATCTTAATCACTTCCCCCCTTTGTTTTTAAGTAGTGGACTGATCTGATCTATGATCGCTCCATCCAGGGTTTTTATAAAGATCAAATAAAACAGTGAGGAACTCTTCTGTAGCCCTGAGTGATACTTGAAGAGAATGATTGCCAGCGAAGCCGATGGCTCCTAAATTCTCAAAGACTCCTGTGTACTTTCAGGTGGACCTTCATTTCATGAAAAAAATTCCCACTGGGGCAGAGGACTCCAATGTCTTGGTTGGAGAAGTGGACACTCTGGACCGTCCCATCGTCGCCTTTGAGAGGCTGTCCCCAACTGTGCTCCTCTCCGGCTTGAGAGAAGTACCTGGAACAAAGCAGAGGCTGGTCTGGCTGGTCTCTGCCTCGCCAGTGCTTGGATTATGAACCTGTGCTGCCAACTCCGGCTCCTCCCACTCCCCTACCTCATGGGCTCTGGGGATCTAGCTCAGCTCCTTATCTGTTGCAGGAGATTTGTTTGTATTGTTGCTCCAAAACTATCATTGGGGTTGAACTTTGGTTCAGAGGAGCCACATTCAGCTGGCTGGAATAAACCATAGAGTTTCCTGATGGACCCAGATGAAGAATAGAGAAGACACAGAGAGAAGTAAGGAGGGGCTTGGAAAGAACTGTGGCCCTTTTAGATTTGGGAAGGTGGAGAGGAGGGTCAGTTGAACATTTCTTGTGCTGCTCTGTGAAACTAAAGGTATCCAAAGAAATGAAATTTGGCAAATGGATATACTTCATTTTGCAGAGTTTGAAAAATTAAAGTATGTGTACCATACCATAGATATATATTCAGGATTTCAATGGGCAACTGCTTGAGTTTTGAAAAGGCTGATTCTATAATCACACATTTATTAGAAGTTATGGCCATCATGTGGATACCTAGGCAAATGAAATAGTTTTTTTGCTTCTTATACTATAAAGCATGCTATAGGTATACCACACAATCCCACAGGGCAGGCAGTTATAGAAAGCTCTAATCCAACTCTAATAGAGATGCTTAATAAACAGAAAGGGGTAATTAAAACCCCCAGAGATAGATTGCACAGTGCTCTAGTAAACTTTAAAGATTTTTAATGCTAATGAGAAAGGAACTAGAGCTGTAGAGAAATGTTGGATAACAGAAAAATCTGCTGAATTAAATCAGCCTCTATACTTTAAAGATGTGTTGACTTCAGAATGGAAACCAGAATGTGTGTTACACTGGGGAAGAGGTTTTTCTTTTGTTTCCACTGGAGAAGAAAAGCTATGGATACCATCACGACTGATAAAGATTAGATTCAAATGGGAGGGCCCTCTTGTTTAGGAGAGGCAATAGTTCATGAAACAGCATGGCCAATCATCTAAATTAACTTACAAGACTAACCAATGCCTTTCATTTCATCAGACTTAACCTGCCAGAGAGGGAAACTCCCCAGAGTTAGAGAGGGTTTTGTTTTTTATCTTTCAGGAGAATGAAAGCATCCAACTAAAGAATCTAGAGATCACTGGACAAAGAAGACATCTGACTAAGAAGGATGAATCATGCAGAGAAAATGTCCCGAGGAAAAGCGTATATTGGCTTAAAGGTATAGCACATTTTCAGCAGGAAAAAATTAGATAAATTTTCCCAAATCTTTGTTTCTGCTGTTCCCTACAGACATTGAAGGGAAATGGTCTTTTTGTAGCCCCGGTCCAATTAACAATTAAAGCTGACTTTAGAGTTGGGGTGTGGCTCAGTCCTCTATTCTGTGTTCTTTTGTTTTGATTATTATATTGCGTGGGGATGCTTTCTTTTTATCCAGTCTATTTGGTTTTCTTGTACCTTCATAGGAATATCCTTCTTTAGGTTGAGAAAGTTTTCTTGTATAATTTTGTTGAATATATTTTCTGGGCCTTTTAGCTGTAATTCTTCTCCTTCTTCTACTCCTATTATTCTTAGGTTTGGTCTTTTCTTGGTGTCCCAATTTCCTGGATGTTTTGGGTTAAGAATTTGTTGGATTTGTTTTGTTCTTTAATCAGTGAGTTTATTTCCTCTATAGTATCTTCAGTGTCCGAGATTCTTTCTTCTATCTCTTGTATTCTGTTGGTAATACGTGTCTCTGTAGTTCCTGTTCCTTTACCCAGTATTTCCATATCCAGCCTTCCCTCGGTTTGTGTTTTCTTCACCTCAGTCCTTCTCTAAACTCAAGCATGCTTGCTAAAGGAAAAATCCAAAATCTCTGTTTCATGTCAGAAGAGTCACCTGGTATGGGACAAAAGAAAACCCAAAGTAAGGGACTATTCTATTGTCACTAATCTCATAATTCTTTGATTTTATTTTGACTTTTAAATTTAAAACTTTTCTTAAGATATAAATATTGTCTCAAAATTTATAAGGTTGATACATACATATTTCAACTTTCTGTCATGATATTAATGGTCATATAGAGTACTACATAATTTTAGAAATAGACTTAATGTGACTCTATGTGTGATTTTGGGCTTGACCCTAAACAGGTAATTAGGAATTAGGCTTGTGTATCTCAGGTGTATTTAGTAGATTGTGGTCCTTTATTCTCTCTGAGATCTGCTGCATATGACATTTAAAATGTTTAAATTTTCTGCAGTGAACCATGACACTAACAGTGACCTTTGAAGTCTCCAAAAGAGTAATGGGGCCCCACATCAATGATTCCACCTGGATTGTCGTAATGCCACTAAGGTGACAAACACTACTCGAAGATCGGCTTTGGACTGCAAACTGCTCAGGGCAATTTCAAGGCAGTCAGCTAAAACAGTCCAGCATCAGAGACTACTCCAGCCAGGCCTTCAGATGAGCCTCGCATTTTCCCTTCACACTGAGACTAGACAACAAGTAATACAGCCTGATTTCCCAAGACTTGATCTTTCTTTTCTTACCATGAAGGTTTATTTATGATCAGTTATTTCAAAGGCAGAAGTGACTGTCAAGTTAGACTTGAGATTGGAGTGTCTTCCATCAAACTAAACAGAGTCTCTCTGAACTGTGTTCATTTATGTCTGTTTATTCAGCAAGCAATGCCACGAACATACAGTGAGCACAAGGACGTTGACATCCAATGCATCAGCCATCCGGGCGCAGAACACTCCTGTCTTTAGTGACACACCGAGAATGTGATCTGCAAGGATGCCAGTACCCAATGTATCAGACATTCAGGCACAGAACACTCCCGTCTTTAGTGACGCACCCAGGATGGTACTCAATGTATCAGCCATCCGGGCGCAGAACACTCTTGTCTTTAGGGACACACCCAGGATGTGAGCTGCAAGGATGCTGGTACTTAATGTATCAGCCATCTGGGCGCAGAACACTCCTGTCTTATTGATGCACCCAGGATGGTGAGCTATAAGGATGCTGGTACCCAATGTATCAGCCATCCAGGTGCAGAATCACCAGTGGAATCAAATAGAAGACCCGGATATTAACCCACAAATCTATGAACACCTGATTTTCGACAAAGGAGCTAAAAGTATACAATGGAAGAAAGAAAGCATCTTCAACAAATGGTGCTGGCACAACTGGATGTTAACCTGTAGAAGAATGAAAATAGATCCATATCTTTCACCATGCACAAAACTCAAGTCCAAATGGATTAAAGACCTCAATATTAATCTGGACACATGCTTATCTTATAATGTATACAAGTGCATCCTCTCTGGCAAGCATGGACACATGCTTATCTTAGAACCTATACAAGCACATCAAAGTCATCAGACCAACAGTCATCCTTTATTTTTAATTACTTATTTTAACAAATTTATTTCCTTTTCAAATCTAAAAAAATTTTTTTAAAGTTTTTTATTTTATATACCAACCATAGTTCCCTCTCCCTTCCCTCCTCCCACTCTCTGCCACCTTTTCCCCCACCCCATCCCCCCATCCAATACTCAGAAAGGGTAAGTCCTTCCTTGGAAAGTCTACAAAGTATGGCATATCAAGTTGAGGCAGGATCAAGCTCCTCCCCTGACCCATGAATGAGCAAGGTATCCCTCCATAGGGAATGGGCTCTACAAAGCCGGGTCATACACTGGGAATAAATCCTGGTCCCACTGCCAGTGGCCCCACAGACTGCCCAAGCCATAGAACTATTACCCACTTTCAGAGGATCTAGTTCCATTCTATGTAGGTTCCCCAGTTATCAGTCCAGAGCCAATGAGCTTCCATTAGCTCAGATCAGTTGTCTCTGTGGGTTTCTCCATCATAACCTTGACCCTTTGCTCATTTACCAGGACTTGATCTTTATCTCAATATTCTAAGAGTTCCCTAAAAGATACCATCACCCCCAGACAACAGGAAGTAATTTTAAGAACACGACATCCAGATACCCAAGAGGTGGGGTGGGTGGGTTTGGGTCGTTCGGTGGTTGTTTGTCATGATTTGGGGGGTTGGTTACAAGTTGTTATTGCTCATGGTCAGGGAGGAGGCTAAGTGAAGGAGATTAGATTCCTTAGTTATGACAGAAATAAATTAGGTACAAAACTTTGGATTCATCAAGAGAAGAGAGATAATGGAATATTTTCTCTGAATTTTCCAGATACAAATAGACTGGACATTGTGAATATAATTCTTATCTGATAATTGATCTTACTTTCTATATTTTACTGTGTTAGAGTTAAAACCTTTCCTTTTTATTTAGACAGAAGGGTTGGAAATGTGGGAGATCGGTTTGTATTGTGACTTTGAAACTCCCAGTGGAACTAAACCTTGATCAAGAGAGCAGAGTGCACATTCAGCTGGCCGGGAATAAACCCGAGAGTTTTCTGGTGGGCCCAGATGAAGATAGAGAGACACGGGGAGGAAAATGAGGGGCTTGGAAAGATTGGGCTTTATATCTGGGAAAGTAGAGAGGAGGGTCAGCTGAACCTTTTCTCTGTCACTCTGTGGACCTGTCATGCTTTACCTTAATATCTGACTCCTCAGCTTTATTTATTAATAGAACAATAAAAGAAGCTGCTATATGTATCCTCTCAAGACAAACATTTTACTAACCGAGCTATCTCCAGCCAGTCTGCTAACACTGCATGAGGCTGTTCAGGACCTGACTACCCACTTCATGAGAGTCCACTCAGACAATCCCCGCTTGTGTCGACCTCTTGCAGTGTTCCTTCCTCACCCGTCCCCATCAGGTTGAGTTCTTACAGCGAGGTCTTTGATCCATTTGGGCTATTTCTGCACAAGGGAGAGGACTCGGCTTCAGTTTCTCTATGTGGATATGCAGTTTTGCTGGTGCCATTTGTTTTGAAGTTGACTTTCTCCCAAGTGTGCTTTTCAGTAACTTCGTCAGAATTCGGGTGGCTACAGAAGCATGATTTTATACCTGGACACTCTGTCTGCTTCCACTGAGTGTGTTTCTGTGCCAATGCCACACTGGTTTTGTTGCTTTGGCTTTGCAGTAGAACTTGAAGAAAATGTGGCCATCCCTCCAGTGGTTTTCTTCTCTCTTGAGATCTCTTCTATCTTTATGGCCTTTGGTGCCTCCATGTACAGTTTAGGATTGTTTTTCTAGTTCTGAGAAGAATGGTATTGGAATTTTGACGAGAACGCTATTGAATGGTTGAAATTTGCTTGTGTTTCTGGCACTTTCAACTAAAAGGATACGACAAAAGAATAATGGGAATGATTATACTAACATTGCTATAGGGAAGTAGGATAACAATAAATCAAAGAATAACATCAAGAGAGTTGATTTTGTGTATGTTCACTCAAACTCAGGTCCAGTGAAGAGGAAACATAGGAAATGAGGCCTCTGATCCACAGGCCCTGAGCAGTCACTCACACTGTAGGAGTGACCTGCTGTCCTTCGAGGCTATGAACCAAGCAAATCCCTAGGTCTTAGCAGTGGACGGAAGACTGGGGAAGTGGTCTTTTCCATGGTGAGCAGAGGTGATCTTCAAATAGAGAGGCTGATCCAGAGTATTCAGAGTCTGCCCACCTACCTCTCTGTGTGGGGATCCCTGCAAACACTATAGCCAGCTGTGCCAGCTGTGCTGTGACCGAGGATGTCAGGAAAGAAATTGGTTCAGCGTGGTTGAACCTAGACTGGCTCAAACTGACTCTGACTCCTCGTAGTTTATTTTTGGTCTATTTAGGCACAGCACAGATTTGGAAGAAAGATTCCTTGTGACAATTATGACAACAAAGCTTAAGGCGTGGGCACATCAAAACTCCTTTGCAAAGTACCTGTGACCTCTTCTGCAAGAATAGGCTCTGGGGCTGGAGAGATGGCTCAGAGCACTGGCCGCTCTTCCAGAGGACCTGAGTTCAATTCCCTACACCCACAAGGCAGCTTACAACTGTAATTCCTGTCACACAGGCACACCCGTGGGCAAAACACCAGTGCACATAAAATACAAATAAACAAATTGTGTCTATTGACTGACAATGCTGGGAGTGTGGGGGATTCAGGGGATGCCTAGCTCTACAGACAGCAAATGATCACCAGGCTATAAAGAACATCCACACCAGCCTTCGCAGTAGAAACCAGGTGAGATCCCTTTTGCTGAAGAGAAAAGCCTGCCTGTATAACATTCTTTCTTTCTTTTTTTTTTTTTTTTTTTTTTAAATATTTATTTATTTATTTATTTATTATGTATATAATATTCTGTCTGTGTGTATGTCTGCAGGCCAGAAGAGGGCACCAGACCTCATTACAGATGGTTGTGAGCCACCATGTGGTTGCTGGGAATTGAACTCAGGACCTTTGGAAGAGCAGGCAATGCTCTTAACCTCTGAGCCATCTCTCCAGCCCCATTCTTTCTTTCTTTACTGCTTCCTGTGAGCAGGAGGTAGACATTGTGCTCTCTGCACATCAGGGCACCCTCTTGCTGGAAATCACCGTTCCCATTTCCTTAGGAGCGTGGACTCTGTGTTGTGGATGTTCCGTGAAACTCCTCATTCCTGGCCCTTGTGGGGGTCTCCTCTACTGTACATAAGTGGTTTTTCTGTAACTTGCGTTGTGTGTAGGTATGGTCATGGCTGTAACGATCCCTGCCTTTTTTTCTCCGTTTCTTTCTTTTGGGTGCTGGCTGGAGCTTAAGTATGTTCCTCTGGAGCCCGGCAGTGGTGGCGCATGCCTTTAAATCCCAGCACTCGGGAGGCGGAGGCAAGCAGCTCTCTGTGAGTTCGAGGCCAGCCTGGTCTACAAGAGCTAGTCCAGCACAGGCACCAAAGCTACAGAAAAACGTTTTCTCAAAAAACAAGCAAAAAAAAAAAAAAAAAAAAAACCAACCCAAAATGTAAACAACAAACACAAAAACAAAACCCAAAACAAGTATGTTCCTCTGGTAGTTTGGGCATTTGCACTCTTCCTCTGAGATGTAAACCCTGCCTCACCCTCTTCTCACTGTCTCCTGTGTGGCCACAGGCACACAGCATGGCTCTCTCCCTCTCTCCCTCCTTTTCCCTCCTCCCCCAGCTGCTAGGATTTACAGCTTGCTTGCCTTGGTGCTGTCCTTCTAACTCTGTCAGAATTATCCTCAAGATTAAAAAAGCCCAAACCAACCAACATCAAGAAAACAAAACGAAACTTACCGCCCATAAAAACAAAACTAAAAAAAGTTCATAATGATTTTGATTCGCACTCCATGCATAAACATTATCCATTTGTAGAAAAAAGATGTGAAAAGTTCCTGTCATTATCAATTAGAGGGTTAATTGCTGGATAATGAATGCAAGAGATGAGTTATTCAGAAAAACAGACCCAAGTCACAGTATTGCAATAAATTCAATTAAGGTGGCAAGTATGGCTGGAGTGTGGTAGATCATATGGCATTAAACAAATCGGGCTTTGTGTCTCCCTGGAGACACACAGGACAGAAAACAGCAGAGGTGATGTACGAGGGTTATGAGCCTGTTTCCTAACTATCTCAAAAGTAGGAAGTAAGGTAGTCGTGTATATCAGTCTGCTTCCTGTTGCATAAACACCATGACACCAAAAGAAACTCAGGAGGAAAGGGTTTGTTTACCTTACAGCTTACAGTCCACTATGAAGAGAAACCAGGGAGGAACCTGAGAAAGGACCTGAGGCAGAGGCCCAGGGGTGACTCTGCTTGCAGTGAGCTGAGCCCTTGCACATCAATCATAATCAGGAAAATACCCAATAGACATGCCTCCAGCCAGTTCAACAATGGAGGCCTTTTCTTCATTGAGGGTCTTCACATTTAACTCTTTCTGCATCAAGTTGACAAAAAACACAGCAACAAAGTCCAGGCAGGACACAGCAGGCACAGCAGGTGGGCACGGCAGCACGGGCACACCACAGGCACTGCAGTGCCTGCAAGGCAGCAGGCATAGGCACATTTGTTCCTGTAGAAATGGCCATAAGAAGCGGGAATGTGCACTCCTAGGTCATAGGTTTCCTGCCTCCTGATAGTAAGTTTCTCTACTAATGCAGTGGGCCAGGTGAAGCTGAACCAAAAATATGACAATAGGTTTATTAGAGCAAAGTAACTCCCAGGTGAGTTCTCTGGTCCCAGAGATTGAGGCCCAACAAGTTGCACCTCCAAGCTAAAGCACGGACACTTTATAGGTTTTAGGTGAGGAGCAATGATGTGTTCACCACAAGCTGGGCTTGTGCCCAAGTATGGTCAAAAGTTGACAGCTTAGGTGGGGATTTGGGCTGCTGGTGGCAACAGGGAAGGAAACTGCATAATTGCCAAGAATGTGGAAGTGCAAGGCAGAGAAACAAGGCCAGTAAGCAGCCTCCATCCATGTTCTCTGCTTCAGTTCCTGCCTCCAGCTTTGAACCTCAGCTTTCCTCATTGATGGATGGTGAAGTGTAGTAGAAAACAAACCCCAGTCTATCCGAGTTGCTATCAGTCATGGCGTTTATCACAGCAGTGGAAACCTAACTAGGAAAGACCCAAAATGAGACTAGATCCCTCATCTTTTTAAGTCCCTTGAGGGAGACTCCCATTGACTATCACAATAAAGACCAGTATTTAGTGAGGGTCTAATTCTCTACAGTGGTGCAACCACCCTAGAAGATTCCAGCCAGGGCTTGTTAAGATTAACCCCTTCTGGTCCTGACTGAAGGCAGGTTTTGCTGTGAGGCCACTCTACCTTGAGACCAAATAAGGCTTGGTCCCAGCCATCCATCCCAGAAGGCTGTTCACGTCACCCCTGAGAGATAAGCAGGGTCAAAGCACTGACAAGAGTCAAAGGTCACCTTCCAGAGCAGATCTAGAGCTGGGAGTGGCTCTAGCAGATGTGATAACTCAAATGGACTTAACAGACATCGATAGAAAATTCCATCCAAACAGAAAAGAAAATACCTTCTTCTCAACACCTCATGGAACCTTCTCAAAAATTGAGCACATACTGGGTAACAAAGCAAACCTCAACAGACACAAAATATTTGGCATACGCCATGCATCTTATCGGATCTGCATGGCTTTAAATTAGAATTCAACAGCAATGCTAATTCCAGAACCCACAAACACATGGAAATTAAACAATGCTCACCAGCCCCGGGTCTCCTTGCCTGCCAGGTTGCTGGATGAAAGCAGGCTATGTAGATTCAGGTAGGGGTTCAGGGAGATGCAGTAGTCCTTTGGGGGCTCCTCCAACAGTGACACCCCAGGGGTGTTGGCAGGGGCACATTGTCTTTCAGGAGGCCTCTAATAAAGTCTGGGGCCTCAGAGCCCCACAGGGTCTGGGTGTGGAGTGAGCTGGGATGCTGGGGGATGCAGACTCATGTGCTCCCGGTCACCCAAGAAGGGCCCAACAATGGAGGTAGTAAGGGATATGGCTTCCCTCTGTGGGTTGCAGTTCCAAAGCCAGCACCACCACCTGCAGACAGCTCCCCAAGGAGGAAATTGACAGGTTGCGCCCCAGCTTGGAGGGTACCCAGAGGGGCGTCTCCTAGGATCCCAGGCTTCTTCTGGCTCTGGGTGTGCAGGACTAACAGGAGCAGTGCAGTGGACAGGGCAGGTCCATGAGCCTTGGCATGGAGGGGGCGCACCCAAAAGGCCCTGCTGGCCACAGGCACTTCATGCAGCAGAGGATTGAGCAGCAGCTGGAGGGAGGCTGATGGGCCCAGATTGTTCTACAGCTGCAGGATGTTTGGCTCAGGCGGGAGTCCCTTGCCTCGATTGGGAGCCGTGCCCTGGCAGCAATGAATGCTGTCAGCTTGGTGCGGCCAGTAGGACCTGGAGCACAGAAGGACACACGAAGGTGACTGCCACCCAGGGCCAGGCCATCTGCCTGCTGTTGTGCAGCCTCTGCCATCTCTGCTGTCTCATACTCCAGTACTGCAAAGCCCCTCAGCTGCCCACCCTGGCCACATGGCAGGTGAAAGAAGGTGGGCATATAGACCGCGGACAGCGCCTTGCGCAGGGCATCCACATCATTGAAGCCAGGTGGCAGGTGGTCCACACAGAGGCACCGGGAGTGCAACAAGGCAGGGGGCAGCTGCCCAGCATCTGTGAGATGCACATACAGTGTGCGTGGGGGACTGTGGGAACTGCAGCCCCGAGTTGATATCCCTGCCCCCATTTGAGGTGCTTATCTGCAAGGAAAACATAATAAATTCCTTCTGCTCCTGGAGTGGGGAAGGAAGGAATTTTAAGTGCATTGTGACCAGTCCTTGATCCCTGCCAGGATCAGGTTACAGTCTCTTTGCAGCCCCCTCCTCATTTGGTGCCAAGTTATTAAACCAACCCAGCAGACAATAAAGAAAAGCTGTTCCACCTCAAGATCGTGCTCTGTGTATTCATTCAACCTGGACACCCTCTGCCTGAGACTCTTGGTTCCAGCCCACGCTGGCGTGGCATCTGAAGGTCCCAACTGAGATCGGAAAGTGAGGTAAGTGGACTGGGTCGTCCCGTAAGCCGGCCGGGATGCATTGGGGAATTATATAGAATTAATTAATTAAGGGGCTGGAGAGATGGCTCAGAGGTTAAGAGCATTGCCTGCTCTTCCAAAGGTCCTGAGTTCAATTCCCAGCAACCACATAGTGGCTCACAACCATCTGTAATGGGATCTGGTGCCCTCTGCTGGCCTGCAGGCATACACACAGACAGACTATTGTATAATAAATAAATAAATAAATAAAAGAATTAATTAATTAAGAAATATGGGAAATATTACGAGTAAATCGGAGTTAAAGTTTCAGTTAAAGAGATTGTTGAAAGAGCAGGGAACAGCTGTAAAATCTGACTTTAGAAGATTTTCTTAAAACTATAGAGACGTGGAGTCCCTGGTTCGCCACCAGTGGAGCCCTCAATATTTCTGAATGCGAACAGGTCCTCAGGGATCTTCAGAAAACGTTGAGAGAGGAAGGGCCAGAGGTCCTGCCCATGGCCACATTCTCCCTTTGGAGACTGATCAGGAATGCTTTGCTTACAGAGGAAGTCCAAGTTAAGCAGGCTTTGGAAGCAACAAAAAAGGTGTTATCTGAGATCCAAGATTGTGAGACTAAGGCTTCCTTTTGTTCTGAGATTGCCTCTGACATGGAGGCAGAACAGCTATCTCAGCCTGCTAAGGGAAGGCCCGGTTAGGTAGAGGAGAGAAAGATGAAAAGAAAGCGCAAACCTCCAGACGGGGGAGGGAAGTGAGTCCTGGGACGAGTTTCCACTCAGAGCTTAGGGGCTCATCCCAAGCAAAATTCTTTGGTGCAAACACGCCTCTACCCTTCTTTGTCTGACTTTGAAGAGAGCTTGGGGGAATCAACAGGTTCAGAAGAAGTTTTGGAGGGAGAAATTGCAGACAAAGACAAAGAAAGGGGACCTCTGGGGAGCAGGAAAAGCCCCCTCCCTATCCTCTTTCTGACCAGTTCAGGACCTCTCCAGCCCCTCCCACTTGGTTGGGCTCAGAGGTGGCTTTGCTAGGAGGAGGCTCCCCGCGGAGGCGTTAAGTGCTACCCAGTGATTGCCCCTGTTGTAAAAATTCCTGACCCTAACAATCCAGGACAGGGCTGCCAGTACTTCAGTTTGTTAAATGTATGTTGCAGCTTGTTTGGATCCACTTAGGCATAAGTTTTCCTCCTTCCATATTGTCCATTATATGGACGATATACTTCTGGCAGCACCAACAAAAGAGGAAAGTTTATTAATGTTTGCAGAGTTACAGACCCTTCTAGAGGGACATGAGTTCATTTTGGCCCCAGAGAAGGTGCAGAGGCAGCCCCCCTATTCCTATCTGGACTTTCAAATCCAATCCATTGGGCTTCAGCCTCAGAGGCTGCAGCTGGATTGCTCACATTTGCAGACCCTCCATGACTGGCAGCGATTATTGGGAGATGTTCAGTGGATCCGTTCCTCCCTTTCCATTCCTACGGGAGCTATTAAGCCCCTGTATGACATGCTACCTGGGGACCCTTCCCCTGCCTCCCCCAGGATCATGACTCCAGCAGCAAAAGAAGCCCTATATGCCTTGCTTAATGCTCTTGAGCGAGCACATCTCTGCTGCCTTGATTATGCGCACCCTTTTTATTTCATGGTCTTTTCTTCACAATTTTCTCCTACTGCTGTTTTTTGGCAAGGGGAACCCATTTATTGGCTGCATTTACCTGCTTCCTCTAAGAAGGTGGTGACCCCATATTATGAAATGGTTCTACAGCTCCTATGGAAGGCATATGATTTTAGTTTACAAGTTTTTGGCAGAATTCCAAATAAATTTCTAATTCCTTATCAAAAAGAGGAAATAACAAGGCTGCAGAGGGTTCGAGATGGATGGACCTTGTTCATTGCCACCGCTGGAGCGATTTTGATAACCATTATCCTGATTCCCATTTAATTTCCTTTTTTAAGAATCATCCTGTTATTTTTCCAAGAATTATTAAAACCTCCCCCCTTAAGGGAGTGTGCTCAGTGTTCACTGATGGTTCTTCCAAGGGCTATGCAGTGGTAGTCTCTGATTCAATTAAAGAAAGGCAGCCCCTAGATCCAATTTCTGCCCAAGCTGCAGAACTCACGGCCTGCCTTATGGCCTTTTCTCTTTTCAAGGATCAACCCTTCAACTTGTATACTGATAGATAGTATATATGTGGCAAGGATTGTTGGGCCATTGGAAACCTCACCATACATATTACCTGCCTCTCAGGTTTCCCACCTTTTGGTTCAGCCTTTTGGTTCAGTCTTATATGCCAAAGAGTGTTTCCTGCCTTTGTTGGCCACATTCGGGCCCATACTGATCTGCCAGGGCCCTTGGCAGAGGGAAATAAGCTTGCTGATTCCCTCACTCGCCCAATGGCATTGTTCGTTTCTGAGGAACAACGAGCCCGTCATCTTCATGAAAAGTATCATTTAAATGCCTCTTCTCTAAAGTTTCACTCTGGCTGTTCTCAAGCCATGGCTACTCAAACCACGTCCCAATGTCCAGCTTGTGCTCCATTTCATAATGCCCTCAACGCAGGTGTTAATCCTCGAGGCCTCCGTCCTAACCACCTTTGGCAGATGGATGTTACCCATTTGTCCCAAGCTGGTAGACTTAAATTTTTACATGTCTCTGTAGATACTTATTCCAAGGTAATTTATGCCTCCCTACATTCAGGGGAAAAGATTAAGGACGTTATTGCCCATTGCCTACAGGCTTTTGCCTATATGGGCATCCCAGACTTTCTTGGACCAGCTTATACCAGCCAACGGTTTGCAAAATTTTGCCAAGAACAACAAATTACACATACCTTTGGAATTCCACATAATCCTACAGGACAGGCCATAGTGGAGCGCACACATGCTACCCTTAAACAGTTCTTTTGTAAAATAAAGAAGGGGGAGTATATCACCTCCCCAAATACCCAATTATCTACAATTTTATACATTTTAAATTTTTTAACAGTAGATAAACAAGGTCTATCAGCAATGGAAAGACATTGGCAGAAACCCTCCCAATCTCTGGGCTGGGTTATATGGAAGGATAGTATCACAGGACAATGGCAATCACCCACACCTATGCTGGCTAGGGTGAGGGGAGCCATTTGTGTCTTCCCTCCAGGAACCAAAAAACCCATCTGGGTGCCAGAGCGGAATGTTCGGCCGGTGGAGTCGAGCCCTACTGGCCTTGATAATATGGGTTCAAGAGAAGAACATCGAGGGAGGCCTGAGATGGGCACTGGTGAGGAATCCACCCATACTGATGCCGGTAAGTAAAATAAGCTCTGTTTTCCATCCTTTTACTCCACCAATTATACCTTGGGAGTTCCTGCAGCAAATACAGCATTAGAAAGATGGGTAATTTAACGTTTGATATATCCCATGCCCTCTGCCTCCAGAGGATTAACAATATTTCAGTGATGCCTAGTGTCTCCCTTTCTGGACCGTGTGTAGTCCTTAGTAATTATTCTCTGGGAGACTTCTCTTCTAATTCTTCTGGGCATCCCTGTTTTGGATTGAGAGATATCTTTTACCCAATAAATTTTAAAAGAAGTGTTTCTGGACTCCCTACCCCTCTGAGACCGGCTCCTTTATGTTGGAAGACGCCACAGTCCTTCAAATTATATTTACCATTGCCTTGGGGAAATTGTGCTCCTAAGGAACCATGGAAATTGGAGGGAGATAAATATTTATGGTGGTTTGGTCACCGACCTACCTTTAAAAACTCCTTGGGAGGGGCCTTTGATTTTTCCTATAGAAATCCAAATATGGCAGGAGTTTCACCTACGTTCGCAGGCATGTTTCTCTGTGGCCCTCATGCATGTACAGATATTAGACCTTTAGCCCTTCAAAGGGGCTTGGCCTTCAATGCCACAGCCCGATGGAACACATCGGACATCTTTGAAACCTCCCTCCAGATTAATTATGCAGCAGGAATGAATTTCTCTATTGTCAGCCTAGCCTGTGTTCTACCTCCCTTTATGTTTGTCTCCTTTAATGGGTCGGTCAGGGAGGATGGTGTCCTTAATTGTTCTTCCAGCTCCTGCTTTTTGAGCAACTGCTGGTCTCCGACGATGAGTCCGTGCTGATGGTGAGAATTCCTGCCCTGGTTCCCCTGGTGGTAGAAGACCCACATGATGGACGAGAGCTTATCTTGTATAGAGAAAGAAGAGACTTTGGGATCACCGCCGCTGTCATCGCAGCTATCGCCATATCAGCCACAGCCGCCACCATTGCAGGAATCACCGTGTCCCAGAGTGCAGCTACTTCAGAGACTGTTCCTCTTGCTGCCCTTGTTGCCCAGGCCTTAGAAACTCAAAATACCATTAACTCACATATTCAGTTGGGGATGTTAAATTTAAATCAGCAAACGGCCTTATTATAGGAACAGATTAATGTGCTGTGGATGGTGCAACAAGCCTCTTGTTCTCATTTTTATCATTCTGCCTGTGTGACCCTTATGGAAGTGAAAAATATGTCCTTTGAGGTGCAACGCCTTAATGCTTACCTTAGGGGGCCTTGGGATGATTCCTTTGTAAACTTTACCCACTCTTTGGTACATCAAATTATTGCAATTAATGAAACTCGTGTTGAACCTGTATCTGCTGAGGGATGGTGGAATACCATGGCCCAGATTGGGGGTTGGGCACAGCAATGGGGAGGTGCCTTAAACTTGGAGATCTTGGGACTAGTAGGGGTGGCAGTAGGCCTGCTCCTCTTAAAAGGAGTCTTAAATATCTTCACCCTGACTGAGCTTGTCCACCATCAGGTGTTACTCAGTCTGGCGCATGACTCTTCCAGAAGTCATGAAGTGTGGCTACAGATGCTGAAAAAATGAGGGTCTCTAAGGACGGGCAACCTGTGGGGAGACCCACCACCTAAGACAGGGCATCGGGGGCCCTATGACTGGTAAGGGAAGGTATTTCTCTCGCAGGACCTAAGACAGGACCCCTCATTATAAAATAAAATAGGGGGAATTGTGGGAACTGCAGCCCCGAGTTGATATCCCTGCCCCTATTTGAGGTGCTTATCTGCAAGGAAAACACAATAAATTCCCTCTGCTCCTGGAGCGGGGAAGGAAGGAATTGTAAGTGCATGGTGACCAGTCCTTGATCCCTGCCAGGATCAGGTTACAGTCCCTTTGCAGCCCCCTCCTCATTTGGTGCCATGTTATAAAAGCAGCCCAGCAGACAATAAAGAGAAGCTGTTCCACCTCAAGATCGTGCTCTGTATATTCATTCAACCTGGACACCCTCCGCCTAGACTCTTGGTTCCAGCCCAGGCTGGCACGGCAGGGGGCCCCAGGGGCTTGCCCAGCAAATCAGACTTGGCCCTGGCAGCTGAGTCTTACTTCATGTACTCTGCAAAGCCATAACCCTTAGAGTGGCCTGTGTGCTTGCTGTACACTACGAAGTAGCGCTCCAGGCTGCCAAAGGGCCGCACCAGCTCCTCACACTGCCTGGGTCACGCTGGGTGGCAGCTTGGCCACATACAACAGAGCATCTGTAGGCTGCAGCTGAACTGACAGCTCCCGCTCTCGAAAGCAGCTTTGGTGTAAGGCCTTGATGGCAGCTTCAGCGTGCTCCCTGTTCATCATGATCACGAAAGCTGTCCCTTTGTATTTGTCCACCAACTGTCCTTGAGTTTGTAGTCCCTCAGAAGATCGTGATTGCCTACTTCCTGGTTGGTCAAGTCCCCCTGAAGACCTCGGATCAGTATCATGGCAGTGATTACTTGGAACTGGCACTCAGTACGTTCCAGGCACTTCTGGATCTCTTCCGGATCCAAGGACAGCAGCTCCTGTTCAGGTGCTCATCAATAGGTGGTCCAAAAATTTCCCCTTTGGCCTCTGCCTCCAGGTTGAGCAGCGGCCAGTGAGTCAAGAACTTTAAATCTTTGAAGAAAGAATTTGAAGAAGACACTAGAAGATGGAAAGATGTACCATGCTCTTGGGTAGGCAGAATTAACATAGTAAAAATGACAATCTTACCAAAAGCAAATTACAGATTCAAAGCCATGTCTATCAAAATCCCAGCAAAATTCTTCACAGACCTCAAAAGAACAATACTCAACCTCATATGGAAAAGCAAAAAATCCAGGATAACCAAAAGAATCCTGTACAATAAAGAAACTTCTGAAGGCCTCACAATCCCTGACTTCAAATTCTACTACAGAGCTACAATACTGAAAACAGCCTGGTATTGGCATAAGAACACACAGGAGGACCAATGGAACTGAATCAAAGAATGGATATCAATCCACACACCTACAAACACCTGATTTTTGACAAAGAAGTAAAACATAAAATGGAAAAAAGAAAGCATATTCAACAAGTGGTGCTGGCATAACTGAATATCAATATGTAGAGGAATGAAAATAGATCCATATCTATCACCATGAACAAAGCTCAAATCCAGAAGGATCAAAGACCTCAACATGACACCAACCACACTGAACCTCATGGAAGAGAACGTGGGAAATACACTTGAACAGATTGACACAGGAGACCACTTCCTAAATATTACCCCAGTAGCACAAACACTGAGAGCAACAGTAATAAATGGGACCTCCTGAAACTGACAAGCTTCTGTAAAGCAGAGAACATGCATGGTCAACAAGACAAAATAGCAAGCTACAGACTGGGAAAAGATCTTTACCAACCCCCACCCCCATCAGAAGGGCTGTTCTCCAAAATATACAGAGAACTCAAGAAATTGGTCATCAAAAGAACAAATATTCCAGTAAAAAATGTGATGCAGACCTAAACAGAGAACTCTCTACAGATGAATCTAAAATGGCTGCAAGACACTTAAGGAAATGCTCATCATCCTTAGCCTTCAGAGAAATGCGAATGAAAATAACTCGGATATAACATCATATACTTGTCAAAATGGCCAAGATCAAAACACCGATGACAGCATATTCTGGAGAGGATATATGGTGGGGTAAATGCTACACTCCTGCATTGCTGGTGGGAGTGCAAGCTGATACAGCCACTTTGAGCATCAGTATGGTGATTTCTCTGAAAAATAGAAAACAACCTTTCTCAAGACCCAGTAATACTACTTTTGGATATACATACATATACATTATGTATATACAAAGGATGATCAGTCATACCACAAAGACATGTGCTCAACTATGTTCATAGCAGTATAGTTTGTCAAAGCCAGCACCTGGAAACAACCTAATGCCCCTCGACTGAAAAATGGATAAGGAAAATGTGGCAAATTTACACAATAGACTACTACGCAGCAGAAAAAATAATGACATCTTGAAATTTGCAGGCAAAAGGATGGATGTAGAAAGCATCATTTTGAAGGAAGTAACCCAGACCCAGAAAGACAAATATCATGCACTCCCTCATGACCTGACATAAAGCAAAGAAAACCCAGCCAATCGTTTACAAACCAGAGAGCCTGGACAACAAAGAGGACCCTAAGAGTGACACACATGGATCTAATGGACATGGCAAGTAGGAAAAGACAAGTCCTGAGTAAATTGTGAGCATGGGGGTCATAGGAGAGGGTAGAGGGGAGGGGGAGGCTGGGAGGGGAAAGGAGAAAATTATATCTTACTAAATGATAAATGACTGAAAAAAGTAGAGCTGGGAGTGGATAGCTGATCTTGTGGTTTGGTCTTGGATTCGACTGGCAAGACAAACAGGCAGGTGGAGACATTTGGAGAAGGTGGGGTGTGGCTCTGAGGGACTGGAGGTCAGAGGGTAACAACAATGAGAGCCCTAGCAGTAGGAGATGGCTCAATGCAGGTGTCCATAGCTGATATTTCTGAGGCACGAGGTATTAAAGGCCTGGAACTAGGACAGCACCAATTGTACCAGGGTTTAGAATCCACATAGACAGAGACACAAAACAGAACTAAAATCATCAAAGGGGCCATGAGAGCCAAAGGAGTCTAAAGACACTCAGACAAGCTACTTGGGAGTTTCCCAAGATCCAAGGTCTGCTCTGAATTTTCATATGCATTCTCAACTATTTTGGTTGTTATTTGGTTTGTTTTGAGAGGATTTTCCCCTCTACTTTTCCTAAAATATTGGCCCAGAACATCAGGTTTCATTAAAGAAACCACATGTGCATCCTCCTTCAGGGGTGCGGATTCCGGGACCACTAATGGAGTTTTTTCCTCTGATCACTTTGAACATATCAACCCACTGCCCGCTGGGGTCCTAGTTTTCTGTGTGGTGGGAAATTGGATGAAGAGTTTATGGAGAAAATGTGATAAAGTCTATTACTCTCAGCCCCGTAGAAGTTTGTGATTGCCTTGGAGTGTCCTGGGAAACAGAGCATTGCCACAGCATCCCAGAGTCAGTCAGAGGCTACCATGTTACTCTGATCAATCTTAATCTACTAAAAAAGGAATTGATTGCTTTGAGGATGGATGTGATGGGTTCCATGAGCCAAAAGTCATGACAGCATGTTAGGGTCTGTGAGAAGTGGACCATGCTCCCCATCCACTAATAGATGGGTGTCAGTGTGTGCCAGTTGGATTTTGTCAACTTGACACAAGTTGGAGTAATCTGAGGAAGAAGGAACTTAACTATCTAATAGGCAAGTTTATGGGGAATTTCAATCAGTGACTGATGTCCCTAGGCTGGAGGTCATGACTGTATGTATAAAATAACCTGGCTTAGAGAGTCAAGGAGATCAAGTCAGTAAGTCACTTTACTCCATGGTAACTGCTTTGGTTCTGCCTCGAGGTTCTGGTCATGAGTTCCTGCCCTGACTTCCACTCATGGTAGTACTGATAGGAAAGTGAAAGGGAAGTATGGCTTCCTTCCTCAAGTTGTTTTTGGTCATGACGTTTTTCACAGGAAGAGAAAGCAAGTATATTTACCTGCCCAGCAGGTCCAGTTATTCCAGGGTCTAGAGAGGTGCTACCTGAAAGAACATGGGCGCGTGAGAAGAATCAGGCCAAGCCAAATTCTCTTGTCAAAGCCTTCGTTTATTAGCCTAATGGCAGCGGCTTATATAGCCCCTGGATCGGGGACCTGAATTCGGGTGGAGGGCTTTGCCAGGGCAGCAAATGTCACTATTCAGCACACCTGGTAAGTGGAAACATTATTTTTGTGGCTCTCAAGGTAGTTGGGATGTGGGGGCTCTCTACAAACATTCTTTGGACAATGGTCCCTGCTATCAAGATAGTTGGGATGTTAGGCAGGTTCTGTGAGCAAATAGCTCACAAGGTAGAGGGGCTTTCTGCAAACATTCTTAGGACAATGGTCCCTTCTATCATCTTTCTGAAAATGGCTCCTGACAAATCCCCCTTCCTTGTATAAGGCAGGTAGCTATTAAGTGGAGGGCACCAGGTCAGAATCTAACCACATTGTCAGACCTAAAATAGAAGGGACTTGAACAAGGAGAGACCCTCCTCTCGAGTGGTGGAGCATTTTTTCCTCTCCTGGGAACAGAGGGGTGTCTCATGGGTCACATTAGTTCCTCAGAGCTCCTCAAATAAGCAGGTCTTTGACTGCAGGGTCTTTGTCTTAGGCTATGTGGAGGGCAATCCTCGACATCTGACATCATGCCATGTTGAGCCGGCCTGTACGACCTCTGTATGATGTGCTGTTCAGGGGAGGGCTCCACAATATTCCCGTCATTGGGCCTCTGCGTGAATCATTAATGAAAAGACTGCGAGGAGCTCCTCAAATAAAAGGTATCTCCTATAGTTGAGTAAAGGTATAATTTGGACACTAATGGCTTGATCTCTGGACCAGAAGAAAGAACACCTTCCAAACCCAGTATACACCTTTAGTCTGGCCTATGGTATAGGTATATACTCCTTCCTAAGTACCTACTCCAACATAAAATTGTGAGTGCTGCCTGCCAAAAATTAGGGTAGTGTAAAGGGATCAAAATCTAAAATTCTTAACATATGCATTAAACCCAAACATTTTACAGTGTGTGTCAAACTTTTCCCAACATCTATTAGCAGTTACAAATATCATTAGGTCAATTCCAGTAAGAGCACAACGACAGACGTTGTTAAACACCACCAGTTCCAGTCTCTGAGCAACAGTTAAAAACCGAATGTTCCCCCTTCTACGTGAAGAGGGGTTAATATTTTAATCCAAATGAGTTCTGTGTCCCAAAGATTAAAACAGTCAGATATTTAGTCTGCATCTTAGCTCCAAACCAAACAGAATTTAGACTGCAGAAAATTGTAGTCTCTATGGTCAGGTCATCTCAGCAGGGCATCTGTGTCTGCTCCCAGGTTTGGAAGCAGCTCAGCATTTGTGCTTCAGGGCAGGTGGGATTCCTGGGTGAAGCGAGCTGGATTCAGCTACCTGAAGCACATCTTGGCAATTCTCTCAAGCTTTGTTTGGACTCTGGAGGCAGAATGACACCCTGTAGAGAGGTGCAGCAGGTCCTGTTATCAGGCATTCCTCTCCATGGGGGCAGGGAAGACTGGATCAAGGATTCCTTTCCAACTCGTTTCTGGAACTCCTTTATGGGGTGTTTGCAGCTACAACATCATCGGGTCCAGCTTTTATTTTCTTTCTGTGAAAAAAGCATAAACATATCCTCGACCCCAAATATATATATATATATATATATATATAGGTCGGGTCTTTTCAAAATTCATTGCAGACCCTTTCTTTTTTACCTTGCCTTAATAAAGGTCAGCTTGGTGTCATCATGTCAGATCTGTTTGCATCAGGGTCTGTTTGCAACTTTTATAAGTTGCTTTCAAGGAGCCTTGGTATGCTCCATAATTTCTTTTTATTATTAACCATATATGCAGTTCTTCCATTGGAAGAGCCATTTATAAAATATAGTATAAAATCTTTTAAGGGATTTTTAGCTATAACATTAGCAAAATACAGTTGTGTGAATTGTAGCAATGAACATCTGGGAAAAGATTATTGTTCTGGCCTTTGAATTGAGCAAACACAATTGTCCAGGAATCAATCTTAAAATTATCAATGAATTTATTGTTTAGTTTAAGAAACATTGATCATAGTCAATATTCTGTCAAACCATCTTCCAGATTTTTCTCTGCCCTTTTGTATCAGACAGGCTACTGTTCTAAATTAAGAGTTTAATATCTTAACTGGCTAAACTGGGAAGGTTTAGCCATAAAAAGCATTTTGTCTTTTCATAAAACTGTTGTAGAATAAGTTTACATTTACTACACATACTTGCCATAGCTGTAATATACTGTACTTGTTGATTATTGTATACTTTACCTGTGATTTATACTTTACTTGCTTGAGTACCTGTTAGGCAGCTTTTATAAGCTCTCTATTGGAAACTGGCTCATTGTTGTTTGTAAGAATTTTACCTAGTGGCTCAACGTCTCCCATAAGAATATTATAACTAGGGCTTTAACCATTGAATATCTAATTAAAAATTTATAAGCTATCCTCCTCTTAAGTTATAAGTCTGCCTAGCAGATAGGAAAATGGGGAAAGGAAGCATTTTAACTAATGATTTAGACCACATTAGACATCAACATGTAGAAGAATAAAAATAGATCCACATCCATCTCTGTGTATAAAATTCAAGTTTAAATGAGTCAGAGGCCTCAACATATAAAAATTACATTGAAACTCACAGAGAAAAAATTAGAAGTACACTTTGCCACATCTCAAACACAGCCTCAGTGGCATAAACACAGAGAGAAATAATAAATTAGATCTCCTGAATTGAGAAACTTCTGTATAACAAGACTATAGAGTGGGAAAAGATCTTTACTTATCATAAACCCACTCCAAAAACATATGAAGAACTCAGGAAATTACTTATCAAAAAGTTAATCCAATAAAAATATATGTTACAGACCTAAACTGAAGACTCTCAACACACGAACTTAAAAATGACTGAGAGACACTTAAAAAATGCTCAAACATAACATCCTTTAGCCATCAGAGAAATGCAAATCAAAACCCTGAGATTCCATCTTATCCTTGTACAAATGACCAAGGTTAAAAATTACTACTAACAGTTTATCCTTAAGAAAATGTGGGTAGGGGGCTGGAGAGATGGCTCAGAGGTTAAGAGCATTGCCTGCTCTTCCAAAGGTCCTGAGTTCAATTCCCAGCAACCACATGGTGGCTCACAACCATCTGTATTGGGGTCTGGTGCCCTCTTCTGGCCTGCAGGCATACACACAGAATATTGTATACACAATAAATAATAAATAAATATTTAAAAAAAAAAAGAAAATGTGGGTAAAGAAAATACTCCATTGCTGGAAGTGCAAATTGACACAGCCACTTTTGGATCATACATAGTATTGAAAGACCTGGATAAATCCAGACACCCCCCTCCCCCCCCAGCAGGAAGAGAAGAATCAAAAATCCAGGGCCAGCCAGCTAAGCGACTGGGTTTCAGGAACTAGCTGAAGACAAAGCCAGACTGCAATCCCAAGAACAATCCCGAGAAACAGGGAGTCTCCCCCTTGCGACCATCACCATACTGTTCTAGGAACTAGCTGATCACGACCCTGGGAGTGGTCCTGAGAGGCAGGGAGTTGCCCCCTTGTGACCATCACTGGATTTTAGGAACTTTCCATGGCCCCTCTGGATTACTGGGCAGTGGCTTCTTCCCTCAAAAACTCCTTCTCCAGGTCACTCAGGGTCGAACTCCTTCCCTGCGTGGGCTATGAGCCCAGGCCCCAGTGCACCGGTCCCCGTGCCATCCCATCAACCAAAGCCCCGTGTGACCACAGCAAGGACGGTCTCCTGTGAGTCACCTGGGGGGCCGTGCCATCCCGAGACCTGAGTGAGAGACTCCCCAGCACTGGAGGCCCCTCATTATGGCTATTTTTTTTTAAATTAGGCAAATATCTACCTTAAAACTCAGCAATACCCCTTTTTGGGCCTAAATACAAAAGTTGTTCAACCATATTATAAGGACATGTAGAATTACTTTATCATAGCCAGAATCTGAAAACAACCCAAATGTATCTCTTTTACACCTAGCATAAATGAGACATCATCCTTCTAAATAGCCATAAATACCACAAAATATCTTGGAGTAACTCTAAGCAAGTAGGACTGAAGTTTGGGTCCTGTTATCTCTGCTTGTGAAGGGGGAAATGTTTTTTTATTTTTAACCATTATCACTTGCTAGAGTATAACTCTGGCCCTTGATAAATTTAGTAAGAAGTCCGAGTCTCAGCAATCCACCCTGAAGCAACACCTGGCAGCAGGAAAGGACCACAAGCTGAGACAACTCGACTCCCACCCAAGAGCAGACCATACAAATGGAAAAACTTGTATGATAAGAACTTTAACTCTTTTAAGAAAAAAAATTTAAGACATTAGAAACTAAAAAGATCTCCTATTTCTTTGGGAAAGTAGAAGAATCACAGCAAAAATGACAGTCTCACTGAAAGCAATCTACAGATTCAGTGTAAATGTCCATTAAAAATTATAGCACATTCCTCACAGAACTCACCTACAGATTTAATGTAAAAGTTCATTAAAATTATAGAAAAATTTCTCATAGAACTCAAAAGAACAATCCTCAACTTTATAAGAAAGAAATCAAAACTCAGGATAGCCTAAACAATGTTAAAATCCTCTGAATGTATGACAGTCTTATTTTAAAACTTTCCTAAAGACCCACAGTACTGAAATTAATCTACCTTGGATATAAATTTATATGCCTACAAACTAAAGACTTTTGACCAAGAAGCAAAATTAAAAAATGGATAAGAAGCATATTTAACCTCCTTTTACTGTCCTGAAGCTGTAGTTTTCTGAGTCTAGTTCCCTTTATAGCAAACCTGCCTGACAGCTTTTGCTCCCTATGGCAGGGGGTTAACACATAGGCTCTCTAGGCCTGGCAGCCAGCCTGCTTGGCAGGCATACCTGTTTGGATTGTATTATTACTTCTGGCATCTAGAGGGACTCCTTTTTGAGTCTGCAACAAACACATCCTGTTTACCGAATGCCTGCCCCATGTTTGAGGGTGAATTTCTGGCCCTGTCAACACCAACCAAGGGCATTTTATATCAATAAAATAAAAAGACGTCTACTAAATCTTTCTGTTTAACTCTTACTCCTCTCTCCCTGAGTGACTATTTAAATTCTTGTATGAATTTCTCTTCCTTTGAAATTGACTGTCCCATGTGTATTGGGCGACAGTGAACCTGCACCTACCTCGTCCTGCAGAACTGTCCGAGTCCTACAGCCAGCAGAACCTTCTTTTATTTCTTGTTGTCGTGCCGGGACTGCGATTTCATAGTCCAATAGTTGGCTGTTCGTCAGTTCCCTGTTCGGGTGCCACTGTACCCACCCAGCAGGTCCAGTTATTCCAGGATCATCAGAGGCGCTACATGAAAGAACATGGGCAAGAGAGAGGAACGAGGCCAAGCAACATTCTCTTGTCAAAGCCTCCGTTTTTTAGGATAATGGCAGCGGGTTATATAGCCCCTGGATGAGAAACCTGGGTTGAGGTGGGGGACTTTGCGGGAGCAGCACACACCGGGTAAGCAGAAACATTCTTTTTGTGGCTCTGCTTAACAAACAGCTGCAAGGTAGTTGGGATGTGGGGACTCACTACAAACATTCTTAGGACAATGGTCCCTACTATCAATAGTTGGGATGTGAGGCAGGTTCCATTAGCAAATAGCTCTCAAGGTAGTGGGGCTTTCTGCAAATATTCTTAGGACAATGGTCCCTGCTATCATATTTGGGAAAATAGCTACTGACAAGTATACAGTGTCCATACCGGATGAAGGACAACATCCACAGCCTTGATATTTTCAACGTAATCATGGAAATCTTCATGATCAGCCACAACAGGAGGCCAACCATCAGTCAAATGCTGACACGCCCCAAGATCAGGGACAGCCAGGCACGGGCATCCATCCAGAGTCTCCCAGGCACCCCGAGCCCTAGCATTGTCGGCACCATGGCAGGCATGGGGTACCAAAGTGAAGAAACGATTGAGTGTCTAGAAGACCAAAAACTTAATCAGGCGATGGCCACACACCTGAGTCTGCAACACCAGGCACCCGGGGGAGACAGCTGCCATCACCGGGTGAAACCCACAAAACCCATGGAGCCAGGCCTTGTCCTCAACCTGGCCGATCTTCACACCTTTTCTGGGACTCTCAGGAGAGCTGCCGAGACTACTTCCCCAACCTTCATCGTGCCATCTGAGCCCCAGGAGAAAGAAGATGAGAATTCCAGGCAGGGTGGCAGAAGGCATAGCATGCCTGCCACCCTGTGCTGCCAGCCAAGGAGGATCCACCTTGCCCACCTATCCCACCTGCGCTGTCCTGTGGCTGATTCCCTCATGAGCAGAAGCCTGGACAGCAGCAAGAGTTACTGGCAATCAAAGATCGGGTTGTATGGCAGCCTAATGGCGAGTGCCCAACCATCCTGCTCTCTGTACCACCCTCATGGGGCAGACCACAATGAGGCTGCAAATGATGCAGAGAAACTCTGGAGCTCGCTGGGGACGGCTCTGCATGTAACCCCCAGAGGCTCCTCCCTTGGAGACACACTCCAGGAAGAAGTGACCTCCAGACAGGAAGAGGCCATCAGCCATGGTCATCCTCAGGATGCCGGGCCAATTTCCTCCTGACACCAGAGGCATCAACGCTGGAAGACGGTCAAGAAAACCATTGTCAATTGCTTCTGACACCTATGTTGCTGCCTGCCTCCTGCAGAGAGTAACCATGCCTCCCGTGAGAACCAGGCTCCACAGTCAGGGGATCCTAGAGGCATCCACAGAACCAGGTGAGCACCTCTCTCACTTCATCTAATTTGTACTTTTCCTCCTGTACTTTGTGATAAATGGTGCCTGTGTCCACTCGTGGCACACTGTGAGCATAACAATCTGTCACTTCAGAAAGACCAGGTGTTCCCTGTAGTGTGACCTCAGGCTTGTTGAGCAACAGGGGGACAGCAGAGATGCTGAGTGAAGCAGGGAGAGGTGGGGCAAGGCCAAAGAAGGCAAAGATTCCTTGGAGGACCAGTCGGGTACTTGGGCGCTGCAGGGCAGTGCACTAAGTCTTGTGTGTTTTGAAGTCACTAAGAGTCTCCTTCCTGTGCCTTTCTCTTTGAAGGCCCGAAGAGGTCAAGCCCCAGCTCAGTGGCTTCTGAGCCACGGGTTGGGGATGGGTCTGGATGAGATTCAGATAGCCCCTCTGGGGACCCATGCCAGATGCCCAGGACACCATCTGGCCACAGGCACCTCCCGCAGAGGAAGAGCTGTCTACTCCAGAGAACATCTATCTCTCCAGGTAAAATCCCAGGCAGGAAGGGTAGGCTTCCCACAGGGTCTAGCTCAGTGTGGAGGACTGAGGTGCAAAGGTGCCCTAGGCTGTCTTGTGGAACAATAGCACCTTGCCCTCTCCCCATGCCTGCGGAAACATCAGAAGAGGTGCTCTGGGTAGTGACTGTCCTTTGCCCCGTTTCTTGGCAGAGAACACGGTCTTCTCCATAGGGTGAGCCTTCCCTCCCCCAAGGAGAGTATTCCTAGTCAGCCTGCCCTAAGTTGAGTTGCCAGGTTGAAAATGTGTCCTGCAAGCAGCCCTGTAGAGGGCTCCCCTAGAGGGCAGGCTCCTGCAAGAACCTTTAGCAGGAATGCCCACAAGTCATCCCAGCAGGTTCCATTGCTTGAGTCCTCAGACCCAAAGCTTGGGAAAATCTGAGCTGGGGAGTGAGTGACCCCAGGGCAGCAGAGTCCCCCTCTCCACCAATTCTGCCTTCCAGCTACTCACCTCCTGCCTCTGCCTGCTTGCTCCTTCAAGGCCACCATTCTCATCAGTGACAACCAGCTCCTGCACTTACCACCATGTGCCACACCCTGAGGGACTGGTAGGTGTCAGATTGGAGTGAAACCTGAAAACCTAATGAGGGGTCAGCAACCTGCTGTGCCTCCTGACTCCAGCTTGCCTGAGTCTGCCTGAGTCTGCACTGGCCAGTGAAATTCTTTAAGAAGGCTTCTGTTTTTCTCAGCCTTTTAAAGGTGAGCAGGGTTTTCCACTTCTTTTGGAGATGGGTGGGGTGTGCTTCCCAGAAGCTGCCTCGTCCATGCCACAGTCACATTGGTAAAATCTCATCTCGTGTTCTTTCTGCCTAGACCTTGTCAACCTGTGACAGCAAGAGACCCAGAGAAGACTGTGCGACTGGTCCATCTCTCCAGCTGTCTTCCTCATTAGAACCATCCTGGGTATCTTCTATATTCAAGAATGTGTCCCAGCATTCAGCGCAGGTCGTTGTGGTGGCGGATATCCCGGCCTCTGGTGCCACTCTATTCTCCTGCCCCCCCCCCCCAAATTTTATGGCGAAGTCTCCAGACTCATATCCCTCTCATTTCCCCTTGGAGTAGCTGTCGTTTCCAGATACAGAAGTGTGGCTTATCTGAGCCCCTCCCGACTTTGCCACACAGTGGTGAGTGGTCACTCTCACCCCACCTGCTGTGAGTACCCCCCACACACACCATAGAACCTGAACCCACCCCACACTGTGAACCTAGAACTGTAGACAGCCTTTCTGACAACCCGGAGAGTCAGCCTCATTCTGTCTAGCCCAGGCTGGTTTCTTAAGTCCCAGCATCGTCTAGCCTCAGTTTCTTGAGTTCTGGAACTACAAGTGGGTGTCACATGTTCTTTTGTTTTGGTGAATTTTTCTGTTATTTGTTTGTATTAAATCATCTACGTCGAGGAGGATATTCTTGATCTTTTAATCCTTCTGCCTCCGCTTACAAATGTAGGGATTACAGGAATTCCACACCAAGCCTGGTTTGTTTGGTTCTGGAATCCAAACCCAAGTTTCTGCATGGTAGCCAAGAGTTACCCCAACTGAGTCACACCTGAAGCTCAGGCAGGCTAGCCTCAGACTAGGTATTTCTCTCTGTAGCTGAGAAATACCTCCTGATGGAACTGCAGATCTTACCCATTGACCCTGATTTTTCTCTTGCTTCTCTCTCTCTCTCTGTCTCTCTCTGTCTTTGTCTCTGTCTCTCTCTTTTAGCCTTTCTAGATGACCTTTTCTTCTGACTGAGAGTCTTTAGAAGTTGCACACACACGGGGTGTTGCTGGACATAACTCTTCTTCTGAAGCTAGTGAGCTGTGTTCTGGGTGGTAGGGAGGGACAGGAGGCTGTCCCAGTCATGTGTCATCTCACAGTCCCCAGACTCTCCCCTGTGTGTCCAGGCAGCGTTGAAGGTATGTTCTGACCAGAAGCCCTCGAGTCGGCCTCCTCTAACTTCCTATGCTCTTCCATGTGACAAAATGGAAGTCACCAGCTCTAACCAGCCCATGTCCTATCCTCAGGCTGATGAAACTAGGAAGATGGAGACTCACTCCCACTGCTTGAAGGTTTTGTCACCTCACCCCTTGGGGCAATCTCCTATCCCTCACATTTAGACAGTTCTAGGGAGTTTGTGGATTTGTCTTAAAACTAGATGATAGAGCTAGGGTGAAGGTGTATGCCTATAATCCCAGGACTCTGGAGGTTAAGACTAGTGACTAGCCATAAATTCAAGGCCAACCTGTTCTCCATGAGGAACAGTAGTCTAGGCTTTGGTGGCTCTCTGTCTAAAACACAGAAAGTGAACGACAGGACTAATGCTCAGTGTGCCTAGCATACACACTGGCTCTGGGCCTGGCTTCTTTAGCATAAAATGAAACCAGGTGGAGCATGCCGCGAATCCTGGTATTGGGGGGCAGACACAAGAGGAAAGGAGAGTCAAGGCCATCTTCCAACACAGAAAGTTGGAGGCCAGTCTAGGAGGAATGCCACTCTTCTTGAAAAACCAACAGCACCTACCCCCAAATCTTCATGCCCCAGTCTGAGAAAACAGTGACATAGCAGCCCATTCCAACCATGTATTCCTTGTGAATCAAAAGATCTTTCTGACAGAGAAAAGAAAGTATGGCATCCGGATGTGCAGGGCTATTTCCTGTGACTCACATCTGGAATTGGCCTGAGCCAATTGAGTTCATCCTTGTGCACAGCACTGAGGAGCTGTTGGGTAAGTACTCCCTGCTGGCCCTGTGGGAGGCACTGACAGGAAGGTTTGGGGAGCATGGAGACCCCCACCTATGCCAAAAAGAAAGGCAGGAAGGCTGCTGGCCCTGCCACCCCTCAGAAACTCTGATGTTGTGCTGCCCCCTTGTGGCACTTCTGTACCAGTTCCGTTTTAGTGCCCCTGGTTTAATGGGGTCTCTGCTTCAATTCCTGCCACAAACTGAGGTTACTGGGTTTTCTCAGAGGTGGGATGGGGGGAAGGCTTCCACTTCTCTGTACAAATCTGACGTGATTCTGTCCTTCTTTACTTCATTCCATTTGTACAGTATTCTAATGAAAGAACAAAATAGCTGTCATAGATGTTCTGCCCAGGGGATATTTCTGAAGAAACTTTGTAAACCACATTGCTGGTTCTTCTTGGCCTTCTGTTTATAATGAGAAACGATTGGCACTAAGCAAGAGTGTGAAATCGACGCCCTGGGTGAGATTCAGAAGCACAAGAAGCCTGACAGTGACTGTCTGTCTGTACAGTGTCTAGTTACCTTGTTTGGTATGTGTTCATGTGCAGAATCCAAGAAAAGGACCGGCAGGCTTGCTGAAGCTGGTTAATTTGAAAATTTTACCATCATTTGCTTTCACAGGACCCCCTACGAAGAACGTCGCCCCCATATCATCTAGAAGCAATCTTAGAGGATGACGTCCCCTCTCCCAACAGAGTTTGCCCTCAGGGTTAGGGACATCATTTAGTGGTTGGTTTTTGGTTGAGGGGATGGGGAGATATTTTTTGAAATTAGGGGTATTTTCAAAAAAAGGGGGGGATTAACTGGTTTAATGGGATGATTGGTATTTGTGAATTACTGTTTTTAGAAAATTGTATTGGTACTGTTTCTTGTATATTGATATATTGAATATTAACGCTTCACGAATTTGCGTGTCATCCTTGCGCAGGGGCCATGCTGATCTTCTCTGTATCATTCCAATTTTAGTATATGTGCTGCCGAAGCGAGCACTGATATATTGAATATTAAATGTGAGTGTTCCTACCTCTATTTTTGTATAAGAATATGCTTATAACTTTGCCTATATTGTATTCATACATCTACCATATTACAATGTACATTTCTACCTCTGATACTATTTATATAATAACATTTTTTACAGTTGAAGATCATTGTCTTCATATATTGCACAGTAGTTTATTCTCTTAGTCTCCAGATTAGATAGGTATTGAGAATTATATGTTTGTCATATTTATTTTTAGGTTAATCAGGTCTTTTAGATCCATAGAGATTATATTTAGTATAGATAGTATAATCTTCAGACACTTCGAAGAGCTGTAAAAAATGGCCTTTAATCTAACCTAAAATCTTCTTAATCTAACCTAGAATCTCTGTGCCAACAAGACACAATCACTCCTGGCAACACCACTCTACTCCCGAGAGAACATTGAGCACCAAAGACACTCCACTGGGAGCTTGTGTTCTTGGCAGAACTGGCCTTTGGGTTAAAAAAAGCACATACCTCAACTACTGACAAAGATACAGAATATCCATAAGTGGATAAAACAGGATTGTCTTATCTTGCCAAGACAGGATAGGATAGTTCTAAAAAAGTTCCTTGCCTTTAATAATGGCATGTCAGTTATGTTAGGCTTTAACCAAAGTTGGTTGACTCAACATTACAAACAAGACTTTAGGTGATTGCCCAGATAGTCAGTTGTCTCTGTCATTTGTTGCACATTTTGGATATCTCTGGTTTGTTAAGTAATATTTGTTCCCTTCTCAGATCTTTGACGGAGTTAAAGATTATATAATTGTAGTTACTCTCTACATTATTTAGACTCCTTGAATTAGAATGTTTAGCAAAACTTTTGTTCTCAATATTGTTTGTTATAATTATGATTTGTTATTATTGTATATAGTTGTATTTGGTTTAGTTCTGACTTATTTAGACAAAAGGGGGAGATGTAAGGATAGCCCAACACCCTTAGGGGGCGTGTTCGCCTCGGGCTAATGTTTACATAGAAATCTGGCTAGCTTGAGCCTACAGTCCATCTGCTTTCCTGTTCTCTGCGGGAACCTGTGGTTCTGTAAGTCTATTTCCCCATTAAAGCTGTATATATTATTACAATCTGTCTACATTCATTTTCGCCAGTATATGAGTGCATCCCCACACACTTAAGTCAAAATAGTGTAAGGAAGCACAAGGTCAGCCTGGGGCGCTGTGGACCTTCAGTCCCAGCACTTGGGAGGCAGAGGCAGGCAGATCTCTGTGACGTCAGCTTGATCTACAACTGCAGAACTTGCTGTCCCAGGAATCCTGGGCTACCCACAGAAGTCGGTCTATAAAAAAACAAACAAGGTGAAGGGAAAAGAGGAAGCAGCACAAAGTTAGTTGAAGAAGCAGGTAGAAGACCTGACCTCCTCTGCAGGAGCATCCTGCTGGCCAGACCTAGGAGAACGAGACAGGACGCTGCTGCTGAGAACACTTGGTGGTCCTCTCTGGATGCTAGATGGTTGGCAGAACCCAGCAAGCCAAGCCCTGGGGAATCTTACTACTGCTGAGTAGAATTCAGTTGGTGGGCTGACAAGGTGATCCCAGCTTTGTTAGCACTGTGGGTCACCTGGATGTCTCACCTCTCTGCAGCACAGGACTAGGCGCCTCTCAGAAGCCAAGGTCCTGCACTAGGGAGAAAAGAAGGCCATCTTGATCAATTCTACTGGTGCTAACCCCTGCTTCTTCCCCAATCATGGCAATATATGTTTTCTATGTTGGAAATAAAATGGCATTGTTAAATGAGCTAGCTTTTGGTTGTTTGGATGCAGGGCCTGTTGTCTGAGAAATCACATCTCCATCACACACAGGAAGTAGAGAGGGGGAATTAGCTGTAAGTAGAGAGGGCAAGGCTTTAAGTTCTCTAAGCCCACCGACAGTGACATACTTCCCCTAAGAGGCTCTTGTGCTACAAGTTCCATAATCTCCTGAAACTGCACCACCAACTGAATTTATAGAAGACATTTCTCTTTCAAACTACCATGCCCACTGGGCTAATCCACAAGCCCCAGGGTAATCTTTAGTTCTAAGGAACCCTTTGCTACAAAATTAAGTCTCAAAAAAAAAAAATCCAAAAGGAAGGCTGGGCATGTGGGTGCATCACTTTAATCCCAGCATTCAGGAGGCAGTGGCAGATAGCTCTCTGTGAGTGCCAGGTCTACATAGTGAGACTCGGTCTCCAAAATAAATAAATAAATAAATCAGGCGGTTACCACCTGTAAATTGAAAAGAGAGAGAGATTTTTGCCAAGTGAGATGGTGTGCACTCTAGTCCTTGTACTGGGGAGTGGAGGGAGGGAGATTTATTGGACGTTATCCTTTGCTAATTAGTAAGCTCAACAAGTCTAGGATTTGTGAGATTTTTCTGTCTCCACATAAAAGAAAGAGCCGGGTGGGGGTGATGCACGTCTTTAATCCCAGCACTTGAGAGGCAGAGGCAGGAGGATCTCTGTGATTTGTAGAGGAGGTCTAGGAAGAAAGACCTTTTCGTGCCTTTCCTGATGATCCCTTGGACTCTCAGAGCAACAGGAAAGCAGTAGCCAGGTGTAAATGCCTATAATCCCAGCTCTGTGGAGCCCAAGCAGGAGGATCACAAACTCAATGGCAGCCTAAGAGCCCGTCTCAAAACAAAAGCCGGAGGTGGAATTCAACAGCAGAATGCTTGTGTTGCATGCCTGCAGCCCCGGGTTTGAGCCCCAGCAGAGCAGAAACTACAGGAAATAGCGGCCTTTGTGCCCATGGGCTGATAAACTGCTCTGCAGACAATATTCCTGCCAAGAAGAACCATGTCTATAACATATGTTTAAATGTTTCAGGGAATATAAAATAAGTGATTAGAAATGTAAATATTTAGGGAATTGTAAATGACTTTTGTACGTTCAGGGCTTCTTCTTCTTCTTCTTCTTCTTCTTCTTCTTCTTCTTCTTCTTCTTCTTCTCCTTCTCCTTCTCCTCCTCCTCCTCCTCCTCCTCCTTCTCCTTCTTCTTCTTCTTCATCTTCATCTTGGTATTTTGAGGGAAGGTTTCTGTGTAGCTTTGGTGACCGTCCTAGAACTAGCTCTTGTAGACCCGGTTGGTCTTCTGCCTCCCGAGTGCTGGGATTAAAGGCATGTGCAACCAACAGCCAACCATACAGGGCTTCTTTTTCTGCCTTTCAGGGTTTTTTTGTTTGTTTGTTTGTTTGAATTTCATGTTGTCAAGGCTGGCCTTGAACTCACTATGGAATGAAGCTGGTTTTGATTTCCTTGCGTCCATTTGCTCAGTATTTTGAGTTCAGACATGTGGCAGCAGCCTACCTTGTGTGTATGTGTGTGTGCACGGGTGGTCATGCGTGTATGAAAGTGAGGGAATCTTGTGGGTGTCTTCCTCTTCTCTCCCCAGCTTACATTTTGAGACAAGGACTCTCACTGACCCTGGAGCTCACAGACTGGCTAGACTGCTGGGGAGGAGCTTCAGGGATCTGCCTGTCCCAACTGTCCCCAGCTTTTACATGATGCAAGGAATCTGAACTCCAGTCTTCATGCTTACACAGCAGGCATTTTACTGACCGAGGCTTCTCCCTCGCCCCTCTTTCCAACCTTTGCAAAGTCTGAAGTTGCTTCTCAATAAGAAAGTGTTTTAAAACTGAACTGTATAACTCGGCGGTGGTGGCACAAGGTCTTTGGAGGCAGGCAGAGGCAGGCAGATTTCTGTGAGTTCAAGGCCAGCCTGCTCTACAGAGTGAGTCCTAACTGCTTCCATCACTACTTAGATGCCATGTCTTGAAAAAGCAAAATTACATAGATAGATAAAATAAAATAAAAAAGCTCCAAATTTAGACCATACAAGATAGCAACACACTGTCTCTTGAGTGGTAGGATTGCACGCATGTGCTACCACATCTGGCTTTATACAGAAACTTTGAAGGGCTCAGTGGGGGAAGGCGCTTGCTACCAAGCCTGATGAATTCCGTCCTCTAGACCTCCATTGTGAGAGGTGAGAACAGACTCCCTTGGGTTGTCCTCTGGCTTCCACATATGCTCCATGCCACGAATATTCACTCATAAACAAATAAGCACATAATAAAATGATGATAAAAGGAAACAGGACCAAGCTGGGCATGGCGACACGTAGCTTTAATCCCAGCACTTAGACATGATCCTTATACTTTTAGACCTTGAACTTCTGATTCTTCTAAGTTGAAGGAGAAGGATCAGAACTCTCAGGCCAACCTTGGCTCAACATTTCCCAGTTGGAGGCTAGCCTGGGTTATATGAGACATGGTCGTAAGTAATAAACAAGTGGACCTAGAACCCGTGTGATGCCCGTATGCCTGAAATCTCACCAGCTGGGAGGCAGACAGAAGGATTATAAATTCAAAGCCAGCCTGAGTTACATACCAAGTTCCATGCCTGCCTGGACTGTATAGTAAGATCCTGTCTCCACAAAAAAACCCAACAAGGATTAGTTGAATATGGCAGCACATGCCTTTAATCCCCGCACTCAGAAGCAAGAGATCTTTGTGGGTTCAAGATCAGTGAATATATGGAGTTTCAGGACTACAAAGAGACCCTGTCAAAGCAATGACAAAAAACAAAATCAATAATTGACTGAGGGAAGAAAAGGGAGAAGGAGGTAAAGACATCACGCACTAATTGAGTATACGTACACACACATGACCACACATGTTACATACATACATACACACACACAAGCTGGGGTGGTGGCACATGTGTATACTTGGGTTCTTCACAAGGTCCTGCAAATATGATGTCCCTATTGCAAAATAAAGACATACGTAAATAAAAGAAAAGATTTAAAGTAAGGACAGTTAAATGCACCATGGGATCCACTACATTATGGAATAATATGGATCTGGAAAGATGAATAAAAATTTCTTAGCCAGCCTCAGTGGCACATGCCTGTAACTCCAACACCTGAGAGGCAGAGACAGGAAGATCAGAAGTTCAAAGTCATCCTCAGTTAAATATTGAATTTGAGGTCAATTTGGGTTTCAAGAAATCATCTCTCAAAAATGAATAAAACCATGCAGTAATAGCCTCAGTTTTTAAGTAGACACACCTGGCGAGACAGAACCTCAAAGAGTTGCCTTCACCAGATTGGCCTGCAGACATGACTACAGGGTGTGTTCTTAATTGTTAATTCATGCAGGGGAGCCTAGGCTCATTGTGGTGGATAATGTGATCCTGGGACAGGTGGTTCTGTTGTACAAGGAAGGTAGAGGCAGAGAGACAAAGCCAGTAAGCAGCCTTCATCCATGGTCTCTGCTTCAGTTCCTGTCTCCAGCTTTGAACCTCAGCTTTCCTCATTGATGGATGGTGAAGTGTAGGAGAAAACAAACCCCAGTCTATCCGAGTTGCTATCAGTCATGGCGTTTATCACAGCAGTGGAAACCTAACTAGGAAAGACCCAAAATGTGAGTAGACCTCTCAGCCATTTCAGTCCCTTGGGGGAGCCTCCCATTGACTATCACAATAAAGACCAGTATTTCCTGAGGGTCTAATTCTCTACAGTGGTGCAACCACCCTAGAAGATTCCAGCCAGGGCTTGTTAAGATTAACCCTTTCTGGTCCTGACTGGAGGCAGGTTTTGCTGTGAGGCCACTCTACCTTGAGACCAAATAAGGCTTGGTCCCAGCCATCGATCCCAGAAGGCTGTTCACGTCACCCCTGAGAGATAAGCAAAGTCAAAGCACTGACAAGAGTCAAAGGTCACCTTCCAGAGCAGATCTAGAGCTGCAAGTGGCTCTAGCAGATGTGATAACTCAAATGGACTTATAACAGACATCGATAGAAAATTCCATCCAAACAGAAAAGAAAATACCTTCTTCTCAGCACCTCATGGAACCTTCTCAAAAATTAAGCACATACTAGGTAACAAAGCAAACCTCAACAGATACAAAAAATTTTAAACACCCCATGCATCTTATCAGATCTCCATGGCTTAAAATTAGACTTCAACAGCAATGCTAATTCCAGAGCCCACAAACACACGGAAATTAAACAATGCTCACCAGCCACAGGTCTCCTTGCCTTCCAGCTTGCTGGATGAAAGCAGGCTATGTAGATTCAGGTAGGGGTTCGGGGAGATGCGGTAGTCCTTTGGGAGCTCAACCAACAGTGACACCCCAGGGGTGGTTGGCAGGGGCACATTGTCCTTCAGGAGGCTTCTAACAAAGACTGGGGCCTCAGAGCCACACAGCGGCTGGGTGTGGAGTGAGCTGGGATGTTGGGGGATGCAGACTCATGAGCTCCCGGTCACCCCAGAAGGGCCCAGCAGTGGTGGTAGTAAGGGATTGTGGCTTCCCTCAGCAGGTTGCAGTTCCAGAGCCAGCATCACCACCTGAAGACACCTCACCAAGGAGGGAATTGGCAGGTTGGGCACCTGCCTGGAGGGTACCCAGAGGGGAGTCTCCCAGGATCTCAGGTTTCTTCTGGCTCTGGGTATGCAAGGCTAACTGGAGCAGTGCAGTGGACAGGGAAGGTCTGCTGAGCCGTAGAATGAGGGGGCACACCCAAAAGGCCCTGCTGGCCACTGGCACTTCATGCAGCAGAGGACTGAGCAGCAGCTGGAGGGAGGCAGATGGGCCCAGAATGTCCAACAGCAGCAGGATGTTTGGCTCAGGCGGGAGTCCCTTGCCTCGATTGGGAGCCGTGGCCTGGGCAGCAATGAGTGCTGTCAGCTTACTGTGGCCAGGAGGACCTGGAGCACAGAAGGACACACGTAGGTGACTGCCACCCATGGCCAGGCCACCTGCCCTCTGTTCTGCAGCCTCTGCCATCTCTGCTGTCTCATACTCCAGTACTGCAAAGCCCCTCAGCTGCCCACCCTGGTCACATGGCAGGTGAAAGAAGGTGGGCACATCGACCGGGGACAGTGCCTGGCGCAGGGCATCCACATCATTGAAGCCAGGTGGCAGGTGGTCCACACAGAGGCACCGGGAGTGCAACAAGGCAGGGGACAGCTGCCCAGCATCTGTGCGATGCACATACAGTGTTTGGGGGCCCCAGTGGCTTGCCCGGTAAATCAGCCTTGCCCTGGCAGCCGAGTCTTACTTCATGTACTCTGCAAAGCCATAGCCCAGAGAGCAGCCTGTGGGCTCTCTGTAAAATACGAAGCAGCGCTCCAGGCTGCCAAAGGGTCACACCAGCTTCTCACACTGTGCCTGGGTCACGCTGGAGGCAGCTTGGCCACACACAACAGAGCATGTGTAGGCTGCAGCTTAACTGACAGCTCCCGCTCTCGAAGCCGGCTCTGGTGGAAGGCCGCGATGGCAGCTTCACCCTGCTCCCCTTCCAGCAGGGTCACGAAAGCTGTCCCTTTGTATTTGTCCACCAACTGTCCTTGAATTCATAGTCGCTCAGACGATCGCGATCGCCTACTTCCTGGTTGATCAAGTCCCCCGGAAGACCCCTATTAGTATCATGGCGGCAGTTACGGAACTGGCACTCAGTAAGGTCCAGGCGCTTCCGGATCTCTTCCGGTTCCAAGGACAGCAGCTCCTGTGCAGGTGCTCATCGATAGGCGGTCCACAAAGTTTCCCCTTTGGCCTCCGCCGCCAAGTTGACCAGCGGCCAGTGAGTCAAGAACTTTAAATCTTTGAAGAAAGAATTTGAAGAAGACACTAGAAGATGGAAAGATGTACCATGCTCTTGGGTAGGCAGAATTAACATAGTAAAAATGGCAATCTTACCAAAAGCAAATTACAGATTCAAAGCCATGTCTATCAAAATCCCAGCAAAATTCTTCACAGACCTCAAAAGAACAATACTCAACCTCATATGGAAAAGCAAAAAGTCCAGGATAACCAAAAGAATCCTGTACAATAAAGGAACTTTTGAAGGCCTCACAATCCCTGACTCAAACTCTACTACAGAGCTACAATACTGAAACCGCCTGGTATTGCCATAAGACCACACAGGAGGACCAATGGAACTGAATCAAAGAATGGATATCAATCCACACACCTACAAACACCTGATTTTTGACAAAGAAGTAAAACATAAAATGGAAAAAAGAAAGCATATTCAACAAGTGGTGCTGGCATAACTGAATATCAATATGTAGAGGAATGAAAATAGATCCATATCTATGGCCATGCACAAAGCTCAAATCCAGAAGATCAAAGATCTCAACGTGACACCAACCACACTGAACCTCATGGAAGAAAAAGTGGGAAATACACTTGAACAGATTGACACAGGAGATCACTTCCTAAATAGAACCCCAGTAGCACAAACACTGAGAGCAACAGTAAATAAATGGGACCTCCTGAAACTGAGAAGCTTCTGTAAAGCAGAGAACATGCATGGTCAACAAGACAAAATGGCAAGCTTCAGATTTGGAAACGATCTTCACCAACCCCACCACACCGCAATCAGACAAAGGGCTTTTTCCAAAATATACAGAGAACTCAAGAAATTGGTCATCAAAGGAACAAATATTCCAGTAAAAAATGTGGTATGGACCTAAACAGAGAACTCTCAACAGATGAATCTAAAATGGCTGAAAGACACTTAAGGAAATGGTCACATCCTTTGCCTTCAGAGAAATGCAAATGTAAATAACTCTGATATAACATCTTATACATGTCAGAATGGCCAAGATCAAAACACTGATGGCAGCATATTCTGGAGAGGATATATGGTGGGGTAAATGGTACACTCCTGCATTGCTCGTAGGAATGAAAGCTGATACAGCCACTTTGAGCATCAGTATGGTGATTTTTCCAAAAATTAGGAAACAACCTTCCTCAGGACCCAGCAATACCATATATATATCCGAAGGATGAGCAATCATACCACAAGGGCATGTGCTCAACTATGTTCATAACAGTATTGTTTGTCATAGCCAGAACCTGGAAACAACCTAAATGCCCCTCGACTGAAAAATGGATAAAGAAAATGTGGTACATTTACACAATGGAGCAAAAAAAAAAAAATGACATCTTGAAATTTGCAGACAAATGGATGGATGTAGAAAGCATCATATTGAAAGAGGTAACCCAGACCCAGAAAGACAAATATCATGCACTTCCTCATGAGTGGACATAAAGCAAAGAAAACCCAGCCAATCGTTCACAAACCAGAGAACATGGACAACAAAGAGGACCCTAAGAGTGACACACATGGATCTAATGGACATGGCAAGTAGGAAAAGATACCTCCTGAGTAAATTGTGAGCATGGGGGTCGTAGGAGAGGGTAGAGGGGAAGGGGAGGCTGGGATAGGAAGGGAGAAAATTATATCTCACCAAAAACGATAAATGATTGCATAAAGTAGAGCTGGGAGTGGATAGCTGATCTTGTGGTTTGGTCTTGGGTTCTACTGCAGGACAAACAGGCAGTGGAGACATTTGGAGAAGGTGGGGTGTGGCTGTGAGGGACTGGAATTCACATTTTGACAACAATGAGAGCCTTAGCAGTAGCAGATGGCTTAATGAAGGTGGCAATGGATGGTATTTCTGAGGCATGAAATCATAAAGGCCTGGAATTGGAACAACACTAACTGTTCCAGGGTTTAGAATCCACATAGACAGAGACACAAAACAGAATTCAAATCATCAAAGGAGCCATGAGAGCTAAAGGAGTCTAAGAACACTCAAAAAGGTACTTGGGAGTTGCCCTAGCTCCGAGGTCTGCTCTAAATTTTTCATTTGCATTCTCAAGGATTTTGGTGGTTATTTGGTTTATTTTGGGAGGATTTTCCCCTCTACTTTCCCTAAAATATTGGCCCAGAACATCGAGTTTCATTGAAGAAACCAAATGTGCCAACCCCCTTCAGGGGTGAGGATTCCGGGACCACTGATGGATTTTTTCCTCTGATCACTTTGAACATATCAACCCACTGCCTGCTGGGGTCCTAGTTTTCTGTCTGGTGGGAAATTGGATGAGGAGTTTATGGAGAAAATGTGATAAAGTCTATTCTTCTCAGCCCCGTAGAAGTTAGTCACTTGCCCTGGAGTGTCCTGGGAAACAGAGCATTGCCACAGCATCCCAGAGTCAGTCAGAGGCTACCATGTTACTCTGATCAATCTGAGTCTACTACAAAAGGAAATGATTGCTTTGAGGATGGATGTGATGGGTTCCATGAGCCAAAAGTCATGACAGCATGTTAGGGTCTGTGAGAAGTGGACCATGCTCCCCATCCACTAATAGATGGGTGTCAGTGTGTGCCAGTTGGATTTTGTCAACTTGGCACACGCTGGAGTAATCTGAGGAAGAAGGAACTTAACTATCTAATAGGTAAGTCTATGGGGAATTTCAATCAGTGACTGATGTCCCTGGGTTGGAGATCATGGCTGTATATATAAAATAAGCTGTCTTAGAGAGTCAAGGACAGCAAGTCAGTAAGTGGCTTTACTCCATGGTACCTGCTTTGGTTCCTGCCTCGAGGTTCTGGTCTTGACTTCCGGCCCTGACTTCCACTCATGGTAGCTTCTGATAGGAAAGTGAAAGGGAAGTAAAGCTTCCTTCCTCCAGTTGTTTTAGGTCATGATGTTTCTTCACAGGAAGAGTAAGCAAGTATACAGTGTCCATACCCATTGAAGGACAACATCCAGAACCTGTTACAATTCACACGATTCCACCTACTGTGATTATTAAAGTTGAAAGGGTTTCTATTAAGGTTTGGATGTGTAATACCCAAGAAGGATCCTGTGTTTGAACTCTGATCTCTAGCATGTGGCTATGTTTCAAAGTTGGGGAAAACCTGGTAAATAAACCCAGAAGGAAAAGGTAGGTCATGGGGTGTTGTAGAATATTAATTTAAGGTGTGTGACTTCTTTTTAGGTTGCACTTGTTGAACTCTGTGAAGCTGTGATGCTTTGCCTGTCTAAAACACCTGGTAGGCTAATGAAGATTTTAATGGCCAAACGTAAGGCAGGAGAAAAGATAGGTTGGTCAGTCACACATAGAGTATAAATGGAAGGAGAAATCGTAGAGGAAGGACCAGAGAAAGAGCAAGAGAACAAGGAGAGGAGGATGCTAGGGGAAGCTATCCAGTTACCCAGCCACTGAGTAATAATCAAAGTAAGATACACAGAGTTTGTTTTTTTTTTTTTAAAGTAAAAAGCCCAGAGCCAGAGTCATAGGTGCACAGAATAATTCAAAGATAAGAAAAACTGGAAAGGAAAAAGCCAAGCCAAGGCTAGGCATTGTAAGTAAGAAGAAGCTACTGTGTATAATTTAATTGGGAGCTGGGTGTCAGGTCCCCAAAGGAACAAAAGAATGAAAGAACAGACATGATCAACAAAACAAAGGTAGATATCGTGAATGCTAACTGGGTATAACCAGCCTTCCCAGGCCCCTACCTGCCAACTGACCAGGGTAGCCTTCCTGTACTTAGGGACAGAATGCGAAGAACACCAGTGATCTAAGCCAAGCCATCATTGGTCCATTTCTTGCTCTGACCTCACAATGACAGAACCCTGTTTCTTAACTGCTCTGGCTGAGGCTGCCTCCTCTCCTTACAGTTGAGAGGCTCCTGACAGATCTGCAGTTGAAACAGTGATTTAGATAGAAGTGAGCTGGTCGCACTTGGTGGATATTCATGAGCTGTTGAATCTGAACACAGTGAGTTTCCTTCTAAGGTCACAGATTTGGGGTTTAGAGGTTTGTGTTTCCAGGATTGAAAATAACCCTTTCTTCCTTTCTTTCTTCCTCGGTCTGGGGTGTAATTTGGGGCAATTTTTATCATCTGCATCAATTAGATGTTTACTCTATTTTAACCTTTAGTTTTAATATTTTCTCTGGGTTCATTCCTTCGTTCACCATTTTAAAACATCTGTTTACATGGACTCTCCAACATGAGTATTCTGACAGTGACATTGACCTTCACTCACATGGAAAGCTTTGGCCACATTCCCCTGATCTCACTGCCTCCTGCCCACCCTTTTCAAGTCCCTTGGTGTTCTCACTTAATAACTCAGTCAGGTACTTTCCGAGTCCAGGCCAAGTCATGTGAACTCCTATCCAGAGGACTGACAGGCACACTGGATGGTGTCCTAAGGAAGGGCAGAGATGGATTTCTGCCTGTGCTCTAGCAGAAGGAATCCTACTAAGAGGTTGTCTTAGGATCTTCCTGGCAGTTCAAAGTCAGGGCTGGAGAGGGCCAGAGGTAAGAGTTAGATCCCATTTTGTGATGCTAATGATGGAACAGGGCAGCTGAAAAGGATTCATGAACAGAAAAAGTGAAAGTCTAAAAAGAACCTATTCTTTGAGGAAGAGAGGAAGTTTCCTTGGTGGGACATAGCACACCAGGTCCCTCCACCATCTTCTGTCCTTCTGTGTGCCTGAACTGGCCTTTTGTGGTACATTTTCATTTTCTATCAGGGGGCAGGGCGATTGCTCGTGTGTTATCAGGCATGGGGTGGGGGCAATAATCATTTGGAAGCAAAGGATCAGTTCTGCTGGCCAGAGACCTCAAGGAACACATTCTTGAACAAAACTACCTAGTGCTGGGATGTTCTGCCCAGCACTCCAGAGACCCACCCCAAATACCTGTCCTTTTGGAAAAACAGGGGGACATTTTGTTGACAAGGACTGCCTTTATTTGATTATCACAAGCCTGGGCTAGAGGAAAACTCTTTCATCTCATCCTTTCTTTATTTTTCCAGACAGGGAGCCTCTCAGTGTGGCTCTGGCTGTTATGGAACTTGGTTTGTAGACCAGGCTGGCCTCGACCTCACAGAGAGCTGCTAGCCAGTAACTAAATGTGTAATGTTTGTACATACGATGCCCTAGGGGTGTGAACGTTCTATTGACAGAGAACGAACATCCTGCTTGAACTCTCATAAACTTCCATCTAGTTTCTTTGGCTTATGCCCCATAGCTGGCTCTGCGTGGGTCCTGTGAGGTCCATTTAAAGGGTAAATCTTTTGATTACTTAGGCAAGGTGAAGGCAGCATACCTTCAAGAACACAAAAAGGCTGAGTGCCACCCTCCCACCTCAGGCATTGATGTCATACTCATGACATACTTGTCTCCATTGTGATGAGGAGCAGCGGGCCGCTTCCTGCCACCCGGCTAGCTTTGCCTGAAATAATTACACAGAAACTGTATTCTTTTAAACACTGCCTGGCCCATTAGTTCCAGCCTCTTATTGGCTAGCTCTTACATATTGATCTAACCCATTTCTAACGATCTGTGTAACACCACAAGGTGCCTTACCAGGAAAGATCTTCACCTGCTTCTGTCTGGAGTGGGAGAATCATGGTGACTACTTGACTCAGCTTCTAGCTCCCAGCATTCTGTTCTGTTTACTCCGCCTACCTAATTTCCTTTTCTATTAAAGGGCCAAGGCAGTCTCTTTATTTAACCAATGAAATTAACACAAAATAGAAGACTCTCCCCCATCATTTCTGCTTTTTCTGTTTAAACAAAAGAAAGGCTTTCACTTTAACACAGTAAGATTACATATAACAAAACAGTTATCAAGTAAGAATTACAGTTACGATATCTATTTTATCCTTTATCATAACTAAGGAAAACTATAACTATCTATCTATTCTTCAACTCCATCTAAGACTCCAGAAGGATATAATATTACCAAAGTAAATGAGAAGTAAACAACTTACAAAACTCTAGAAATCACAGAGACATCTCGCTGCCTGGACAGTCACCCAAAGTTCCTCTGTACCGTTGGGGCATCCATCTTCAGCCTTCAGGCCCATGGTATCCAGCAGACATTCCCATAAAGCAGGAAATTTCAAAGGCAGTTCAGTCACTATCTGTTGTGTCCTGCAGAATGTCTCACAGACACTTTCATGAATCAGGAACCCCGAAAGATCATCTCACCTTTAGGCAAGTTCAGCAGTCCTCTTTCTGCGGGTTCTTTGTGTCCAGTCCAGATTATGCAACAGTCCAGGCAAAAGCAGTTTCTTGCCAAAATGGCTATCAAACTCCATAAGGAGCCTCTTCGATGCCCATCTTCCTCTTGAAGTAGATTGGTGCTGCCAGAAGCAGACGTGTCTCATTGTAATAAATTATTAAAACATCAAATGCCATATTCTGCAGTCTTTGAAAGATATGAAGAATGTCTATCTAATTGAAATGTATCTATATATATCTAGAAAATCTAATGAACATGACTACAAATTTGACTATTATAGATGATTATCCATTAACAACCTATATACATTACATTTTTAAATGAACTACACAATCACAATACCTTAATCAAGCTTAGAAATACATATACATATAACAAAATTGACCTTAAAATCCACAAAACTGCAAATTATTCATATTTCTATCAGTCCATGTCCTGTGTCTCACAGCCAAGGTTACTTTTGAAGCACTGGGACCCTCAATATGTACAAGACAAAAGCAGTCCTTGCCCTTCTGTTTGCTTTTGCTTTTTGGTTTGGTGAGAGAGGGTCTCCTGTAGTACAGGCTGGCCTCAAGACCACTGTGTAGCCAACGATGACCTGAACTGCTGGTCCTCCTGCCTCAACTTTCCTAGCTTTAAAAATTGCCATGTGCCGGGCCACAGTGGTGCATGCCTTTAATCCCAGCAATCGGTAGGCAGAGGCAGCTGAACCTCTGTGACTTTGAGGCCAGTCTGGTCTACAGAGTGACTTCCAGGACAGCCGTGATTGTTAAATAGAGAAACCCATCCTGACAAACCAATAAAAAAAGCCAAGTGCTCACCTTTATAAGACTTTTCTTGTTTTTCTGTCAATTTAATGGCCTAAGCCGAATCTACCTGTATTTTAATTACTATCTTCTCCCCAGGGCCTGACAGTCAACACCTCACCACATAGGCTGAGGCCTAGCGGGATTTCTGGTCCCGCTGGTACCAGCTTGGCCACAGTCACCAAATGTAAGTTTTAACTAAGCCTCTTTTCTTCTATTTACCAATAAAGACTTGGGAGTCAGAGCCGGGCAGTGTTGGCGCACGCCTTTAATCCCAGCACTCAGGAGGCAGAGGCAGGCGAATCTCTGTGAGTTCGAGGCCAGCCTGGTCTACAAGAGCTAGTTCCAGGACAGGAATCAAAAGCTACGGAGAAACCCTGTCTCGAAAAAATCCAAAAAAAAAAAAAAAAACACAAAAAACCTTGGGAGTCAGATGTTGGGGTGATAACCTGCTAGCTCAGAGAGGCCAAGAAGCAACGAATGTACTTTCCTGTTTGGACAGAGACCCAGCAAGAAAAGCATCTCTTCACTCATCACAAACTAAAAAGACCCCGAATAGCTAAGTGCCTCCCTACAACTTCCTGTGTATCCCTCTCTTCCTATATTGCTGACTGGTTTGTTCTTCCTTGGCTAATTCTTGTCAACTAGTTGCTCACTCCACTCCCTGAGTTTCTTTGTTTTTCTTTTCTTTCTTTATTTCAGCTTGTTGAGACAGATGGATAGGTACGCCTTGCAGAGTGAGGTTGGATATTTATTTAGTGGGTATGGAGAGAAGGGGAAAGAGGAGAGGAGCAGAGGAAGAGGAAGACAGAAACAGAAGAGGGAAGAGGAGTAGTGGGGAGAATGGAGCAAGGCAGAAGCTGCGTCTTCGGGAGTTGAGATGGGAAAAGCCATATTCTCCTGATCGCACTGCCTCCTGCCCACCCCTCCCAAGTCTCTTCGTGTTCTCATTTTTTCACTCAGCCGTCCTGGACTTGGTGACAGAAGGGGAAAAAAAACCCGTGAGCTGTGAAAAGCCACCATTTGTCCTTTTCTGTTCTGACCTCACAATGACAGGTGCCAGTGCCATCACAGCTCTGGCTGAGGTTGCCTCCTCTCCTTACAGTGCAAGCAGGCTCGTGAGGTGGTAAGTGGTTGGAGCTCTGTGCTGGTGAAAGAGACTGTTTGGACTTTCAAGATCTGCTGGACTCCAACATAGTAAGTTTCCCTCCAGCTTTGTTGCCTTTGATTGTTGTCATTGTCTGTGTATTTATTCATTTTCTGGCTTGATTTATGAGCTTACTTTTTCATGTTTTTTTTTACTCTGTTTATTTTGTGAGTGTATAGGAGGAGAATTCAAGACAGAAAGTCTCTGTGTAGCTATGGCCTTCCTGGAACTCAGTCTGTAGATATGGCTGGCCTCAAACTAAAAGATTACCTGCTTTGTCTTCTGAGTGTTGGGATTAATGGCATGTGCCACCACAGCCCGGTAGTTTTTATATTTAAGTTGTGCATCTTGGGGTATAACTTTTATTATTTTTATTTTATGTGTATGAGTATATTGTTTTCTTTCTTCATGTGTACCAAGAGCCTCGCACCTGTGGAGGTCACAAGAAGAAGACAGATTAGCTAGAACTCGAATAACAATTGATTGTGAGCACCATGTGTGTTGGGCCTCGAACCAGGGTTCTCTGAAAGAGCAGGAGGTGCTGTTAAACACTAACTCATCTCTCCAGAACCTCTCTCTTTAGTTTCGCTTCTTCATTTACTTTTGTTATGTGTTCTTTGGTCTGTTTCTCTTTTCTCATTTCAAGCCTTTCCTTGTTATGGCGTACCATATCATAGGAACAATTTAGTCCTGGCAATCGCAGGAACATCTCTAATGCATTCTGAGCACTTGATCATGTGATTAACCCACGCAGCTATGCTTTCTTCTCACACGACCTCCTCCACATTCCTAGGAGCCTCCTCTTATGTTGAGGACCTCCTCCTGCTCCCATGTTCCACATATGAGAGAAGAAAAGTGACACATTTGAAGGACTGGCTTTTCCCATGTAGAGCGATCTTCTCCAGTGACAACCATGTTCTTGAGAGCCCCACAGATTCATCCTTCTCTATGGCCGTCCTTATGTATGACTGTGGCACTCTTGCCCTTAATTCTGTTTCAATGTTGTGTTGTCAGGCTAAATGCGTAGAGATATCCTTGCAAGGATCCTTGGGAGCATATTGTAACCATGAAGTATGGCCTGACTTACGTGAATTTGGTGAAAAGTATTAAGTGGTATTATTAAGGACTTTACATCTATGTTCATCATGGAAATAGCCTCTATTATTCTTCATTGTTTTTTCCTGGTTTGGACATGAATGAGTTTGGCACTGCTAAGGACCTTTCTATTTTGTGGAGTATTGAGGAACACTGACATTTGATTTCAAGAGATTGGAAGGATTCATCAGTAGGTTTGCCTGCTCCTGGGCTTTCCTATGCAGATTCTTTCCTCATAAATATTTCAATCTTGTTCTTTATCATATCTTCTTACTTGAATTTATATCAAGAAGTTTCTCAATTCCATCCACATTTTCCAGTCCATGAGAAGGACTCTCAGGGTTTTCAAAAACAGATTTCTTTGGGAGATGGGTTAGCCTGGAGAGACAGCCCAGCAGTTAGGAGCATGGACTCTTCTTGCAGAAGACCAGGTCTGCAATCCCATGACAACATAACTTCCTGAAGTGCCGCACCTAGGGGATCTGTTGCCGTCTTATGTCTTTCCAGGTCATAGAAATAAAATTAATCAAAAAGACTTATATCACTATTATATATAGTACACGTGAGTATACATTTAGGCGACCTCAAGTGTGTGTTTGTGTGTATACATATGTGTGTGTGTGCGTGCGTGTGTGTGTGTTTGCCCTTGTGATCGTCCACGCATGTGTTTGGATGCCCTCAGAGGTCAGAGGTATAGGATCTCCTAGAACTGGAGGCAGTGATCCACCTGACCTGGGTCCTGAGAACCAAACACAGGTCCTCTGTCGAAATAATAAACCTTCTGACCTCCTGAGCCATCTCCCCACCAAGACACTCTGGGTTTTCGGGGTTTCTGTTGTCTCATCAACTTCTCATGCATATGATTTTATTAGTATCTTGTCTCTCAATGAGTGTTCAGCTCAAGTAAGAGGATGATTCTCCTGTCCAATCAGTGGCTCGTAGCTTCTGCGACCCTTTGTTTTATTCTCTCCGTTTCTGGGTGAATCCGGCCAACCTGACCTGTGTTATGTTCTGCTGTCCACTGCTTTGGAAGGTACTTCCTTCCCTTCCTGAGCACTACGTAGCTGGTTAGGTTGCCTGAAATATCGGTGACTCTTTTTCTCTTTGGAATGTAGGAATTGATAGTGATAAACATTCTCATTGGTGTGAATTAAACTGTTTGTTTAAAGTTCCCGTTGTGTTTCAGCGAGAACCTGGCCATGGAGGAGGTCAGAGAGACCCTCTACTGTGACAAGGAGACATTTAGCAGTATCTATCAAATGCTGACAACTCTGGGACGAGGAACCTTTGCCACAGTCAAACTGGCCTTTCACATGCCCACTGTCAGCTACGTGGCTGTGAAGATTCTGGCAAATGTGAATGGGGACTGCGCCCGGAACAACAATGAGGTTGATATAATGAGATCCCTCGTTCATCCGCATATAATCAGGTTCCTTCAGGAGGTGCAGACACGGGACATGACGTATCTCATAATGGATTACGCTTCCAAAGGGGACCTGTTGCGTCAGATTCGCAAACCGGGAGGCTTACAGGAGTGCGAGGCTCGAAGGCTGTTTGGACAGGTAGTACAGGCAGTGAAGTACTGCCACGACAACTGTATCGTCCACAGGGACATTAAGGCAAATAACATCTTGATCGACGCCTCTGGAAATGCCAAGCTCTGTGATTTTGGCCTGGCAGTCAGAGTTGTCCCTGGGACAAAACTAAAGACTTTCTGCGGCACTCTGGCCTACTGTGCCCCGGAACTCTTTGGAGTGGAGCCATACGATGGCTATGCCAGCGATGTTTGGAACTTAGGCGTGCTCCTCTACTACATGGTGGCCAGGCACCTTCCGTTCCAAGCGAGCTCTCCTATGGGGTTGAAGCAGCAAATTTTGGCTGCAAACTTCAGCGTTCCTCATCATGTCCCACTTGATATTTTCAATGTAATCGTGGAAATCTTCATGATCAGCCCCAACAGGAGGCCCACCATCAGTCAAATCCTGACGCGCCCCATGATCAGGGACAGCCAGGCACGGGCATCCATCCAGAGTCTCCCAGGCACCCTGAGCCCTAGCATTGTCGGCACCATGGCAGGTGAAGAAATACTTGAGTGTCTAGAAGACCAAAAATTTAATCAGGCGACGGCCACACACCTGAGTCTGCAATACCAGGCACCCGGGGGAGACAGCTGCCATCACTGGGTGAAACCCACAAAACCCATGGAGCCAGGCCTTGTCCTCAACCTGGCCGATCTTCACACCTTTTCTGGGACTCTCAGGAAAGCTGCTGAGCCTACTTCCCCAACCTTCATCGTGCCATCTGAGCCCCAGGAGAAAGAAGATGGGAATTCCAGGCAGGGTGGCAGAAGGCATAGCGTGCCTGCCACCCTGTGCTGCCAGCCAAGGAGGATCCACCTTGCCCACCTATCCCACCTGCGCTGTCCTGTGGCTGATTCCCTCATGAGCAGCAGCCTGGACAGCAGCAAGAGTTTCTCTCCATCGATGATCAGGTTGTGTGGCAGCCTGACGGCGAGTGCCCAGTCATCCTGCTCTCTGTACCACCCTCTTGGGGCAGACGACAATGAGGCAGCAAATGATGCAGAGAAACCCTGGAGCTCGCTGGGGACGGCTCTGCGTGTAACCCCCAAAGGCTCCTCCCTTGGAGACACACTGCAGGAAGAAGTGACGACCAGACAGGAAGAGGCCATCAGCCATCGTCAGCGCCAGGATGCCGGGCCAGCTTCCTCCCGAAACCAGATGCGTCAATGCTGGAAGAGGGTAAAGAAAACCATTGTCAGTGGCTTCCGACACCTATGTTGCTGCATGCCTCCTGCAGAGAGTAACCATGCCTCCCGTGAGAACCAGGCTCCACAGTCAGGGGATCCTAGAGGCACCCACAGAACCAGGTGAGCACCTTTCTCATTTCATCTGATTAGTACTTTTCCTCCTGTTCTTTGTGATAAATGATGCCTGTGTCCACTCGTAGCACACTGTGAGCATAACAATCTGTCACTTCAGAAAGACCAGGTGTTCCCTGTAGTGTGACCTCAGGCTTGTTGAGCAACAGGGGGATAGCAGAGATGCTGAGTGAAGCAGGGAGAGGTGGGGGCAAGGCCAAAGGAGGCAAAGATTTCTTAGAGGAACAGTCGGGTACTTGGGCGCTGCAGGGCAGTGCACTAAGTCTTGTGTGTTTTGAAGTCACTAAGAGTCTCCTTCCTGTGCCTTTCTCTTTGAAGCCCCGAAGAGTTCAAGCCCCAACTCAGTAGCTTCTGAGCCACGAGTTGGGGATCGGTCTGGATGAGATTCAGACAGTCCCTCTGGCGACCCATGCCAGATGCCCAGGACATCGTCTGGCCACAGGCCCCTCCTGCAGAGGAAGAGCTGTCCACCTGAGAGAACATCTATCTCTCCAGGTAAAATCCCAGACAGGAAGGGTAGGCTTCCCACAGGGTCTAGCTCAGTGTGGAGGACTGAGGTGCAAAGGTGCCCTAGGCTGTCTTGTGGAACAATAGCGCCTTGCCCTCACCCCATGCCTGCGGAAACATCAGAAGAGGTGCTCTGGGTAGTGACTGTCCTTTGCCCCCTGTTTCTTGGCAGAGAACACGGTCTTCTCCATAGGGTGAGACTTCTCTCCCCCAAGGAGAGTATTCCTAGTCAGCCTGCCCTAAGTTGGGTTGCCAGGTTGAGAATGTGTCCTGCAAGCAGCCCTGTAGGACCGACTCCTCTAGAGGGCAGGCGCCTGCAAGAACCTTTAGCAGGAATCCCCACAAGTCATCCCAGCAGGTTCCATTGCTTGAGTCCTCAGACCCAAAGCTTGGGAAAATCTGAGCTGGGGAGTGAGTGACCCCAGGGCAGCAGAGTCCCCCTCTCCACCAATTCTGCCTTCCAGCTACTCACCTCCTGCCTCTGCCTGCTTGCTCCTTCAAGGCCACCATTCTCATCAGTGACAACTAGCTCCTGCACTTACCACCATGTGCCACACCCTGAGGGACTGGTAGGTGTCAGATTGGAGTGAAACCTGAAAACCTAATGAGGGGTCAGCAACCTGCTGTGCCTCCTGCCTCCAGCTTGCCTGAGTCTGCCTGAGTCTGCAACTGGCCAGTGAAATTCTTTAAGAAGGCTTCTGTTTTTCTCAGCCTTTTAAAGGTGAGCAGGGTTTTCCACTTCTTTTGGAGATGGGTGGGGTGTGCTTCCCGGAAGCTGCCTCGTCCATGCCACAGTCACATTAGTAAAATCTCATCTCGTGTTCTTTCTGCCTAGACCTTGTCAACCTGTGACAGCAAGAGACCCAGAGAAGACTGTGCGACTGGTGTGGTGGTCCATCTCTCCAGCTGTCTTCCTCATTAGAACCATCCTGGGTATCTTCTATATTCAAGAATGTGTCCCAGCATTCAGCGCAGGTCGTTGTGGTGGCGGATATCCCGGCCTCTGGTGCCACTCTATTCTCCTGCCCCCCCCCCAAATTTTATGGCGAAATCTCCAGACTCGGATCCCGCTCATTTCTCCTTGGAGCGCTGCGGTTACAAGATACAGAATTGTGGCTTTTTCGAGCCCCTCCAGACTTTACCCCACAGTGGTGAGTGGTCACTCCCACCCTGCCCGCTAGGAGAATCCCCCAAACACACACACACACTGGAAACTGAACCCACCCCACACTGTGAACCTAGAACTGTAGACAGCCTTTCTGATAACCCGGACAATCAGCCATGTTCTGTCTAGCCCAGGCTGGTTTCTTAAGTCCCAGCATTGTCTGGCCTCGGTTTCTTGAGTCTGGAACTACAAGTGGGTGTCACATGTTCTTTTGTTTTATAGAATCATTTTTAGTTTGTTTGTTTGTTTTTCAAGACAGGGTTTCTCTGTAGCTTTGGAGTCTGTCCTGCTGTCCTGGAACTAGCTCTTTTAGACCAGGCTGGCCCTCAAATCACCTGCCTCCCGAGTGCTAGGATTAAAGGTGAGCACAGCCACCACTGCCTGGCTTTGTTTTGGAGAATCTTAACATCCTATGCAGTAGTTAAACTCAGATCTTTCTGCTTCTACCTCCCAAGGGCAGCTACCGAGCCCAATTTTATACAATGCTGGTGATGAAATCCAGGGCCCATTCATACTAGGCACAAACTCCATATCTGAGCCTCGTCCCTCGCCCGCCTGCCTTAAACATTACTTAGCCATTTTGATGGGGATTAGATTTAATGTCAGCACTCAGGAGACTGAGGCAGGAAAATGGTAGGCTTCGCGGCCAGCATGAGATAGGGAATACCAAGCTAGCATCACACACAAAGGGTCTGTCTCAAGAAACAGCCAGGAGCCAGGTAAAGCCAGGTCGTGATGGTGCAGCACATGGGAGGCAAAGGCTGGTGGATCTCCGAGTTCCCTGCCAGCCTGGTCTACAGAGTGAGTTCCAGGACAGACAGGGCTACACAGAGAAACCCTGTTTTGAAAAGCAAATATTAAAAAACGAAGCAAGCAAGCCAGGAACGGTGGCACGTGTCTGTTTGCAGTACCTGGGAGGTGATGCAGGCTGATCAGGAGTTCTAGGCCTCACACAGGCCCCACACAACAGAAGTTAGTTGAGACAAAACTCAGGGTTTTAGCACCCTAGCCTAGAAAAGCTGCTTCTTCTAGCCCCGGCCTCCCGCTTTGCAAAGGATCTAGCCAGCCTCTGCCTTCTCCCTTTCTTTCCTCAGCCTCAATGGGTGGCATGTGCCTCTCTCTGGCTCAAAGACTGTTAAGGGCAAACTGGATGGCAAGAGATGCTGATGCCAGGTCCTTACCGGCAGCCCTCAAGCTGGAGAAGCCACCTTGCTGGCATCGTCAACAGAGGTGGGAGGAAGACTCACTTGCCTTTGTGGAGTTCTTCAACCCTGTCCTTGTCTGTTCCCCTTCACTGCTGACTGTCTGTACCTTGTACTCATGGTCGTCTATTTTCTTTGCGAAAGCATATGACTCTTAAACCCCACAGTGGCATATCTATTGTTTCCTTCTAATGAAGAATCCTTTCTTTTTCTCTCCTCTTGTTTGGACTCCGGTTTACTGTATGTAGTCCCGGCTGCCAAGGACCGTGGATCCTCCTGCCCTCAGCCAACTGAGTGTAGGTGGTATAGGTATGTAACTTGTCTCAGTGTATTTTAGAAGTTTTACTTTTTAAATCATCTATGTAGGGTTGGATATCCTTGATCTTTTAATTTTTCTGCCTCCGCGTACAAATGTAGAGATTACAGGAATTCCACACCAAGCCTGGTTTGTTTGGTTCTGGAAACCAAACCCAGGTTTCTGCATGGTGGGCAAGAGTTACCCCAACTGAGTCACACCTGGAGCTCAGGCAGGCTAGCCTCAGACTAGGTATTTCTCTCTGTAGCTGAGAAATACCTCCTGATGGAACTGCAGATCTTACCCATTGACCCTGATTTTTCTCTTGCTCTCTCTCTCTCTCTCTCTCTCTCTCTCTCTCTCTCTCTCACACACACACACACACACACACACACACACACACACACACACTTTTTCTTTTAGCCTTTCTAGATGACCTGTTTTTCTGACTGAGAGTCTTTAGAAGTTGCACACACAAGGGGTGTAGCTGGACACCACTCTTCCTCTGAAGGTAGTGAGCTGTGTTCTGGGTGGGCGGGAGGAAGAGGAGGCTGTCCCAGTCATGTGTCATCTCAGAGTCCCCAGACTCTCCCCTGTGTATCCAGGCAGCGTTGAAGGTATGTTCTGACCAGAAGCCCTAGAGTCGCCCGCAACTAACTCCCTATGCACCTGCGTTAAACAAAATGGAAGTCACCAGCCCTAACCAGCCCGTGTCCCGAACTCAGGCTGATGAAACTATTAAGATGGAGCCTCACTCCCACTGCTTGAAGGTTTAGTCACCTCACCCCTTGGGCAATCTCCTATCCCTCACATTTAGACAGTTCTAGGGAGTTTGTGGATTTGTCTTAAAACTAGATGGTAGAGCTAGGGTGAAGGTGTATGCCTATTATCCCAGGACTCTGGAGGTTTAGACTAGTGACTAGCCATGAATTCAAGGCCAATCTGTTCTCCATGAGGCACAGTAGTCTAGGCTTTGGTGGCTCTCTCTCTAAAACACAGAAAGTGAACGACAGGACTAATGCTCAGTGTGCCTAGCATACACACTGGCTCTGGGCCTGGCTTCTTTAGCATAAAATGAAACCAGGTGGAGCATGCCACAAATCCCGGTATTGGGGGGCAGACACAAGAGGATCAGAGAGTCAAGGCCATCTTCCAACACAGAAAGTTGGAGGCCAGTCTAGGGGAATGCCACTCCTTTTGAAAACCAACAGCACCTACCCAGAAATCTTAATGCCCCAATCTGAGAAAACAGTGACATAGCAGCCCATTCCAACCACGTATTCCTAGTGAATCAAAAGATCTTTCTGTCAGAGAGAAGAAAATATGGCTTCCAGATATGCAGGGTTATTTTCTGCGACTCACATCTGGAATTATCCTGAGCCAATTGAGTTCATCCTTGTGCACAGCGCTGAGGACTGTTGGGTAAGTACTCCCTGCTGGCCCTGTGGGAGGCACTGACAGGAAGGTTTGGGGAGCATGGAGACCCCCACCTGTGCCAAAAAGAAAGGCAGGAAGGCTGCTGGCCCTGCCACCCATCAGAAACTCTGATGTTGTGCTGCCCCCTTGTGGCACTTCTGTACCAGTTCCGTTTTTTTTTTATTTATTATGTATACAATATTCTGTTTGTGTGTATGTCTGCAGGCCAGAAGAGGGCACCAGACCTCATTACAGATGGTTGTGAGCCACCATGTGGTTGCTGGGAATTGAACTCAGGACCTTTGGAAGAGCAGGCAATGCTCTTAACCACTGAGCCATCTCTCCAGCCCAGTTCCTTAGTAATAAGAGCGGCGGGGCTTTGTTCCCAGCACCCTGGCCGCCTGCCCGGCTAGCTTATGCCCGAAATAACAACACACAAACTGTATTCATTTAAACACTGCTTGGCCCATTCTCTTCTAGGCTAATTCTCAAATATTAATTTAGCCCATTTCTAATCATCTGTGTATGGCACCCCAAGGTGTGCTTACCAGGAAGATTCTAGCCTATGTCCATCCTGGGTCGGAGCTTCGTCCCGGGAGTGGGGCATGGCATCTCTCTCAGGCGTCTGCTCCTGAGAGGAGAGCTGTGGAGACTCTGACCTCACTTCCTCTTCCTCCCAGCATTTTGTTCTGTTTACTCCACCCACAGGGCCAAGCAGTTTCTTTATTGGCCGATGACCTTCCTCCATCACAGTTCCGTTTTAATGCGCCTGGTTTGCTGGGGTCTCTGCTTCAATTCCTGCCACAAACTGGGGTGAGTGGGTTTGCTCAGAGTTGGGGTGGAGGGAGGCTTCCACTGCTCTGTACCCATCTGACGTGATTCTATCCTTCTTTATTTCATTCCATTTCTACAGTATCCTAATAAAAGAACAAAATAGCTGTCATAGATGTTCTGTGCAGGGGTTTTCCCTGAAGAAACTTCATAAACTACATTGCTGCTTCTTCCTGGCCCCGCTGTCTATAATGAGAAATGATTGGCACTAAGCAAGAGTGTGAAATCGACGCCCTGGGTGAGATTCAGAAGCACAAGAAGCCTGACAGTGACTGTCTGTCTGTACAGTGTCTAGTTACCTTGTTTGGTATGTGTTCATGTGCAGAATCCAAGGAAAAGACCCGGCAGGCTTGCTGAAGCTGGCCACCCCAGCAACTGGAGATGGAGACAGGTGAATCTCCATTTTTGTTCTGTTGTTGTGATTTTTTTCTTTTGGGGACAGGGTTTTTCTGTTTGGCCCTTCCACTCTAGACCAGGCTGGCCTTGAACTCATAGAGATCTGCCAGCTTCTGACTCCTGAATGCCAGGATTGTGGGTGTGTGCCACCATTTGAGGCAGATGCATTTCCTCCTCAGTGGCCTTGAGAAAGCCTGTGTTAAAAAACAAGGTGCCCAGCATTCGTGAAGTGACATCTGACACCAAACACCTGTGCTACACACACATACCTTGAGCTTGCAAGTGTGTGTGTCTACGGACACCGCTGCACACTTACACAGTGTTAGCATATAGTGTGTGAGTGCATCTGCACACACTTAAGTCAAAATAGTGTGAGGAAGCACAAGGACAGCCTGGGGCGCTGTGGACCTTTAGTCCCAGCACTTGGGAGGCAGAGGCAGGCAGATCTTTGTGACGTCAGTTTGATCTACAACTGCAGAACTTGCTGTCCCAGGAATCCTGGGCTACCCACTGAAGTTGGTCTATAAAAAAAACAAACAAGGTGAAGGGAAAAGAGGAAGCAGTACAAAGTTAGTTGAAGAAGCAGGTAGAAGATCTGACCTCCTCTGCAGGAGCATCCTGTTGGCCAGACCTAGGAGAATGAGACAGGACGCTGCTGCTGAGAACACTGGGTGGTCCTCTCTGGATGCTAGATGGTTGGCAGAGCCCAGCAAGCCAAGCCCTGGGGTATCTTATTACTGCTGAGTAGAATTCAGTTTGTGGGCTGACAAGGTGATCCCAGCTTTGTTAGCACTGTGGGTCACCTGGATGTCTCACTTCTCTGCAGCACGGGAGTAGATGCCTCTAGAAGCCAAGACCCTGCACTAGGGAGAAAAGAAGGCCACCCTGATTGATTCTACTGGTGCTAACCCCTGCTTCTTCCCCAATCATGGCAATATATGTTTTCTATGTTGGAAATAAAATGGCATTGTTAAATGAGCTAGCTTTTGGTTGTTTGGATGCAGGGCCTGTTGTCTGAGAAATCACATCTCCATCACACACAGGAAGTAGAGAGGGAGAATTAGCTGTAAGTAGAGAGGGCAAGGCTTTAAGTTCTCTAAGCCCACCCACAGTGACCTACTTCCCCTAAGAGGCTCCTGTGCTACAAGTTCCATAATCTCCCGAAACTCCACCACCAATTGGGGTCCGAGCACTTACATTCATGAATTTATAGAAGACATTTCTCTTTCAAACTACCATGCCCACTGGGCTAATCCACAAGCCCCAGGGTAATCTTTAGTTCTAAGGAACCCTTTGCTACAAAATTAAGTCTCAAAAAAACAAAATCCAAACGGAAGGCTGGGCATGTGGGTGCATCACTTTAATCCCAGCATTCAGGAGGCAGTGGCAGATAGCTCTCTGTGAGTGCCAGGTCTACATAGTGAGACTCGGTCTGCAAAATAAATAAATAAATAAATAAATAAATAAATAAATAAAGCTGGCTGTTACCACCTGTAAAAAGAAAAGAGAGAGAGATTTTTGCCAAGTGAGATGGTGTGCGCTCTAGTCCTTGTACTGGGGAGTGGAGGGAGGGAGATTTATTGGACGTTATCCTTGGCTAATTAGGAAGCTCAACAAGTCTAGGATTTGTGAGATATTTCTGTCTCCACATAAAGAAAGAGCCGGGTGGGGGTGATACACGTCTTTAATCCCAGCACTCGAGAGGCAGAGGCAGGAGGATCTCTGTGATTTGGAGAGGAGGTCTAGGAAGAAAGACCTTTTTGAGCCTTTCCTGATGATCCCTTGGACTCTCAGAGCAATAGAAAAGCACTAGCCAGGTGTAAATGCCTATAATCCCAGCTCTGTGGAGCCCAAGCAGGAGGATCACAAACTCAATGGCAGCCTAAGAGCCCGTCTCAAAACAAAAGCTGGAGGTGGAATTCAACAGCAGAATACTTGTGTTGCATGCCTGCAGCCCTGGGTTTGAGACTCAGCAGAGCAGAAACTACAGGATAAGAGCGGCCTTTGTGCCCATTGGGCTGATAAACTGCTCTGCAGACAATATTCCTGTCAAGAAGAACCATGTCTATAACATGTTTAAATGTTTCAGGGAATACAAAATAAGTGATTAGAAATGTAAATGTTTAGGGAAATGTAAATGACTTTTGTACATTCAGGGCTGCTGCTTCTTCTTCATCGTCTTTGTCTCCTTCTTATTCTTATTCTTATTCTGCATCTTGGTATTTTGAGAGAAGGTTTCTGTGTAGCTTTGGTGGTGCTCCTAGCACTAGTTCTTGTAGACCCGGTTGGTCTTCTGCCTCGCGAGTGCTGGGATTAAAGGCATGTGCCACCAACAGCCAACCATACAGGGCTTCTTTTTCTGCCTTTCAGGTTTTTTGTTTGTTTGTTTGTTTGTTTGTTTTTTGGAATTTCATGTTGTCAAGGCTGGCCTTGAACTCACTATGGAATGAGGCTGGTTTTGATTTCCTTGCATCCAGTATTCACTTCCTTGCATTCAGTATTTTGAGTTCAGACATGTGGCAGCAGCCTACCTTGTGTGTATGTGTGTGTGCACCTATGGTCATGCGTGTATGAAAGTGAGGGAATCTTGTGGGTGTCTTCCTCTTCTCTCCCCAGCTTACATTTTGAGACAAGGACTCTCACTGACCCCGGAGCTCACAGACTGGCTAGGCTGCTGGGGAGGAGCTTCAGGGATCTGCCTGTCCCAACTGTCCCCAGCTTTTACATGATGCAAGGAATCTGAACTCCAGTCTTCATGCTTACACAGCAGGCATTTTACTGACCGAGGCTTCTCCCTCGCCCCTCTTTCCAACCTTTGCAAAGTCTGAAGTTGCTTCTCAATAAGAAAGTGTTTTAAAACTGAACTGTATAACTCGGCGGTGGTGGCACAGGTCTTTGGAGGCAGGCCGAGGCAGGCAGATTTCTGTGAGTTCAAGGCCAGCCTGCTCTACAGAGTGAGTCCTAACTGCTTCCATCACTACTTAGATGCCATGTCTTGAAAAAGCAAAAATACATGGAGAGATAAAATAAAATAAAAAAGCTCCAAATTTAGACCATACAAGATAGCGACACACTGTCACTTGAGTGGTAGGATTGCACGCATGTGCTACCACATCCGGCTTTATACAGAAACTTTGAGGGCTCAGTTGGGGAAGGTGCTTGCTACCAAGCCTGATGAATTCCGTCCTCTAGACCTCCATTGTGAGAGGTGAGAACAGACTCCCTTTGGTTGTCCTCTGGCTTCCACATATGCTCCATGCCACGAATATTCACTCATAAACAAATAAGCACATAATAAAATGATGATAAAAGGAAACAGGACCAAGCTGGGCATGGCGACATGTAGCATTAATCCCAGCACTTAGACATGATCCTTATACTTTTAGACCTTGAACTTCTGATTCTTCTAAGTTGAAGGAGAAGGATCAGAACTCTCAGGCCAACCTTGGCTCAACATTTCCCAGTTGGAGGCTAGCCTGGGTTATATGAGACATGGTCGTAAGTAATAAACAAGTGGACCTAGAACCCGTGTGATGCCCGTATGCCTGAAATCTCACCAGCTGGGAGGCAGACAGAAGGATTATAAATTCAAAGCCAGCCTGAGTTACATACCAAGTTCCATGCCTGCCTGGACTGTATAGTAAGATCCTGTCTCCACAAAAAAACCCAACAAGGATTAGTTGAATATGGCAGCACATGCCTTTAATCCCCGCACTCAGAAGCAAGAGATCTTTGTGGGTTCAAGATCAGTGAATATATGGAGTTTCAGGACTACAAAGAGACCCTGTCAAAGCAATGACAAAAAACAAAATCAATAATTGACTGAGGGAAGAAAAGGGAGAAGGAGGTAAAGACATCACGCACTAGTTGAGTATATGTACACACACATGACCATACATGGTACATACATACATACACACACACACACAAGCTGGGGTGGTGGCACATGTCTATACTTGAGTTCTTCCAAAGGTCCTGCAAATATGATGTCCCTATTGCAAAAATAAATTGATACGTAAATAAAAGAAAAGATTTAAAGTAAGGACAGTTAAATGCACCATGGGATCCCCTACATTATGGAATAATATGGATCTGGGAAGATGAATAAAAATTTCTTAGCCAGCCTCGGTGGCACACGCCTGTAACTCTAACACCTGAGAGGCAGAGACAGGAAGATCAGAAGTTCAAGGTCATCCTCAGTTAAATATTGAATTTGAGGTCAATTTGGGTTTCAAGAAATCATCTCTCAAAAATGAATAAAACCTTGCAGTAAGAGCCTCAGTTATTAAGTAGACACACCTGTGAAGACAGACCCTCAAAGAGTTGCCTTCACCTGATTGGCCAGCAGACATGACTACAGGGTGTGTTCTTAATTGTTAATTCATGCAGGGGAGCCTAGGCTCATTGTGGTGGATAATGTGATCCTGGGACAGGTGGTTCTGTTGTACAAGGAAGGTAGAGGCAGAGAGACAAAGCCAGTAAGCAGCCTTCATCCGTGGTCTCTGCTTCAGTTCCTGCCTCCAGCTTTGAACCTCAGCTTTCCTCATTGATGGATGGTGAAGTGTAGTAGAAAACAAACCCCAGTCTATCCGAGTTGCTATCAGTCATGGCGTTTATCACAGCAGTGGAAACCTAACAAGGAAAGACCCAAAATGTGAGTAGACCCCTCAGCAATTTCAGTCCCTTGGGGGAGCCTCCCATTGACTATCACAATAAAGACCAGTATTTCCTGAGGGTCTAATTCTCTACAGTGGTGCAACCACCCTAGAAGATTCCAGCCAGGGCTTGTTAAGATTAACCCTTTCTGGTCCTGACTGAAGGCAGGTTTTGCTGTGAGGCCACTCTACCTTGAGACCAAATAAGGCTTGGTCCCAGCCATCCATCCCAGAAGGCTGTTCACGTCACCCCTGAGAGATAAGCAAGGTCAAAGCACTGACAAGAGTCAAAGGTCACCTTCCAGAGCAGATCTAGAGCTGCAAGTGGCTCTAGCAGATGTGATAACTCAAATGGACTTATAACAGACATCGATAGAAAATTCCATCCAAACAGAAAAGAAAATACCTTCTTCTCAGCACCTCATGGAACCTTCTCAAAAATTGAGCACATACTAGGTAACAAAGCAAACCTCAACAGATACAAAAAATTTTAAACACCCCATGCATCTTATCAGATCTCCATGGCTTAAAATTAGACTTCAACAGCAATGCTAATTCCAGAGCCCACAAACACACGGAAATTAAACAATGCTCACCAGCCACAGGTCTCCTTGCCTTCCAGCTTGCTGGATGAAAGCAGGCTATGTAGATTCAGGTAGGGGTTTCGGGAGATGCGGTGGTCCTTTGGGAGCTCAACCAACAGTGACACCCCAGGGGTGGTTGGCAGGGGCACATTGTCCTTCAGGAGGCTTCTAACAAAGACTGGGGCCTCAGAGCCCCACAGCGGCTGGGTGTGGAGTGAGCTGGGATGTTGGGGGATGCAGACTCATGAGCTCCCGGTCACCCCAAAAGGGCCCAGCAGTGGTGGTAGTAAGGGATTGTGGCTTCCCTCAGCAGGTTGCAGTTCCAGAGCCAGCATCACCACCTGAAGACACCTCGCCAAGGAGGGAATTGGCAGGTTGGGCACCTGCCTGGAGGGTACCCAGAGGGGAGTCTCCCAGGATCTCAGGTTTCTTCTGGCTCTGGGTATGCAAGGCTAACTGGAGCAGTGCAGTGGACAGGGAAGGTCCGGTGAGCCGTAGAATGAGGGGGCACACCCAAAAGGCCCTGCTGGCCACTGGCACTTCATGCAGCAGAGGACTGAGCAGCAGCTGGAGGGAGGCAGATGGGCCCAGAATGTCCAACAGCAGCAGGATGTTTGGCTCAGGTGGGAGTCCCTTGCCTCGATTGGGAGCCATGGCCTGGGCAGCAATGAGTGCTGTCAGCTTACTGTGGCCAGGAGGACCTGGAGCACAGAAGGACACACGTAGGTGACTGCCACCCATGGCCAGGCCACCTGCCCTCTGTTCTGCAGCCTCTGCCATCTCTGCTGTCTCATACTCCAGTACTGCAAAGCCCCTCAGCTGCCCACCCTGGTCACATGGCAGGTGAAAGAAGGTGGGCACATCGACCGCGGACAGTGCCTGGCGCAGGGCATCCACATCATTGAAGCCAGGTGGCAGATGGACCACACAGAGGCACCGGGAGTGCAACAAGGCAGGGGACAGCTGCCCAGCATCTGTGCGATGCACATACAGTGTTTGGGGGCCCCAGTGGTTTGCCCGGTAAATCAGCCTTGCCCTGGCAGCCGAGTCTTTCTTCATGTACTCTGCAAAGCCATAGCCCAGAGAGCGGCCTGTGGGCTCTCTGTAAAATACGAAGCAGCGCTCCAGGCTGCCAAAGGGTCACACCAGCTTCTCACACTGTGCCTGGGTCACGCTGGGCGGCAGCTTGGCCACACACAACAGAGCATGTGTAGGCTGCAGCTGAACTGACAGCTCCCGCTCTCGAAGCCAGCTCTGGTGGAAGGCCGCGATGGCAGCTTCACCCTGCTCCCCTTCCAGCAGGGTCACGAAAGCTGTCCCTTTGTATTTGTCCACCAACTGTCCTTGAATTCATAGTCGCTCAGACGATCGCGATCGCCTACTTCCTGGTTGATCAAGTCCCCCGGAAGACCCCTATTAGTATCATGGCGGCAGTTATGGAACTGGCACTCAGTAAGGTCCAGGCGCTTCCGGATCTCTTCCGGTTCCAAGGACAGCAGCTCCTGTGCAGGTGCTCATCGATAGGCGGTCCACAAAGTTTCCCCTTTGGCCTCCGCCGCCGAGTTGACCAGCGGCCAGTGAGTCAAGAACTTTAAATCTTTGAAGAAAGAATTTGAAGAAGACACTAGAAGATGGAAAGATGTACCATGCTCTCGGGTAGGCAGAATTAACGTAGTAAAAATGGCAATCTTACCAAAACCAATCTACAGATTCAAAGCCATGTCTATCAAAATCCCAGCAAAATTCTTCACAGACCTCAAAAGAACAATACTCAACCTCATATGGAAAAGCAAAAAGTCCACGATAACCAAAAGAATCCTGTACAATAAAGGAACTTTTGAAGGCCTCACAATCCCTGACTCAAACTCTACTACAGAGCTACAATACTGAAACCGCCTGGTATTGCCATAAGAACACACAGGAGGACCAGTGGAACTGAATCATAGAATGGATATCAATCCACACACCTGCAAACACCTGATTTTTGACAAAGAAGTAAAACATAAAATGGAAAAAAGAAAGCATATTCAACAAGTGGTGCTGGCATAACTGAATATCAATATGTAGAGGAATGAAAATAGATCCATATCTATTGCCATGCACAAAGCTCAAATCCAGAAGGATCAAAGACCTCAACATGACACTAACCACACTGAACCTCATGGAAGAAAAAGTGGGAAATACAATTGCACAGACTGACACAGGAGACCACTTCCTAAATATTACCCCAGTAGCACAAAAACTGAGAGCAACAGTAATAAATGGGACGTCCTGAAACTGACAAGCTTCTGTAAAGCAGAGAACATGCATGGTCAACAAGACAAAATGGCAAGCTACAGATTTGGAAACGATCTTCACCAACCCAACCACCCCCCATCAGACAAAGGGCTGTTCCACAAAATATACAGAGAACTCAAGAAATTGGTCATCAAAGGAACAAATATTCCAGTAAAAAATGTGGTATGGAACTAAACAGAGAACTCTCAAAGGATGAATCTAAAATGGCTGAAAGACACTTAAGGAAATGTTCACCATCCTTAGCCTTCAGAGAAATGCAAATGAAAATAACTCTGATATAACATCTTATACCTGTCAGAATGGCCAAGATCAAAACACCGATGACAGCATATTCTGGAGAGGATAAATGGTGGGGTAAATGCTACACTCCTGCATTGCTGGTGGGAGTGCAAGCTGATACAGCCACTTTGAGCATCAGTATGGTGATTTTTCCAAAAATTAGAAAACAACGTTCCTCAAGACCCAGCAATACCACATTTGTATATATATATATACATATATATATATATATATATGTATATATATATATACACACAAATATTTATATTTTGGATATATATATCCAAAAGATGAGCAATCATACCACAAGGGCATGTGCTCAACTATGTTCATAACAGTATTGTTTGTCATAGTCAGCACCTGGAAACAACCTAAATGCCCCTCGACTGAAAAATGGATAAGGAAAATGTGGTACATTTACACAATGGAGTACTACACAGCAGAAAAAAATAATGACATCTCGAAATTTGCAGACAAATGGATGGATGTAGAAAGCATCATTTTGAAGGAGGTAACCCAGACCCAGAAAGACAAATACCATGCACTCCCTCATGAGTGGACATAAAGCAAAGAAAACCCAGCCAATCATGCACAAACCAGAGAACCTGGACAACAAAGAGGACCTTAAGAGTGACACACATGGATCTAATGGACATGGCAAGTAGGAAAAGACAACTCCTGAGTAAATTGTGAGCATGGGGGTCATAGGAGAGGGTGGAGGGGAAGGGGAGGCTGGGAGGGGAAGGGAGAAAATTATATCTCACTAAAAACGATAAATGATTGAAAAATGTAGAGCTTGGAGTGGATAGCTGATCTTGTGGTTTCGTCTTGGGTTCGACTGGCAGGACAAACAGGCAGTGGAGACATTTGGAGAAGGTGGGGTGTGGCTGTGAGGGACTGGAGGTCAGACGGTGACAACAATGAGAGCCCTAGCAGTAGGAGAAGGCTCAATGCAGGTGTCCATAGCTGGTATTTCTGAGGCATGAGATCATAAAGGCCTGGAATTAGAACAACACTAACTGTACCAGGGTTTAGAATCCACATAGACAGAGACACAAAACAGAATTAAAATCATCAAAGGGGCCATGAGAGCTAAAGGAGTCTAAGAACACTCAAAAAGGTACTTGGAAGTTGCCCTAGCTCTGAGGTCTGCTCTAAATTTTTCATTTGCATTCTCAAGTATTTTGGTGATTATTTGGTTTATTTTGGGAGGATTTCCCCCTCTACTTTCCCTAAAATATTGGCCCAGAAGATCAGGTGTCATTGAAGAAACCACATGTGCCAACCCCCTTCAGGAGGTGCGGATTCCAGGACCACTGATGGATTTTTTTCCTCTGATCACTTTGAACATATCAACCCACTGCCTGCTGAGGTCCTAGTTTTCTGTCTGGTGGGAAATTGGATGAAGAATTTATGGAAAAAATGTGACAAAGTCTATTCCTCTCAGCCCCGAAGAAGTTAGTCACTTGCCCTGGAGTGTCCTGGGAAACAGAGCATTGCCACAGCATCCCAGAGTCAGTCAGAGGCTACCATGTTATTCTGATCAATGTGAGTCTACTAAGAAAGGAATTGATTGCTTTGAGAATATATGTGATGGGTTCCATGAACCAAAAGTCATGTCAGTATGTTAGGGTCTGTGAGAAGTGGACCATGCTCCCCATCCACTAGTAGATGGGTATCAGTGTGTGCCAGTTGGATTTTGTCAACTTGACACACGCTGGAGTAATCTGAGGAAGAAGGAACTTAACTATCTAATAGGTAAGTCTATGGGGAATTTCAATCAGTGACTGATGTCCCTGGGTTGGAGATCATGGCTGTATATATAAAATAAGCTGGCTTAGAGTGTAAAGGACAGCAAGTCAGTAAGTGGCTTTACTCCATGGTACCTGCTTTGGTTCCTGCCTCGAGGTTCTGGTCTTGACTTCTTGCCCTGACTTCCACTCATGGTAGCTTCTGATAGGAAAGTGAAAGGGAAGTAAAGCTTCCTTCCTCCAGTTGTTTTAGGTCATGATGTTTCTTCACAGGAAGAGAAAGCAAGTATACCGTGTCCATACCCGGTGAAGGACAACCTCCAGTGCCTGTTATAATTCACATGCTCCCACCTACTATGATTATTAAAGTGGAAAGGGTTTCTATTAGGGATTGGATGTGTAATACCCAAGGAAGGATCCTGTGTTTGAACTCTGATCCCTAGCATGTGGACATGTTTCAAAGTTGGGGAAAACCTAGTAAATAAACCCAGAAGGAAAAGGTAGGTCATGGGGTGTTGAAGAATATTATTTTAAGGTGTGTGACTTCTGTTTAGGTTGCACTTGTTGAACTCTGTGAAGCTGTGATGCTTTGCCTGTCTAAAACACCTGGTAGGCTAATGAAGATTTTAATGGCCAAACGTAAGGCAGGAGAAAGGATAGGTTGGTCAGTCACACAGAGAGTATAAATGGAAGGAGAAATCGTAGAGGAAGGACCAGAGAAAGAGCAAGAGAACAAGGAGAGGAGGATGCTAGGGGAAGCTATCCAGTTACCCAGCCACTGAGTAATAATCAAAGTAAGATACACAGAGTTTTGTTTTTTTTTTTATTAAAAAAAAAAGCCTAAAAAGCCCAGAGCCAGAGTCAAAGGTGGACAGAATAATTCAAAGATAAGAAAAACTGGAAAGGAACAAGCCAAGCTAAGGCTAGGCATTGTAAGTAAGAAGAAGCTACTGTGTATAATTTAATTGGGAGCTGGGTGTCAGGTCCCCAAAAGAACAAAAGAATGAAAAGAACAAACACGATCAACAAAAAAGGGAGATACAGTGAAGGCTAACTGGGTGTAACCAGCCTCCCCAGGCCCCTACCTGCCAACTGACCAGGGTAGCCTTCCTGTACTTAGGGACAGAATGTGAAGAAAACCAGTGATCTAAGCCAAGCCATCATTGGTCCATTTCTTGCTCTGACCTCACAATGACAGAACCCTGTTTCTTAACTGCTCTGGCTGAGGCTGCCTCCTCTCCTTACAGTTGAGAGGCTGATCTTCAGTTGAAATAGTGATTTAGATAGAAGTGAGCTGGTCCACTTGGTGGATATTCATGAGCTGTTGAATCTGAACACAGTGAGTTTCCTTCTAAGGTCACAGATTTGGGGTTTAGAGGTTTGTGTTTCCAGGATTGAAAATAACCCTTTCTTCCTTTCTTTCTTCCTCGGTCTGGGGTATAATTTGGGGCAATTTTTATTATCTGCATCAATTAGATGTTTATTCTATTTTAATCTTTAGTTTTAATATTTTCTCTGGGTTCATTCCTTCGTTCACCATTTTAAAACATTTGTTTACATTGACTCTACAACATGAGTATTCTCACAGTGACATTGACCTTCACGCACATGGAAAGCTTTGACCACATTCCCCTGATTTCACTGCCTCTTTCCCACCCTTTCCAAGTCCCTTGGGGTTCTCACTTACTAACTCAGTCAGGTACTTTTCTAGTCCAGGCCAAGTCATGTGGACTCCTGTCCAGAGGACTGACAGGCACACTGGATGGTGTCCTAAGGAAGGGCAGAGATGGATTTCTGCCTGTGCTCTAGCAGAAAGCCTCCTCCAAAGTGGTTATCTTAGGATCTTCCTGGCAGTTCAAAGTCAGGGCTGGAGAGGGCCAGAAGTAAGAGTTAGATCCCATTTTGCGATGCTAATGATGGAACAGGGCAGCTGAAAAGGATTCAAGAACAGAAAACGTGAAAGTCTAAAAAGAACCTGTTCTTTGAGGAAGAGAGGAAGTTTCCTTGGTGGGACATAGCACACCAGGTCCCTCCACTATCTTCTGACCTTCTGTGTGCCTGAAACTGGCCTTTTGTGGAACGTTTTCATTTTCTATCAGGGGACAAGGTGATTGCAGTACTAAAGCTCGTGTGTTATCAGGCACGGGGTGGGGGCAATAATCATTTGGAAGCAAAGGATCAGTTCTGCTGGCCAGAGACCTCAAGGAACACATTCTTGAACAAAACTACCTAGTGCTGGGATGTTCTGCCCAGCACTCCAGAGACCCACCCCAAATACCTGTCCTTTTGGAAAAACAGGGGGACATTTTGTTGACAAGGACTGCCTTTATTTGATTATCACAAGCCTGGGCTAGAGGAAAACTCTTTCATCTCATCCTTTCTTTATTTTTCCAGACAGGGAGCCTCTCAGTGTGGCTCTGGCTGTTATGGAACTTGGTTTGTAGACCAGGCTGGCCTCGACCTCACAGAGAGCTGCTAGCCAGTAACTAAGTGTGTAATGTGTGCATATACGATGCCTTAGGGGAGTGAACTTTGTATTGACAGAGAAGGAAAGTCCTGCTTGAACTCTCGTAAACTTCCATTCAGTTTCTTTGGCTTCTGCCCCATAGCTGGTTCTGGGTGGGTCCTGTGAGGTCCATTTAAAGGGTAAATCTGTTGATTACTTAGGCAAGGTGAAGACAGCATAGCTTCAAGAACACAAAAAGGCTGAGTGCCACCCTCCCACCTCAGGTGTTGATGTCACACTCATGACACACTTGTGTCCATTGTGATGAGGAGCAGCGGGCTGCTTTCTGCCACCCGGCTAGCTTTGCCTGAAATAATTACACAGAAACTGTATTCTTTTAAACACTGCCTGGCCCATTAGTTCCAGCCTCTTATTGGCTAGCTCTTACATATTGATCTAACCCATTTCTAATAATCTGTGTAACACCACAAGGTGGCTTACAAGGAAAGATCTTCACCTGCATCTGTCTGGAGTGGGAGGATCATGGCGACTACTTGACTCAGCTTCTTCCTCCCAGCATTCTGTTCTGTTTACTCTGCCTACCTAATTTTGGGTCCTTTGAAAGGGCCAAGGTTAAATTTCATTTAACCAATGAAATTAACACAAAACAGAAGACTCTCCCCCATCATTTTCCCTTTTTCTGCTTAAACCAAAAAGAAAGGCTTTCACTTTAACATAGTAAGATTACATATAACAAAACAGTTATCAAGCAAGAATTACAGGTACAATATCTATTTTGTCCTTTATCATAACTAAGGAAAACTATAACTATCTATCTATTCTTCAACTCCATCAAAGACTCCAGAAGGATATAATATTACCTAAGTAAATGAGAAGTAAGCAACTTACAAAACTCTAGAAATCACAGAGACATCTCGCTGCCTGGACAGTGACCCAAAGTTCCTCTGTACCGTTGGGGCATCCATCTTCGGCCTACAGGCCCATGGTATCCAGAGCCATTTCCATGAAGCAGGAAATTTCAAAGGCAGTTCAGTCACTATCTGTTGTGTCCTGCAGAATGTCTCACAGACCCTTTCATGAATCAGGAACCCCGAAAGATCATCTCACCTTTAGGCAAGTTCAGCAGTCCTCTTTCTGCGGGTTCTTTGTGTCCAGTCCAGTTTATGCAACAGTTCAGGCAAGAGCAGTTTCTTGCCGAAATGGCTATCAAACTCCATAAGGAGCCTCTTCGATGCCCATCTTCCTCTTGAAGTAGATTGGTGCTGCCAGAAGCAGACGTGTCTCATTGTCATGAAAAGCCCTAAGTTATTAAAACATCAAATGCCATATTCTGCAGTCTTTGAAAGATATGAAGAATGTCTATCTAATTGAAATGTATCTATATATATCTAGAAAATCTAACGAACATGACTACAAATTTGACTATTATAGATGATTATCCATTAACAACCTATATACATTACATTTTTAAATGAACTACACAATCACAATACCTTAATCAAGATTAGAAATATATACATATAACAAAATTGACCTTAAAATCCACAAAACTGCAAATTATTCATATCTCTATCAGTCCATGTCCTGTTTCTCACAGCCAAGGTTACTTTTGAAGCACTGGGACCCTCAATATGTACAAGATAAAAGCAGTCCTTGCCCTTCTGTTTGCTTTTGCCTTTTGGTTTGGTGAGAGAGGGTCTCCTGTAGTACAGGCTGGCCTCAAGACCACTGTGTAGCCAACGATGACCTGAACTGCTGGTCCTCCTGCCTCAACTTTCCTAGCTTTAATAATTGCCATGTGCCGGGCCACAGTGGTGCATGCCTTTAATCCCAGCAATCCGGAGGCAGACGCAGCTGAATCTCTGTGACTTTGAGGCCAGTCTGGTCTACAGAGTGACTTCCAGGACAGCCGTGATTGTTAAATAGAGAAACCCATCCTGACAAACCAATAAAAAAAGCCAAGTGCTCACCTTTATAAGACTTTTCTTGTTTTTCTGTCAATTTAATGGCCTAAGCCGAATCTACCTGTATTTTAATTACTATCTTCTCCCCAGGGCCTGACAGTCAACACCTCACCACATAGGCTGAGGCCTAGCGGGATTTCTGGTCCCGCTGGTACCAGCTTGGCCACAGTCACCAAATGTAAGTTTTAACTAAGCCTCTTTTCTTCTATTTACCAATAAAGACTTGGGAGTCAGAGCCGGGCAGTGTTGGCGCACGCCTTTAATCCCAGCACTCAGGAGGCAGAGGCAGGCGAATCTCTGTGAGTTCGAGGCCAGCCTGGTCTACAAGAGCTAGTTCCAGGACAGGAATCAAAAGCTACGGAGAGACCCTGTCTCGAAAAAATCCAAAAAAAAAAAAAACACAAAAAACCTTGGGAGTCAGATGTTGGGGTGATAACCTGCTAGCTCAGAGAGGCCAAGAAGCAGCGAATCTACTTTCCTATTTGGACAGAGACCCAGCAAAAAAAGCATCTCTTCACTCATCCCAAACTAAAAAGACCCTGAATAGCTAAGTGTCTCCCTACACCTTCCTGTGCATCTCTCTCTTCCTATATTACTGGCTACTTTGTTCTTCCTTGGCTAATTCTTGTCAACTAGTTGCTCACTCCGCTCCCTGAGTTTCTTTGTTTTTCTTTTCTTTCTTTATTTCAGTTTGTTGAGACAGATGGATAGGCATGCCTTGCAGAGTGAGATTGGATATTTATTTAGTGGGTATGGAGGGAAGGGGAAAGAGGAGAAGAGCAGAGAGGCAGAGAGAGACAGAAACAGAAGAGGGAAGAGGAGAGGTAGAAAGAATGGAGTAAGGTAGAAGCTTCCTCTTCGGGAGGAGAGATGGGAAAAGCCACATTCCCCTGATCTCACTGCTTCCTGGCCACCCCTCCCAAGTCCCTTCGTGTTCTCATTTTTTCACTCAGCCGATCTGTACTAGGTGACAGAAGGGAAAAAAAACCCGTGAGCTGTGAAAAGCCACCATTTGTCCTTTTCTTGCTCTGACCTCACAATGACAGATGCCTGTGCCATCACATCTCTGGCTGAGGTTGCCTCCTCTCCTTACAGTGCAAGCGGGTTCGTGAGGTGGAAAGTGGTTGGAGCTCTGTGCTGGTGAAAGAGACTGTTTGGACTTTCAAGATCTGCTGGACTCCAACATAGTAAGTTTCCCTCCAGCTTTGTTGCCTTTGATTGTTGTTGTTGTTGTTGTTGTCTGTGTATTTATTCATTTTCTGGCTTGATTTATTAGCTTACTTTTTCATGTTTTTTTTTTTACTCTGTTTATTTTGTAAGTGTATAGGAGGAGAATTCAAGACAGAAAGTCTCTGTGTAGCTATGGCCTTCCTGGAACTCAGTCTGTAGATATGGCTGGCCTCAAACTAAAAGATTACCTGCTTTGCCTTCTGAGTGTTGGGATTAATGGCATGTGCCACCACAGCCCGGTAGTTTTTATATTTAAGTTGTGCATATTGGAGTATAACTTTTATTATTATTATTTTATGTGTATGAGTATATGGTTTTCTTTCTTTGTGTGTACCAAGAGCCTCGCACCTGTGGAGGTCACAAGAAGAAGACAGATTAGCCAGAACTCGAATAACAATTGATTGTGAGCACCATGTGTGTTGGGCCTCGAACCAGGGTTCTCTGAAAGAGCAGGAGGTGCTGTTAAACACTAACTCATCTCTCCAGAACCTCTCTCTTTAGTTTTGCTTCTTCATTTACTTTTGTTATGTGTTCTTTGGTCCGTTTCTCTTTTCTCATATCAAGCCTTTCCTTGTTATGGCGTACCATATCATAGGAACAATTTAGTCCTGGCAATCGCAGGAACATCTCTAATGCATTCTGAGCACTTGATCATGTGATTAACCCACACTGCTATGCTTTCTTCTCACACGACCTCCTCCACATTCCTAGGAGCCTCCTCTTATGTTGAGGACCTCCTCCTGCTCCCAAGTTCCACATATGAGAGAAGAAAAGTGACACATTTGAAAGACTGGCTTTTCCCATGTAGAGCGATCTTCTCCAGTGACAACCATGTTCTTGAGAGCCCCACAGTTTCATCCTTCTCTATGGCCGTCCTTCTGTATGACTGTGGCACTCTTGCCCTTAATTCTGTTTCAATGTTGTGTTGTCAGGCTAAATGCGTAGAGATATCCTTGCAAGGATCCTTGGGAGCATATTGTAACCATGAAGTATGGCCTGGCTTATGTGAATTTGGTGAAAAGTATTAAGTAGTATTATTAAGGACTTTACATCTATGTTCATCATGGAAATAGCCTCTATTTTTCTTCGTTGTGTTTTCCTGGTTTGGGCATGAATGAGTTTGGAACTGCTAAGGACCTTTCTATTTTGTGGAGTATTGAGGAACACTGACATTTGTTTTCAAGAGATTGGAAGGATTCATCAGTAGGTTTGCCTGCTCCTGGGCTTTCCTATGCAGATTCTTTCCTCATAAATATTTCAATCTTGTTCTTTATCAAATCTTCTTACTTGAATTTATATCAAGAAGTTTCTCAATTCCATCCACATTTTCCAGTCCATGAGAAGGACTCTCAAGGTTTTCAAAAACAGATTTCTTTGGGAGATGGGTTAGCCTAGAGAGACAGCCCAGCAGTTAGGAGCATGGACTCTTCTTGCAAAAGACCAGGTCTGCCTCACAGCAATCCCATGACAACATAACTTCCTGAAGTGCCGCACCTAGGGGATCTGTTGCCGTCTTATGTCTTTCCAGGTCATAGAAATAAAATTAATCAAAAAGACTTATATCACTATTTAAAATTATATATAGTACATGTGAGTATACATTTAGGCGACCTCAAGTGTGTGTTTGTGTGTATACATATGTGTGTGTGTGCGTGGGCGTGTGTGTGTCTGTGTTTGCCCTTGTGATCGTCCACGCATGTGTTTGGATGCCCTCAGAGGTCAGAGGTATAGGATCTCCTAGAACTGGAGGCAGTGATCCACCTGACCTGGGTCCTGAGAACCAAACACAGGTCCTCTGCCGAAATAATAAACCTTCTGACCTCCTGAGCCATCTCCCCACCAAGACACTCTGGGTTTTCGGGGTTTCTGTTGTCTCATCAACTTCTCATGCATATGATTTTATTAGTATCTTGTCTCTCAATGAGTGTTCAGCTCAAGTAAGAGGATGATTCTCCTGTCCAATCAGTGGCTCGTAGCTTCTGCGACCCTTTGTTTTATTCTCTCCGTTTCTGGGTGAATCCGGCCAACCTGACCTGTGTTATGTTCTGCTGTCCACTGCTTTGGAAGGTACTTCCTTCCCTTCCTGAGCACTACGTAGCTGGTTAGGTTGCCTGAAATATCGGTGACTCTTTTTCTCTTTGGAATGTAGGAATTGATAGTGATAAACATTCTCATTGGTGTGAATTAAACTGTTTGTTTAAAGTTCCCGTTGTGTTTCAGCGAGAACCTGGCCATGGAGGAGGTCAGAGAGACCCTCTACTGTGACAAGGAGACATTTAGCAGTATCTATCAAATGCTGACAACTCTGGGACGAGGAACCTTTGCCACAGTCAAACTGGCCTTTCACATGCCCACTGTCAGCTACGTGGCTGTGAAGATTCTGGCAAATGTGAATGGGGACTGCGCCCGGAACAACAATGAGGTTGATATAATGAGATCCCTCGTTCATCCGCATATAATCAGGTTCCTTCAGGAGGTGCAGACACGGGACATGACGTATCTCATAATGGATTACGCCTCCAAAGGGGACCTGTTGCGTCAGATTCGCAAACCGGGAGGCTTACAGGAGTGCGAGGCTCGAAGGCTGTTTGGACAGGTAGTACAGGCAGTGAAGTACTGCCACGACAACTGTATCGTCCACAGGGACATTAAGGCAAATAACATCTTGATCGATGCCTCTGGAAATGCCAAGCTCTGTGATTTTGGCCTGGCAGTCAGAGTTGTCCCTGGGACAAAACTAAAGATTTTCTGCGGCACTCTGGCCTACTGTGCCCCGGAACTCTTTGGAGTGGAGCCATACGATGGCTATGCCAGCGATGTTTGGAACTTAGGCGTGCTCCTCTACTACATGGTGGCCAGGCACCTTCCGTTCCAAGCGAGCTCTCCTATGGGGTTGAAGCAGCAAATTTTGGCTGCAAACTTCAGCGTTCCTCATCATGTCCCACTTGATATTTTCAATGTAATCGTGGAAATCTTCATGATCAGCCCCAACAGGAGGCCCACCATCAGTCAAATCCTGACGCGCCCCATGATCAGGGACAGCCAGGCACGGGCATCCATCCAGAGTCTCCCAGGCACCCTGAGCCCTAGCATTGTCGGCACCATGGCAGGTGAAGAAATACTTGAGTGTCTAGAAGACCAAAAATTTAATCAGGCGACGGCCACACACCTGAGTCTGCAATACCAGGCACCCGGGGGAGACAGCTGCCATCACCGGGTGAAACCCACAAAACCCATGGAGCCAGGCCTTGTCCTCAACCTGGCCGATCTTCACACCTTTTCTGGGACTCTCAGGAAAGCTGCTGAGCCTACTTCCCCAACCTTCATCGTGCCATCTGAGCCCCAGGAGAAAGAAGATGGGAATTCCAGGCAGGGTGGCAGAAGGCATAGCGTGCCTGCCACCCTGTGCTGCCAGCCAAGGAGGATCCACCTTGCCCACCTATCCCACCTGCGCTGTCCTGTGGCTGATTCCCTCATGAGCAGCAGCCTGGACAGCAGCAAGAGTTTCTCTCCATCGATGATCAGGTTGTGTGGCAGCCTGACGGCGAGTGCCCAGCCATTTTGCTCTCTGTACCACCCTCATGGGGCAGACCACAATGAGGCAGCAAATGATGCAGAGAAAGGCTGGAGCTCACTGGGGACGGCTCTGCGTGTAACCCCCAAAGGCTCCTCCCTTGGAGACACACTGCAGGAAGAAGTGACCACCAGACAGGAAGAGGCCATCAGCCATGGTCAGCGCCAGGATGCCGGGCCAGCTTCCTCCCAAAACCAGAGGCATCAACGCTGGAAGAGGGTCAAGAAAACCATTGTCAATGGCTTCCGACACCTATGTTGCTGCCTGCCTCCTGCAGAGAGTAACCATGCCTCCCATGAGAACCAGGCTCCACAGTCAGGGAATCCTAGAGGCACCCACAGAACCAGGTGAGCACCTTTCTCACTTCATCTGATTTGTACTTTTCCGCCTGTCCTTTGTGATAAATGATGCCTGTGTCCACTCGTGGCACACTGTGAGCATAACAATCTGTCACTTCAGAAAGACCAGGTGTCCCCTGCAGTGTGACCTCAGGCTTGTTGAGCAACATGGGGACAGCAGAGATGCTGAGTGAAGTGGGGAGAGGTGGGGGCAAGGCCAAAGGAGGCAAAGATTCCTTGGAGGACCAGTCAGGTACTTGGGCGCTGCAGGGCAGTGCACTAAGTCTTGTGTGTTTTGAAGTCACTAAGAGTCTCCTTCCTGTGCCTTTCTCTTTGAAGCCCCGAAGAGGTCAAGCCCCAGCTCAGTGGCTTCTGAGCCACGAGTTGGGGATCGGTCTGGATGAGATTCAGACAGCCCCTCTGGGGACCCATGCCAGATGCCCAGGACACTGTCTGGCCACAGGCACCTCCCGCAGAGGAAGCGCTGTCTACTCCAGAGAACATCTATCTCTCCAGGTAAAATCCCAGGCAGGAAGGGTAGGCTTCCCACAGGGTCTAGCTCAGTGTGGAGGACTGAGGTGCAAAGGTGCCCTAGGCTGTCTTGTGGAACAATAGCGCCTTGCCCTCTCCCCATGCCTGCGGAAACATCAGAAGAGGTGCTCTGGGTAGTGACTGTCCTTTGCCCCGTTTCTCTGCAGAGAACATGGTCTTCTCCATAGAGTGAGACTTCCCTCCCCCAAGGAGAGTATTCCTAGTCAGCCTGCTCTAAGTTGGGTTGCCAGGTTGAAAATGTGTCCTGCAAGCAGCCCTGTAGGACCGACTCCTCTAGAGGGCAGGCTCCTGCAAGAACCTTTAGCAGGAATCCCCACAAGTCATCCCAGCAGGTTCCATTGCTTGAGTCCTCAGACCCAAAGCTTGGGAAAATCTGAGCTGGGGAGTGAGTGACCCCAGGGCAGCAGAGTCCCCCCTCTCCACCAATTCTGCCTTCCAGCTACTCACCTCCTGCCTCTGCCTGCTTGCTCCTTCAAGGCCACCATTCTCATCAGTGACAACCAGCTCCTGCACTTACCACCATGTGCCACACCATGAGGGACTGGTAGGTGTCAGATTGGAGTGAAACCTGAAAACCTAATGAGGGGTCAGCAACCTGCTGTGCCTCCTGCCTCCAGCTTGCCTGAGTCTGCCTGAGTCTGCAACTGGCCAGTGAAATTCTTTAAGAAGGCTTCTGTTTTTCTCAGCCTTTTAAAGGTGAGCAGGCTTTTCCACTTCTTTTGGAGATGGGTGGGGTGTGCTTCCCGGAAGCTGCCTCGTCCATGCCACAGTCACATTGGTAAAATCTCATCTCGTGTTCTTTCTGCCTAGACCTTGTCAACCTGTGACAGCAAGAGACCCAGAGAAGACTGTGCGACTGGTGTGGTGGTCCATCTCTCCAGCTGTCTTCCTCATTAGAACCATCCTGGGTATCTTCTATATTCAAGAATGTGTCCCAGCCGGGCGGTGGTGGCGCACGCCTTTAATCCCAGCACTCGGGAGGCAGAGGCAGGCGGATCTCTGTGAGTTCGAGGCCAGCCTGGTCTACAAGAGCTAGTTCCAGGACAGGAACCAAAAGCTACGGAGAAACCCTGTCTCAAAAAATCAAAAAAAAAAAAAAAAAAAAGAATGTGTCCCAGCATTCAGCGCAGGTCGTTGTGATGGCGGATATCCCGGCCTCTGGTGCCGCTCTATTCTCCTGCCTCCCCCCCAAATTTTATGGCGAAATCTCCAGACTCGGATCCCCCTCATTTCTCCTTGGAGCGCTGCGGTTACAAGATACAGAATTGTGGCTTATTCGAGCCCCTCCAGACTTTACCCCACAGTGGTGAGTGGTCACTCCCACCCTGCCCGCTAGGAGAATCCCCCAAACACACACACACACTGGAAACTGAACCCACCCCACACTGTGAACCTAGAACTGTAGACAGCCTTTCTGATAACCCGGACAATCAGCCATGTTCTGTCTAGCCCAGGCTGGTTTCTTAAGTCCCAGCATTGTCTGGCCTCGGTTTCTTGAGTCTGGAACTACAAGTGGGTGTCACATGTTCTTTTGTTTTGGAGAATCATTTTTAGTTTGTTTGTTTGTTTGTTTGTTTGTTTTTCAAGACAGGGTTTCTCTGTAGCTTTGGAGTCTGTCCTGCTGTCCTGGAACTAGCTCTTTTAGACCAGGCTGGCCCTCAAATCACCTGCCTCCCGAGTGCTAGGATTAAAGGCGAGCACAGCCACCACTGCCTGGCTTTGTTTTGGAGAATCTTAACATCCTATGCAGTAGTTAAACTCGGATCTTTCTGCTTCTACCTCCCAAGGGCAGCTACCGAGCCCAATTTTATACAATGCTGGTGATGAAATCCAGGGCCCATTCATACTAGGCACAAACTCCATATCTGAGCCTCATCCCACGCCTGCCTGCCTTAAACATTACTTAGCCATTTTGATGGGGATTAGATTTAATGTCAGCACTCAGGCGACTGAGGCAGGAAAATGGTAGACTTCGCGGCCAGCATGAGATAGGGAATACCAAGCTAGCATCACACACAAAGGGTCTGTCTCAAGAAACAGCCAGGAGCCGGGTAAAGCCAGGTCGTGATGGTGCAGCACATGGGAGGCAAAGGCTGGTGGATCTCCGAGTTCCCTGCCAGCCTGGTCTACAGAGTGAGTTCCAGGACAGACAGGGCTACACAGAGAAACCCTGTTTTGAAAAGCAAATATTAAAAAACGAAGCAAGCAAGCCAGGAACGGTGGCACGTGTCTGTTTGCAGTACCTGGGAGGTGATGCAGGCTGATCAGGAGTTCTAGGCCTCACACAGGCCCCACACAACAGAAGTTAGTTGAGACAAAACTCAGGGTTTTAGCACCCTAGACTAGAAAAGCTGCTTCTTCTAGCCCCGGCCTCCCGCTTTGCAAAGGATCTAGCCAGCCTCTGCCTTCTCCCTTTCTTTCCTCAGCCTCAATGGGTGGCATGTGCCTCTCTCTGGCTCAAAGACTGTTAAGGGCAAACTGGATGGCAAGAGATGCTGATGCCAGGTCCTTACCGGCAGCCCTCAAGCTGGAGAAGCCACCTTGCTGGCATCGTCAACAGAGGTGGGAGGAAGACTCACTTGCCTTTTGTAGAGTTCTTCAACCCTGTCCTTGTCTGTTCCCCTTCACTGCTGACTGTCTGTACCTTGTACTCATGGTCGTCTATTTTCTTTGCAAAAGCATTTGACTCTTAAACCCCACAGTGGCATATCTTTTGGTTCCTTCTAATGAAGAATCCTTTCTTTTTCTCTCCTCTTGTTTGGACTCCGGTTTACTGTATGTAGTCCCGGCTGCCAAGGATCTTCGATCATCCTGCCCTCAGCCAACTGAGTGTAGGTGGTATAGGTATGTAACTTGTCTCAGTGGGTTTTAGAAGATTTACTTTTTAAATCATTTATGTAGGGGTAAATATCCTTCATCTTTAATCCTTCTGCCTCTGCATAGAAATGTAGGGATTACAGGAATACCACACCAAGCCTGGTTTGTTTGGTTCTGGAAACGAAACCCAGGTTTCTGCATGGTGGGCAAGAGTTACCCCAACTGAGTCACATCTGGAGCTCAGGGAGTCTAGCCTCAGACTTCGTATTTCTCTCTGTAGCTGAGAAATACCTCCTGATGGAACTGCAGATCTTACTCATTGACCCTGATTTTTCTCTTGCTTTCTTTCTGTCTCTCTTTCTCTCTCACTTTTTTTCTTTAAGCCTTTCTAGATGACCTGTTTTTCTGACTGAGAGTCTTTAGAAGTTGCACACACAAGGGGTGTAGCTGGACACCACTCTTCTTCTGAAGCTAGTGAGCTGTATTCTGGGTGGGAGGGAGGAAGAGGAGGCTGTCCCAGTCATGTGTCATCTCAGAGTCCCCAGACTCTCCCCTGTGTATCCAGGCAGCGTTGAAGGTATGTTCTGACCAGAAGCCCTCGAGTCGCCCGCAACTAACTCCCTATGCACCTGCGTTAAACAAAATTTAAGTCACCAGCCCTAACCAGCCCATGTCCCGAACTCAGGCTGATGAAACTAGGAAGATGGAGCCTCACTCCCACTGCTTGAAGCTTTAGTCACCTCACCCCTTGGGGTAATCTCCTATCCCTCACATTTAGACAGTTCTAGGGAGTTTGTGGATTTGTCTTAAAACTAGATGATAGAGCTAGGGTGAAGGTGAATGCCTATAATCCCAGGACTCTGGAGGTTTAGACTAGTGACTAGCCATGAATTCAAGGCCAACCTGTTCTCCATGAGGAACAGTAGTCTAGGCTTTGGTGGCTCTCTGTCTAAAACACAGAAAGTGAACGACAGGACTAATGCTCAGTGTGCCTAGCATACACACTGGCTCTGGGCCTGGCTTCTTTAGCATAAAATGAAACCAGGTGGAGCATGCCACAAATCCCGGTATTGGGGGGCAGACACAAGAGGATCAGAAAGTCAAGGCCATCTTCCAACACAGAAAGTTGGAGGCCAGTCTAGGAGGAATGCCACTCCTTTTGAAAAACCAACAGCACCTACCCCCAAATCTTCATGCCCCAGTCTGAGAAAACAGTGACACAGCAGCCCATTCCAACCACGTATTCCTAGTGAATCAAAAGATCTTTCTGATAGAGAGAAGAAAATATGGCTTCCAGATGTGCAGGGTTATTTTCTGCGACTCACATCTGGAATTATCCTGAGCCAATTGAGTTCATCCTTGTGCACAGCACTGAGGACTGTGGTAAGTACTCCCTGCTGGCCCTGTGGGAGGCACTGACAGGAAGGTTTGGGGAGCATGGAGACCCCCACCTGTGCAAATGAGAAAGGCAGGAAGGCTGCTGGCCCTGCCACCCATCAGATACTCTGATGTTGTGCTGCCGCCTTGTGGCACTTCTGTACCAGTTCCGTTTTAATGCGCCTGGTTTGCTGGGGTCTCTGCTTCAATTCCTGCCACAAACTTGGGTGAGTGGGTTTGCTCAGAGTTGGGGTGGGGGGATGCTTCCACTGCTCTGTACCCATCTGATGTGATTCTATCCTTCTTTACTTCATTCCATTTATACAGTATCTTAATAAAAGAACAAAATAGCTGTCATAGATGTTCTGCCCAGGGGTTGTTCCTGAAGAAACTTCATAAACCACATTGCTGGTTCTTCTGGCCCTGCTGTTTATAATGAGAAACGATTGGCACTAAGCAAGAGTGTGAAATCGACGCCCTGGGTGAGATTCAGAAGCACAAGAAGCCTGACAGTGACTGTCTCTCTGAACAGTGTCTAGTTACCTTGTTTGGTATGTGTTCATGTGCAGAATCCAAGGAAAAGGACCTGACTGCAAAGTGTTCTAAGACTAGAGTCTCGTGCCCCATGTGCTAAAAGTCGACCCCAAGCCTTGCCCGTGTTAGCAATTCTTCATTATGTTGTGCGAGTTTGTTCAGAAAGGACAGACTTCAAAGGGGAAATTGTGGAACTGTGAGTGTTGCTCAAGGGTAGAAAGCTTGCCCAGCAGGCCAAGGTCTGGTAATAGGTTTTCTGCCCCTCCCCCACAATAGGTTTACTGATATGCCAACGAAGCCGAATGGAAAAATAAACAACAGGTTTATTAGAACAATGCCACTCCCAGGTGGGCCCTGTGGTCCCAGAGATTGGGACCTGAAAAGTCATTCCCCTGAAAAAAAGCAGGAAGATTTTCTAGGTTGTAGACAAGGGATCATGACATGTCAACCATACAAACCATGGGCTTAGGCCAGGACTTAGGTGACTGGCAACTTCAGAGGAGGAAGCTTCAATAGCCACCAAAAGTATGGCTTTTTGACACCTTTCCTTTGTTGGAGACTCTCTAGGCGGGCAAGGTTTGGAGCGGGAGAGAGACAGGAATGGGGCTTTCTGGATTGTGCAGGGGGTGAGGTTCCAACCAAACACTTCAATTTGATCCTCAGCACTGGAAAAAGAAAGCAGTGAAAAAGACATGGAATTTTCACTGTGCAGAGGAGGACCCATGCCCAGGCTTTTGCTTTGTGGTAGGAGGAGTGACCCATTCAAGGGGGGGAGATGGTCACTGTGCAGGCATTTTGAAGTTGTATTTGAGGGAAACCACACACCCTAACATTGGTAATTGTTGTGTGTGTGTCTTAATGTTGTCCTTGCGATCCTGTAACTCACTCTGTAGACCAGGCTGGGTTCACACTCACAGAGATCTGCCTGCCTCTGCCTCCTGAGTGCTGGGATCAAAGGTGTGTGCAGAGTCAGGGAGGGATGGAGGCAGGAGCTGAAGCAGAGATCACGGAGGAGGTTACTTAGCCGCTGGCTGGCTGGCTCTCTCATAGTTGCTTCAGTCTATTTCCTTATGCACCCCAGGACCGCCTGCCCAAGGGGGCACTACCCACAGCAGGTTAAGTCTTCCCACATCAACCATCAATCAGGATGATGCCTCTCAGGCTGGCCCACGGGCCAATGCGATGGGGAGGAACCCCTCGTCTCAGATGACTTAATTTGGCAAAGAAACCACACAGAGTTGTGGCTCAGCCACTGTCTCAGGCAGCCCTGGGTTGGCCTGAGCAGTGGGAACATGGCTCTGAATCGGGTCCAGAAGGAACTGCCTGGTCACAGAGGGATCGTCTTGCTCAGTGTTCTGCAATAAGGACAGTCTTACCAGGAAGGGGTTTTCTCACTGACCATCCACTCCCTTACAGGTTATCCTTCCAAACCCCTAAAGGTTTGCTTTCACTACCAAAATCTATCACCCTAATATCAGCAGCAATGGCAGCATCTGCCTGGACATCCTGAGGTCCCAGTGGTCCCCAGCATCGACTGTGTCCAAAGGTAGAGACACAGACATGGACTCAGCATGTCTGTCTCCTGTACTTTCCCCTCTTGCTGGTAGTGTACATGGGAACTCAGGAGGAGCAGATGGCTTGCCCAGACCACAGAGCCCTGCCCAGTCCTGTGCCCACTGTAAGGAGATGGCATGTGAAGCCCAGTACCTTTGCCCTAGTAGTTCTCAGCAGTCAGTTACTGTGTGAAGCTCAGAACTGCTAGGTGGGGAGAAGAAGACAGCATCAACCCAACTTGCATTTCACCTAAAAGTCAAAAGGCAAATATTAAATATGAAACGCTTCTTTTCCTTCCTTCCTTCATCCAAGGAGGACCAACACACACACACACACACACACACACACACACACACACACACAGAAGCTTGGCTATCACAGTGCTCTTAGCCACGGCTCCATCACGAGCATCTTCAGTTTCTAAATGGTCCACTTATCAACAGGGCAAGGGAAGGCAATCTTAAAAGGGCTCATGTACTTTGAAGACAAATGACAAAATGATGAGTTTAAAAGTTGAGAGTGTTGGGCTGGAGAGATGATTAAAAGCACAGGTCCTGAATTCAATTCCCAGCAACCAAATTGGGTCTCACAATCACCTAGAATGAGATCTGGTGCCCTCTTCTGGCCTGCAGGCACACATGCAAACAGAACAATGTAGACATAATAAATAAACCTTTTTTAAAAATTGAGTGTGTGGAATTATAGAGGTGAAGGTGGGATATATGTGCTGGAATGCTCTAGCACAGAGTTGTTACACACACACACACACACACACACACACACACACACACACACACACTGCCTCTGATCTCTACAGAGGTTGGATTTGCTGCCACCTTAAGGCCAGGCCAGGCCTGAGGGCTAGAAGTGAGCCAAGAACTTTCTGCCTAAGTAGAACAGATCTCATCCCAAGAAGATAAGGTACAGAGTGAAACTACTTTAAACAAACATTTCTGAGCAGGGTTACACTTGGTTAGAAACAGATAAGACAAATGTGTTTAGCATAACATAAAAGGGCTCAGATTTGGTATCAAGAGCTTTGGCAAGAGATGCCTTGGGAACACCTGCTTCTTGCAAATTCCCGACATGCTTCCCGTCAGGGTCCTGTAGTTCCACAGTGCCTTTCCTCTGGGCCCCACTTGCAGGTGACACTTTTCCAGGACTTGTTTTTCTGTTTGTTCTGCTTCCCCTTTCCCTCCTCTGCTTCTGTCTAGACTTGTCAATCAGGGTTGCAAAGAAGGCGGGGGTGGGGCAGGTCTTTGCCTCTGTCTTTGCACTTCATCTCAGAGTCGCTAGTCTGGAGCAAGGTGTAAAAGAGTCGGGCACAAGGAAGCTCTCTGGATGATGCTGATGGTGAGGGGGAGTGATTCTCAGTCAGGAGCTGGCTCTCCTCTCGGGATGTGTGTGTGTGGTATTTGGTTTTCTTTCCTGTGACACGCAGTGTTCCAGGCTGGCAGCATGCTGTGAACAAAGACAATTGCATTCTCTCATCTCCTTAGCTGGGACTTGGCAAAGGCTGAAAACAAATCATGCACCTGCTTAAACTTTCTGGCATGACAAAGAAGCCTGTCCCCTTCTCTTCCACAGGAAGTGCTTCTAGACTACACTCGAACAAGCCCTAATTAAGTCTTTCCTGGATCCATCTTTTTCTCCAGCCTTTTCTTGGACTTAGATGTGTAATTAAGAGGAATATCAAGAGACAACATTTCTCTTGACCGAAGGGCTGGGATGTAGCTCGGTTGATAGAATGCTTGCTTGCTTGTCTGGCATGTCCAGTGTGCCCCGAGTTCAGTCCTCAGTGCTGGGGTGGGGAGCGGGGAGAAACAAGAAAAAACCAAAACAACAAAAACCAAAGAAACAAAACTGGCATAGGGCTCAGCTGGAGAGCCTGGGGTGTAGTCTGGAGGTAGAAACACCTGCCTAATGTAGACGAGGTCCCTGGTTGGAGCGGAAAAGCAAGCTAACAGGAAAAATTAAGATGATTTTGATGAAAAAAATTGATTGCAATTATAGAACATTTTCTCAGATGTTTGTTTCTCGCATTTTTGTCATTTTGTCTCTTAGGAAGAAATGCTTCCAGCCAATACAGTCACACTCACATGCTCACTCTCTGACACAAATGCATACACATTCACACATTCTTACACACACATACACATTCATACACACATGGATACACAGTCACACACACATGCATACACATTCACCCACACATGCATACACAGTCACACATACTTACACACCTGCATACACATTCACACGCACATGGATACACAGTCACACACACATGCACACACAGTCACACACACATGCATACACATTCACACACACATGCATTCACAGTCACACATACTTACACACCTGCATACACATTCACACAACATGCATACACAGTCACACAAACTCACAGACGTGCATATACATTCACACTCACATGCATACACATTCATGCACACATGCATACACAGTCACACAAATGCATACACAGTCACACATACTCACACACACATGCATACACAGTCACACACACATGCATACACAGTCACACACACATGCATACACAGTCACACACACATGCATACACAGTCACACACACATGCATACACAGTCACACATACTCACACACACATGCATACACAGTCACACATACACACACATGCATACACAGTCACATATACTTACTCACATGCATACACAGTCACACACAAATGCATACACAGTCACACATACTCACACATGTATACATAGTCACTCATCACACATGCTTATACAGTCACACATATAAACATATGCATATATAGTCATACATACATACATGCAAACACACACATACATTCACATTCACACTCACATACTCACATGAATTCACATACACACATGCATACACAATCACATACACACATATACATTCATGCATTCACACACAGCAACTAACACTCACCTGCATTCCTATTCACATACACACATGCATTCCATTCACACTCGCACACACATGCATACACACTCACACATAACGACATTTTAGTTGAGGGTAGAACATGTGGACACGGTGGTCCTTTAGAATTGTGTCGCGGAGTGACACGGTAGTCCTCTTTTTTTTTAAATTTTTTTTTAAATGTTTATTTATTATATATACAATATTCTGTCTGCATGTATGCCTGAAGGCCAGAAGAGGGCACCAGACCTTATTACAGATGGTTGTGAGCCACCATGTGGTTGCTGGGAATTGAACTCAGGACCTTTGGAAGAGCAGGCAACACTCTTAACCACTGAGCCCTCTCTCCAGCCCCCACGGTAGTCCTCTTAATTTGTGTTAGTAGACTCCGTTTGTGTGCAGTGCACATTACATGTTTGCACAGGGATAGACCTGCCTACCGGTGAGTATCTTAGGACCATCCTCGTCCCAGCTATGTCTGTACACACTCAAATTTGTGTGCTTTGTATACAGAGAGAGACTTAAACAATTTGTCATGTATCAGGGCTTTCAAGGCAAACCTCTTTCTCCCAAGTGTGTGAACCACCGATGTTAAAGAGCAGAGAGAAGCAGAGACTACATCTGGAGGACAGAAAGAGAGGGTGGGGTCTATACGAGACAGGGAAGCCAGGGCTTCCAAGAGCCATCCTGCCTGGATCAGAAGCACCTGGCCTCAGCTGCTGGCATCTCCACAAACCTACTGTTCTGGCTGGGTGACCTGGGGCATGGCTTCTCTAAGCCTCAGTTTCTCAACTGTGAAATGGGATGAGAGAATCTACTTCACAGAGGCGTGGCAAGGATTAGATGAGGTCATGCCCATCGAGTATCCTGCTAATTTGATGTGCCTGTATGACTTCTGTCTCTCTGTGTGTGTGTTTGTATTTTCCTGTCCACTTTACTCCCCTTCCAGGGGTCTGCTAATGCTGTTTCTTAGTTGAATGTTTTTTCTCCACCTGCTCCAGGGCCCATTTGCACTTTTTACACCAGCGTAGGGAGTGCTGGGAGCTAGAAGACTGATTCCTGGTAGCAAGGCAGCTACCCAGCTTGGGAAGGAGAGACCAAATGAGCTCTAGGAGAGAGGTCTTAGCCTCAGAAGCTCTGGCTCTGGCCTACTTTCCTTCTGTAATTCTCGTACAGGCCAGAAGATGGGACTCTGGACCCTGAAGTCAAGGGCCAGGGCACTGCCTCCACATCTGAACTAAAGGGAAATCAGATCCCTTGCCCTGCCCTGCCCCTCTTACTGTGCTGAGACCTGTCTTATGGGGTGGCCAGGTATCAGGGACATTCTCCCTTTGGCCACCACCTTTGTTCAGGGCCAGTCTAATGCTTCGGGGTTGTCCTATCAACCATCCCACCCTCTGGCAGCTTTTCCAAGATAGGGCAGCACATCCTCCAGGAACTCCAGGACCAGCCAGGCTCATTGTCCTCAGCTCCATGGAGACACGTCCCCTGTCACATAACCAGGTTCCTTCTGTCACATACCTTTGCAGTTTCCTTCACAGTGGCTGTCATAACTTACAGAATGACCTTGTTGACTTACTAACCCTAACCTAACCCCTAAGTCCCAAGGGGGCAAACTTTTCTCATTGCTGGTTCCCCAGCACTGAACAACCAGGTCTGGGTACATGAGATCTCAGCAAAGCCATTGTAATCAACAAATGCTGATTGAATCCCTGCTTAGTGATTGCCTGATCAAGACTTTGTTTAGTTTTCCTGTGATGCTGCTTTCTCACTAGTGAAACAGAGAGGATAGAGACACCACAACTGCTGCAATGAACGACACATTTTATATCATTAGGTCCTGGTATGTAGAGGGGCTCCTGAAAACCTTTAATGGTCTGATTTCTTGTTATACAGGGAAATGAAGTCTGCACTCAGTACCCAGCGCTCCACAGTCGACAAGAGCATTTTCTAAGGCAACACTCACTTCTACTGCGCCTTTCGACAGCACTTTCTGTGTTGGCCTGGTTGTGGCTACTCTGCACGTGTTACCATGCTTAATCTTCACTCTAGACTTGAGCTGTTGGCGTGCTCTTTATTTCGGCTCAATAAGATGTGTGCTGCGCATGTCGAGGCCTGAGGACAGCTTACAAGAGCTGGTTTTCTTTTTATTTCATGTCGGTCCTGCTGATGAAACTCAGACAATAAGGTCCTGCTGGACCTCCATACATTGATGAGTAGACTGCATAGTGCACATGTGTTTGCAGTCCTCTAGATGCTCAGCATCCTTAGCGGCTGTGTGGAGTGCAGAGGCACAAATCATTGTTTGTGAGATGAGAAACTGGACAGCGGCTTTTTATAGAAGATCAGAAATAAAGGTGCATGGTGTGTGTGTGTGTGCGTGTGTTTTGCACATTCCTGTGTGACTCACATGGGGAGGCCAGAGGTCTAGGTCTCAATAGCTCTTTACTTATTTTTTTTAATGTGCACCAGTTGTTTTCCTGCGTGTGTGTCTGTGCACCACATTCATTTCTGGTGTCTGAGGAGACCAGAAGAGGTGGACCCATTCTGGGACCGCCATTGTGGATGGCTGTGAGACACCATGGGAAACCAGCCCAGGTCCTCTATGAGAGCAACAGCTTCTCTTGCTGCTGAGCCATCTCTCTAACCCTTTCCACCTTATTTGTTAAGACAGAGCCTCTCAATAGATGGAGCTCCTGGTAGATTGGTCTATACTGGTTGACTAGCAAACCCCAGAACGCACGGTTTCTATCTTCCCCAGTTCTGGGGTTACAAGCTTTTGCCACCAAACCCAGCTTTTTTCTCAGGTTCTGGGCAGGGGACTCAGGTCCTTAAATTTTCATAGGAAGCGCGTCTTAGACAGAGCCATCTCTCCAGGTATATAGTCCCTTTCCAGGGACATCAAGGCTCAGTCTTGTTTCCGGTTTTGGTTCCAGACAAGGATGGTATGCAGAAATTGTGACTTATTTGTTCATTTATTTTGAGATAGGGTGTCACCAGGAGTCTAAACTGACCTTGAACTTCTTTCGGCCTCAGCCTCCCAGACTGGACGGTAGGCCCGCACCACCACAGGGATAGAACTTGGACTTATCATATTCCTTTCTGGAGCTTTGGCAGAGGCTGCGAATGATTTGCATGGTTGCTTTGCCACCAACAGTGTGGACTCACCTCCAGCCTCAAGTGATAGTGCCTATGAGACAAAGGGCCCTTTCTCTCTCTTAAGACTCGCTCAGAGGATTAACTACTTTGCTTTCTTGTAAAACCAGATGGAATTGACTGTGTTACTCATCATTTTCCAACCTTGCCTCAGATCTGTTAGTTCTGCTGTTAGATAGTAATTTGTCTTAAAGCTTTTTTCTTATTCTTTTTTGTTATTTATGTACTTATTTTTTAAGGACAAGTTGAAATTATCCTCAGTTCAAACTCCACTGTCTGCTGTCAGGCTTAGAGGCAGGTAGACCTAAGTCTCAGCCTGTGGAGGGGCCTGCCTGCTGCCTGTCTGCGCTCTCTAACGCTCTTCAATCTGGAGTTAATAAGCCAATTAAGAAGCCCCTCTTCTCATCATTGCTTCCTCCTGCCATCTTTGTTTCTGAGAGGGATTTTCTCCTAATTTAAAAATCCATCATCCGAGGAAGAAAATCCGAATAGCTAAACCCAGCACTTTCCCAGAGTCGGTGCAATGCAAACAGAAGCAGTGGTTTTCCTTCCTAGCAGGCAGTTGAAAGGACCTCTGAGCCCAGAACCCCCAGGCCACCCTGAGGGAGAAGAGGAGGCGGTTTCCAAGGCAACCGGCCCAGGGAGGGGTTGGCTCTCTGGCGCCCTCCTGCCCTCTTCCTGGAAGTTCAGGATACTGCCAGATATCGTCCACCTGTGCTCCGCGCTCCGATTGGCTGCTCGGTCCGCTCTCTGATTGGTTGTGGCGGGCACCTCGCCGGCTGGTGGCTATGAAGGTGGCGCTGGCTGATGGTTGAGCGTTGGCTTCAGGGTTGGGGTCGCCGCATGTGCGATCCGCTCCCACGGGATCAGAGGGCGAGGACTGCTGCTGCTCAACCTGGAATCCACCGGCGAGACCGGGCTCCGCCCGGCCATGCCCGCCGGGAGCAACGAGCCGGACGGCGTCCTCAGCTATCAGGTGGGCCCCGCCTCCCGCTCCTCCCCGGCTCAGTCTGGGTCGGGTGCCCACCGCCCGGCTCCCGTTCCAGCCTGGGCTCCGGGCGTGTCCCCGAGAGCCGGGGGATGGGGGGGGGGGGGGGCGCGTGGGACGCCAGGGGGCGCTCAGGGTGGCCAGGAAGGGTGACCTTGGGCCGAACCCTGAGCCGCCGGCACCGCCGCAGCCCCCGCATCGCCTGCTGCCCGGTGTCCCGGACCAGTGACCTCTGTCCGCGGGTCCCCTTTGGCGGCAGACGCCGGCTTCTGGCCTTGCCTCGCATTGCCTTAGGTGGTCGAGAGGGTATCCGGGGACCTTCGCGGGTCTTTGTGTTTTGATTCTGGTTCCTCGGTGGCTAAGAGGAAGCCTTGCAAAGACCCTGAGAATGTAGCCAGCTTTGTGTATCGTCGCCCTGCTGTCCAGACAGCCGATAAGTTCTGAGGAAGGGATTGCACATGGACCAGGGAAGCCAGGAACGACACCACCAGCCTTAAGTAGTTGATGGTGGAACTGCAGGGGCGGTTGATATTAGGAAGCATTTGGACTAGGTAGTAAGAGTGTGTGGGTTCAAGTCCCGGTCTGTTTCTTATAGGCTTTCTCACCTTGTGCGTGCTACTTGCCTCTTTGAACCTCAGTTTCCCCATCTATTAAAATGGAAATAGTAATGTTTGTACGGTTTACTTCACAGGGCTGTTTTAAGGACTCTGTGAATCACGGTTTATTGTGTGAGCCCTAATAAGCGAGTAGTAGCTTTTTGAATTCTCACCCACCCGCCTTGTGAAACCCGGATCAGATGTGATTGCTGCCCTGGAAAGAGGATTTGAAGGAGGGAAGGGAACCGAGACGATGTTGTTGCAGAAGGGTGGTGGGTTTTGGAAACAAATGCCCGGTTGACATGGTAGTGGGGTCTGGGAAAGGCAGGGGAAACTTCCTGAGTGTTGCGACACGGGTGTGACACTCCCTACTCCTCTTCTTTCCTGGCAGTACTATTTGCTTGCCAGTCACCAAAATAAATACATGTGAGATTTTTGGGAAATCTTTCCATATCTGATCTCATGACATGCCATGTTATAGTCAGCTTCTGTTTGGGAGACAGAAGCAAAAAGAGGCCAAGGTCTTGCTCCTCCCAGCTGCTGGGAAAGGAAGAGAATTAGCTTTGTTTGTTTTGCCATTGAGAATGCTGGGGATGGACTGCCTTCTTACTTAAAGGCAGACACCCTGCTGCTGAGCCATATCCCCAGCCTGTGTTTGTGTGTGTGTGTGTGTGTGTGTGTGTGTGTGTTCGGTGGCCAGAGTTTGATAACTGGTATCTTTATCACTCTATCTTTATTTACTGAAAACATGTTCTTGCACAGAACCTGGAACCATTTTAGCTGGCCAGTGAGCCCCTGGGATCTGCTTGTCTCCCCCACCCACTCGCCCCACCCCCACCCCACCCCCAATGCTGGCTGCTTCCATGGGTGCTGGGGTCTGCGTCCAGGTCTTTATTCTGTGAGACAAGCACGTCACCCATCTTCATTTCACACAAAATACTAGGAGCCTGAGGCAGGAGGATCATGTGTTTGGGGTTCACATAGACTACATAATGAGACCCTGTCTCAAAAGATCTGCACAAGGAACTGTGTTGTTATAAAATCAGGTGCTTTGACACATCTCAGACCATCCTGTGAGTGTACATTGACGCACATCGTAGGAGATTTTTCTAAGAAGAAAATGGGCAAAGGTCTGAAGAATGACTCTCAGCTGAAGGAAAGGGGAGGTCAGAGACTTGGAAACAGAGGAGAGGATGTACAACAGTCCTGTGGCCGATAGGGGGCGCGTTCTGCAAGGACGTATGGTGGAGCCCAGGGAGCAAGGAGGAAATGGCGGGGTGTGTCCTGGGTTCCTAACAGCTAGACACCTTGGCCCCCACTGAAGAAGCTGATATGTACCTGAGGACCAAGAGCAGTCATGATGAGCTTTAGTCCTGCTCAGATTTCCTCTGTTGAAAGATTTCTCTGGCTTCTGTGGGCGATCAAGCTCGGATGTGAGCAGACCCTGTGTCTAACATGCAGAATGTGTGCGGGTTATGGCCAGTACATAGGCACCCTTAGGTTTCTGCTGATGGTCGGTGGTTTGGGTTTCTGAACAAACAATAAATATGTTCTTTACATTGAGCTATTATTATTGTGGGTCACGGAGTGGAGAGAGAAAAGGGAGGGACCAGCAGGTGCTCGTGAAGTCAGGCTTTAGACACAGGAACTTGAGAATTCGGAAGGGGAGGAGAATGGGGACTGAAAGAGAAAAGGAAGTGGGAATGGCCTGGAGGAGACATAGTCAACCAATGGGCAGTGACCTTAGTGACCAAGCCCCCTGTGTGCCCACCCGAGAGAGCTGGACCTTGCAAAGAGAGTAGATTGTGTGACTCGATGGAAGCAGAGAGGTTCCAGACATCTCATCCCCCATCCCAAGACTAGAGTTTTCTCTGGTGGACTCCAGCCCTGCCCTTTGATTCTCTTCACAGCCGGCTCCACCGTGCAGCCAGCGGGGTTTAGAAATGCCAGCCAGATCATGTCCTCACTTGACCCCTGCCAGCGGCTTCCTAGTGAATTTTAGAATAAAATCCTAACTCTGCGGTGGCTTACCAAGGTTGGACCTGACTGAAGCCTTGCCCATCGTGCCGGGAGTGCCCTTCTCTCTCACCGTGCACTCCCACTCTGGCTTGCTTTGTGTTTCTTTGGTATGACCAGCTCCCTCACAGCTCGGGAATGTGTCCTCTTTCTAGGACACTCTTCCAGCTCGGTGTCGTCATGACTCATTTGTATCTCCTGAAGAATAGCTTCCCCTGACCTCCACCCTGAGTCACACTGCTCCGTAGGATGCTCTTTGTGTTCCTCCCTAGCACACTGTGTATGAGTCTTCTTGTTTTGATGTCCTGCTGTCTTCTTGAGGAAGTTTCAGGAGGGCAGGGCGTGCAGGTGACCCTGTCTCATACATCGCCCAGTGTCCAGTTAGTGCTTGGCTGCTGGAGGGGAAGACTCGGGAGGCTGAAGTCTTTCTCTTAGGAGCTCGTGGTCTACTAACAGGATTTGCACGAAGCAGCAGATGGCTGTTAGTGGCACACTCATAAGCTCCCCGTTCTTTGGTACCTTTGCTCAGGTTAGCGAGCTGCAGAAACTTTCCCGTCTCTTCTCTGAGGAAATTCCATTCTGGCCTTCAGAGCTGGTTCCATGGAGCTCCACCAGGATTTGCCACTCGGTCTCCTCTGCCCACTCCTCCCGCCAAGCACTCCCATGTGTCCACTCTGCTCCTGCCACTTGCCCGATCTTCCCTTCGTTGCTGTGTGAGCAGGGAATGCTTTCTATGTGCCGGGCACCAAGCTGGCTGCTTTCCACGTGTTCCCCTTTCTTTAGTGACAGCGCTGAGGATTGCACCCGAGCCTCACACATGCCCGGCAAGCACTCTGTGGCTGTACTGCCCAACCTCACATCCCAGTTATCTTCCTGTCATCCTGAGAATATGCACCTGTATTGGTCCCACTGCATAAACAAAGAAATGGAGATGCAGTGAGGTGAAGGGACTTCCAGAAAGGGCAGAGCCGCTGCTCTCCCAAGGCTGTGCCCTCAACTACTGTGCGTTACCACAGCTGTTTGTCTTGCCATCTGGAGCTGCGCCTGGCCCTGAGTGAGGACCAGAAGAGCTTGGAAAGGCACACAAGGAATGAAATATATTGGAGTACAGCCGGCTGGAGTGAGGGAGGCCAGCCCGAGGCTGCTGGCATGATGCAGGCTGTGTCAACGTGGCCTGCATCATCCACCTTGCTAAGCTCTCTGAGGTGTTACTGACATTTTAGGAGTTGATGAGCCCTTACAAGTTGGGAGTAATAGAAAGCAACCAGACAGCTTAGGGAAAGCCCTACTTTGTGCTAGAACACCCGACAGCCTCTCAGTTCTGCTGAACAGCACTTTCAGAATTGACCAGAAGGAAGTGCTGGAAGGACTGGGAGGTTGGGCATCACAGCGTCCAGGTAGGTAGTGCTGGGCATCACTGGACGTCCAGGGAGCGTGGGGACAGTGGACAGAGGGCATCAGTGGGACATTCAGGAAGCGTGGAGACACTGAACAGAAGGGCATCAACGGGACGTCGAGGGAGCGTGGAAATAGTGACAAGGAAAGCAAAGAAGCCTGGCTTTTATGTGCACCAGTGCTAGAACAGTTGTACCAACTCCAAACCCCGGAGACAGACATAGGAGCAAATGGCTGTGATCCCCGCACTTGGAATGTAGAAGCAGGAGAATTAGTTCAAGGTCAAAGCTAGGGAGATGGAACAATGGATAGAGCACTTCTGGACAAGTGTGACCACTTGAGTTTGAACTGTGAGACCTGCATAAAGGTAGGAAAAGACAGACTGGACAGAGTTGTCCTCTGACCTTGATAGGTACACCATGGCAGCACATGCCTGCATACACTATACATACGTGCACACACACACACACACAGACACACACACGGTGTAATGCTTAAAAAAAGATGAATCAACAGTTAAAAACACTTGTTGCTCTTGCAGAGTACCCTAGTTCAATTCCCAGCACCCGATGGTGGCTCGTAACCATAACTCCAGTTCCAGGGGCTCTGATGCCTTCTTCTAAAACTGGGCACACAAGTAGTGCACACACACATATATGTGCAGGTAAAGCACTCATACACATAAATCTAGAAAAAAGTTCACAATTGATGTTGGCTACATAGACAGTTCAAGGCCAGCCTGGGCTGTGTGAGACTCTGGCTAAACAAACAGCCAGGAGACGGTGCCAAACCCTGGCGTGTGGGCGATGACTGAGGCATACAGCCGGCTGGAAGAGCATGCCCCTGTCTCTTACGGTAGACCGGGAACAAACACGCAGGACAAGAGTTCCCGAAGGAGCTGTGGCTTCTAGTGTCCATTGACTTTGGCACAGGAACACAGAACCTGTTTGCTGAACAAATGAACGAGCGGCTCCAGGGAGAGCAGATTGGCATCCCAAGGGTCATGGTCAGTTTGTGGTAAGCAGATGATAAGAATTTGCTCAACACTACTGAACAAAAGTGCCAATCCTGGATGGAGTTTGCCCTGTCACCTCATTGCAGAATAACAAGCCGACCCCGTCCTCTCCTAGCAGGTGGGGTGGCGTGAGAACCTGTGGGTACCCTCTGCCATGCCCTTCCAGCTCTGCTGGGAAGCTTTGTAGCAGAGCTGTGGGCCAAGCAGAGCCGTGGGCAGAAAACGGGGCAGCTCAGGCTGCACGATTACTTTCTAGGAGCCTTAGATACCCATCTCAGTGCTGTTTGCCCTGGCAGCGTAACCAGGGCCCGTAGTCATCAACACAAGGAAAAGCAGCAAGTCGGCTCTAAATGCGCTGCTAGGTTACAGCAGCACACCTTAGGAGACTTGGCCATTTCCCATAAGGTAAGAACAAGTTCACGCTAGCTGTGGTTGTTAGGGAGTCCAAATACACACACTGCACTAGCCTCTTACTGCCTCCGTGACATTACCAGAGGCAGAGTGTCTCAAACTACCTGTGTCTACATGGGAACAGTTCTGCAGTGGTAGTCTGATGCCTTTGCTTGTAAGCATAAGCTGTCGCCAGGGCTGTGGTTCTGGAAGCCTCAGGACAGAGTCTCTTTGTTCCTTCCCATCCTGTTAGATTAAGACTAGCCCATGTTCTTTGGCTCTTCGTTTCCCCCTTCTCTTCTTCCTGCCTCAGGGCCAGAAATCACGTCTTAAAGGCCAAAAATTTTACCTCAAATCTTCCTCTCTGATTCTACTACTCTGCCTCTTTTGTTTGTGGATGAATTTTGGAAAATATTTACATGGCTGAGAGTTTTCCTTGCATGCATGTGGATGCTTCAGTTACCCCAGAGACCAGAAGAAGGCATTGAATTCCCTGGAACTGTAGTTACAGGTGGTTATGAACAATTATGTGGGTGCTGAGAACTAAACCCAAGTCCTTGGCAAAAGCAACCAGTGTATCTAACAAACCATCACAACAACCTCTAAAAGAAAGGATCTCCCTGTGTAGCCAAGTCTGGCCTAGAATTCACTGTGTAGACCAGGCTGGCCTGGAATTCACTGTGTAGACCAGGCTGGCCTGGAATTCACTGTGTAGACCAGGCTGGCCTGGAATTCACTGTGTAGACCAGGCTGGCCTGGAATTCATTGTGTAGACCAGGCTGGCCTGGAACTTGTGCTCTTTCTGCTTCAGTCCCCCACGTGCTGGAGTACAACCACACCTGGCTTTACAATGCTTTAGATTACAGGAAGTTACTCTGGAGTTTACGTAATTTCCAACAGACTTCTTGGAAGGTCAGTTGATCAGTGATGTGACCTTTAGCTGTAGTCTTAATTCTCTTTTGCCAGGTAAAGTCACAAACTCAGATCACTGGGGATCAGATGGGCATCTCTCCAAGAGCCATTATTCTCCAAGTCTGTGCTAATTAGGAGCGACTCTAAGTGGGGTTCAAGGGAAGAATGGCAGAGCCACTGTGGAGTCTCTTTTCCCAGCAAACTGCTGGAGGGTGCAAGGGACAGGGCAGCTCATGGCTCACGACTCCTGCCACAGGCCTTGTGGACCGGTGTTTGTAGGCAGTGAGGAAGTTAGTGAAGGCACTCAGGCATGTCCAACCTTTCACCGTGAGGCAGGCACATGGCTGTCATCCACAGAGTTCACGCTCGAGAACTGCACGGCTCTTTGTTTCAGAAAGCCACCAAAAAGATCTCCTCTTTGCTTCTTTTGTTCTAAGCCAAAGTTGGACATGCGCAAGAAAAGTAGAGAGCTGGCTCAGGCTCGGCGGCCAGGCTTCCACTGAGGGCCAGAATCCAGGTGAAGAGGCAGATGGACCAGGGGCTGGAAACAGCTGAGAGCTGCTGAGCAAAAGGACTCTTGGGTATGTGAGGTCCTGGAGCACTGACGGCTTGGGAAGATGGTGTGAATCTCAAGCTGGTCTCACTGTGGGTATGAATCCATGATTAGTTTTCTGGAACACTCAAAATTGGCACTGCCTTTGCTTTGGGCACTATCAATACATAATTAATAACAAACTTGAACCTTGTAACCCCTCTCGGCTCCTGTGAGATCTTACTTTGTCTTGATTTAGGACTTTGTGAAGATTAAGTATGTGATATCTGTAGCAAAACTGGTAGGCGTTAAGTAAGCCTTTTGTTGAAATTAGTTCCTGTTCTTTGGTTGACTAGAAACCCAGGAGGTAGGTCTGAGGATGTCCTCTGTGCGGAGTGCTCGCCTGGGGGACCTGGAGCTCACTCTGCAGCACTCAGCAAAAGCTTTCTTGATGTTCTGGGTGCGAATGATGGTTGGGGGGAGTGCCGCAGCTGAAGACTGCAAACATTGGCTCCATGGGGTGGACTGGGGATGGAAGAGGTGTTTGAGATAAAGTTGGGATGCTCGTACCAGAAGAGGGATGGAGTTCATTTGGGCACAAGTCCAGAATAGCCAGCAGGGGCAGTGTGTCTAGAAGGGGTTCTGCGTGGCCTGTGCCCACAACCTTCATTCTCCCTGCAGCTTCTTGGCTGTGTCTAGGAGTTAGGGCATTATGTAATAATAATTAGCCCTGTTTTTGTCTTTTTCTTTGTTCATCACTGAAAGCAAGGCTTTAATTTACCAAAATCAGACTCATTTTTTTTTTCTTGAGACCGGGTCTCACTCTGTAGCCGTGACTGTCCTGGAACTCAGTATGTAGACCAGGTTGATCTTGAACTTAGAGATCACCTGTCTGTGCCTCCTGCGTGCTGGAATTAAAGATGTGTCACCGTGTCCTGCTTCATTCATTTTCTTTAGTAATAATTTTTATGTTTTGTAATTATAATATAGTCATGTCCCAGCTCCCTTTTCCTTTCCTCTCTCCAACCCTTCTCATTCACTCTCTTGCTCTCTTTCTCACATCATAGTCTGGTTTTCTTTAATTGTTCACACAGACACACACACACGTGCGCGCGAACACACACACAACACACACAGTATATAAATACAGCCTGCTCGGTCCACATGTCGGCTGTATGGATGTGCTCTCAGAGCTGACCTCTCAGTGTTGGATAACTAGTTTGGGGAGCTTTCTCCTGGAAAAGACAATTTTTTAAGGATCATAAACAGCACTTTATCTCTCAAGACATGCCATGCAATGTCAATGATTTAATTTAAAAAGTTTATTATCATTTTTGTTCGTGTGTACGTGTGTATTTGTCTCTGAGTGTGTATGTGTGTGTGCTTGCGCACATAGGCACTTGCGAGCACACATGCCTGTGGAGGCCAGAAGAGGGTGTCAGATCCCCTGGAGCTGGAGTTATTGTGGTTGATTGAAAGCTGCCTGATTTGGGTGCTGGAAAGCAAACTCTGGTTCTCTATATGAACAGCAAGTGCTTAGCAACTGACTCTCTCTCCAGCATCCCAGTGTCAAAGCTTTAGTTGAATTAGCCACCTCAGCTCTAACTAATCCCTGGGACCGTCCAATTCAGGCTTAATAGGAGGCATCATTCATGAGCCACTCAGAGGAAATATAAAAAGAGGATTACTTTACATGTTGTTTTTCCAATTCACTACTTCCCTCCCTCCTGCCCTCCCTCTCCTTTTCTCTTAAGCGTGTTTAATGTGTTTCCTGTGAATATAATCGTTCTTGAGTCACAAGGCCCTCTGAGACTCTGGTAAAAGTCGTGGGCAGCCCCCCACACCACCAAACATACATGCACACATACTGCCCCCTCCTCTGAAGCATCCACAGGTATTCTAGGAATTCATGGACTCCACATTGGTAAATCTTGCTTTCTGTGGACAGTGATGGTGGCAGAAGAAAATACAACCGGACTGGGTGGCCCCTGCAGCAGCCATAGACCAGGAGGCCCAGTCTTTTTTTTCTTTTAAACTTAACAGTTTCAGACAATTTTGGCATATGCTTGAAATTTGGGGAACATTTCAAATGTCTATCAAAGGAGAAACATTTGCATAGTGAATCACCCTGTGCCCATGACTTGGCATCAAGAATGAACACACATCTTGTTTCTTCTCTGTCTCTCTCCAGACTCTAATCCCAGCTGAAGGGCGCCTTTTACAATGTATTGATGGCACATCACAGGATTATTAACTGAAAAGGTTTTGCAGCCTGATAAGCCTCTCTGCTGCTGCAATAGTCTAAGTCAGAGCAAACCGAATTAGAGAAAGCCTGGGTTTAACAGATACCAGCGCTCCCAGGTGGCATTCCAGCCCCCCAGAGAGGAGAAGGAAGGAAGACCAGAAACCACTGTTTGTTGTCTGTGGGGCAGTTTAAATACCCTGTGGGTGTGGTCTTGAGCATCTCTGGGGAGGGTCATCTTTTGTTGGTCTTTCTTGGAGCTGGAGTCTGGACTGAGACAACTCCCAGGAGAGGGGGCTTGGGATGGAACTTCCAAACAATTACCATACCTTAAAAAGTACCTGAGAGCAGGCAGATCTCTGTGAGTTCAAAGCCAGTCTGGTCCACATAGCAAGTTCCAGGACATCCAGGGTTACATAGAAAGACCCTGTCTCAACAACAAATTATAAATAAAGGATTATAATCAGATAGCCATTCTGTTTAAATTTCTGTGAATTAGTTATAATTATAATTATTTTTTCTTTTATTTTTTAAACATGACTTTATGTGAGCCAGGACGCACGTTCATATCCCAGTGTGGCCTTTTCAGTGTTCCAGCTGCTAATGGATGCGGATAGTGACTGCTCCTCTGGCGGACAAAGAGGACGAACATCTGTCAGTGAGCTCAGCTCTGGATAACCAAGATAAGAAAGCTTGAAGTTTTCCAGTAGTTGACTTTACTCTCTCTCTCCATACACAACGACATACATACATACATACACATAACACACATATAGATATGTATATATACATATATAATGTTGAAGATGTGTTTTTTAAATTGTTATAATTAATTTTATTCTTTGAGATTATAATGTATTTGTATCAGTTATCCCTTTCCTTCCCTCCCTCCCACCGCTATTGATTTATAGTCTTAGAGAAATCTATAAGTTCTACCTCTCTTCCTCCCTCTCCATATTGGCACCTTGTTCTGTGCTATGCCGGCTGTCTGCTGAGATGGTACCAACTATTATAAGTGATGCTGGATATTTAAATATCAGCTTGGAGACTAGCTCTAGCTGGATAGTAACTTGGTAGTCAACATTAATAATTACCTCCATATCAAATTATACCTGGCTTCAAGAGACTATATGATAACATAAAGAGTTCAGAAAGTAGGCCATGTGGTAGTGGCGCACATCTTTAATCCCAGAACTTGGGAGGCAGGTGGAACTCTTGTTAATTCAAGGCCAGCCTGATCTACAGAGCAAGTTCCAGGACAGGCTCCAAAGCTACACAGAGAAACCACACACACACACACACAACATGAGTTCAGAAACTAATATTCCTCATTGGAAGTTACTTGTCACGTGCTGGCATTGTCCTAGTCAGGAAGTGACACCTGTCCTGGAGCTTACAGGGACGCATGCTGGGTTCAGTGTAGGCCACTGTGCTGGGCTCTAGGGGACACTCACGGATGACAGTGTGTTTCCATGCTAAGTGTGGTGGTACATGCCTTTAAGCCCAGCAGAGGCAGGTAGATTTCTGAATTCCAGGCTAACCAGGGCTACATACTGAGACCCTGTCTTAAAAAACAAATCAAGAAGGCAAGAAGGGAGGGAGAGCAGGAGGGAGGGGAAACTCAGGACCTGAAAGATAAGCTAGGTAAGCAGAGCGCATGTGAGTAAAGTCAGTTGTTTTCCACTAAAACGTGGTTCCTAGCCCCTCGTGCACACAAAAGAGAACAGAAAATGATTCTGCAGGGAAGACTGTGGACTCTGCAGCTTCTCTGCAAGTAGGAGCCTCTGTGCGCTGGAAATCGTGTTCATCATATGGGGCTGAGGGAGGTGCGGAGGTTAAAAGGTGCATCTGAAGATTAACTGAGCCACGGTGGGCAGGCCTTTAATCCCTGCAGTGGGGAGGCAGAGGCAGGTGGATCTCTGTGAGTCTGAGGCCAGCGTGGTTTATAGACTGAGTTCCAGGACAGCTAGGGCTGTTAAGCAGAGAAACACTATGTCGAAAAAAAAAATACTATATAGGCCAATTTCAGTCTTTTTCCTTCCTCCTCTTCCTGCCACCCCTCTCCAGGGTCTTTCTGTGTAGCCTCCCAGACCTGGTTCTCACTATAGAGCCCAGGCTGGCTTTAAACTCATGGCCATCTTTTTGCCTCATCTGTGATTACAAGTGTGAACATCGTGCTTGGCTCTGAAACATTAGCTTCATCTGATAATTCTTCGGTGTGTCTCTCCACTTATGGCCTGCACCACACCAGCCCGTGGTCCAAAGGGAAGCAGTCTTCACTGACCACAAGTGGCCTGGTCACCATTCGCATTGGCACTTGGCCCACATGTCCCATGTTTGTTCTGATTTTAGAGACTTTGAGGCAAACAGCTTTATTTCCACAGTACACTGCAGAGGGCACAGAACATTCTCTTTTGTCCCTGTCCCACCCCCTGCCCGCCCTCTTTTATTATCCACTTCCCCAGCAGAGCAGCTTTCTGTGCTAAGTCCGTAGCTTGCACTAGGGTGATGCCTTAGTGCAGGACATTCTGTAGGCTTAGATGTTTGATGACATGGCCCCCCCATGCTTAGACCATACAGACTCATTCCCGTGCCCCCAAATGCTCTGTGTGTGACCTTTTAGCTCCTCCCCCCAGCTCTTCTTTTTTGGTCGGGGGGAAGGAAGGTTTCCAGACAAGGTTTCTCCCTGAAGCCTTGGCTGTTCTGGAACTTACTCTGTAGGCCAGGCTGGCCTTGAACTCACAGTTCAAATGGATAGATCTAGGAAAAAACATATTGAGTGAGGTAACCCAGACCCAGAAACACAGATATAAAATCTACTCACTCATAAGTGGCTTTTAGACATAAAGCAAAGAAAAACCAGCCTACAATTCACAACCCCAGAGAACCTAGACAACAGTGATGACCCTAAAAGAGACTTACATGGATCTAATCTACATGGGAAGTAGAAAATACAGTATCTCCTGAGTAAATTGGGAGTGTGGGGGTAATGGGCAAGGGTAGAAGGGAGGGGATGGAAAGGAGTAGAGAGGAGAAAAGGTATAGCTTAATAAAAACAGTAAAAAACAAACAAACAGATCTGTCTGCCTCTGCCCTCCTGAGTGCTGGGATTAAAGATATGCGCCATCACAACCAGTACATTCTTCTTCTTCGTTTTTTTTTTAAAGATAGATTTATTTATTTATTTATTTATTTATTTATTTATTTATTATGTACACAACATCCCTTCCATGTATGCTTGCATGCCAGAAGAGGGCACCAGATCTCATTATAGATGGCTGTGAGCCACCATGTGGTTTCTGGGAATTGAACTCGGGACCTCTGGAAGAGCAGTCAGTGCTCTTAACCTCTGAGTCATCTCTCTAGTCCCTACATTCTTCTTTTTTATTGTTTCCATAGCTTTGTCTTTTCCTGAATATCACAGGGCTGGAATTATTCAGTACATGGAATTTTCTTCCTTTCCTTTCCTCTTTCTTTCTTTCTTTCTTTCTTTCTTTCTTTCTCTTTATTAAAAGCAACAACAAAACACCCCAAACCGACTTCCCTAGAACTAGTGATTGTCCTGCCTCGGCTTCCTGAGTTCTGAGGTTACAGGAGTGTGCTACCACACTGGGTTAAAAGTTTATGGAGAGTTAATAATTCTTTTCAGTTTTCTTTTCTCTTCTCTATGCAGTGCTATAGATGGAGCACAGGGCCTCATGCATGCCAGGCTCACTCTCCCCCACCGTCCTGTGTCTGCAGGGCCTCATGCATGCCAGGTCAGCTCTCCTCCACCGTCCTGTGTCTGCAGGGCCTCATGCATGCCAGGCCAGCTCTCCGCCACCGTCCTGTGTCTGCAGGGCCTCATGTATGCCAGGTCAGCTCTCCCCCACCGTCCTGTGTCTGCAGGGCCTCATGCATGCCAGGCCAGCTCTCCCACACTGTCCTGTGTCTCCAGGTCTCATGGCCTCTTGAATTGGCTTCTTTCACTTAATAAAATGCATTTAAGGCATTCATCTTCTTATGACTTAATAGTTCATTTCTTTTTCAAGCCCACACTACTCCATTGTCTAGATGGACCACAGTTTATCTGTTCACCAAGAAGGACATCTTGGTTGCTTCTAAATTTTAGCAATTATGAATAAAACTTCTGCATGCTTCTATGTTCAGGTTTTTGTGTTGATTTAAAACTTTTTATAACTGGGTTTCCCTGTGTAATAGTCCTGGCTGTCCTGGAACTTGCTCTATAGACCAGTCTGGTCTTGAACTCACAGAGATCTGCCTGCCTCTGTCTCCGGAGTGCTGGGATTAAAGGTGTGCTCCACTACCGCCAAAATAATGATAATAATAATAGTAATAATAATTATAATAAAGTTTTGGGTGGTAACTATCAACACTGATTTATAAAGTAAGAATTTGTTTTTGGAAGAAACTGTCTTCTAGTGTGGCTGCAGAATTGCGTTTTTCCCCAACAGCAAAGAGGGAGGTCTGTTGTTACTAGTGTCCTAGATTCTTGACCATCCCAATAGCTGTGCAGACCTTGCTTTTGAACAGGGTCTGGCTGTGTACTGCATAGTCCAGGCTGGTGTGGAACCCATTGATCCTTGCCTCAGCTTCCCAAGTGCTAGGATCAAAGGTGTGCGCCACCACCGCCTGCCCCTAGATACATTTTAAAATCACGTTTCTTATCTACTTGTTTTGTATCTTGTGCACACATGCACATGCCATGGCGCCCATGGAGAGGTCAGACGACGACGTGGGGAGTCAGTTTTCTTTCCATCGTGCGGGTCCTGTCTCAAGGATTGAGCTCAGGTTGTCAGGCTTGGTGGTGAGGGCCTTTACCTGCTGAGCCATCTTGTTGGCCCTGCACAATTTTTTTTTTTTTAAAAAAAGAAACAGCTAATGGTTTGAATAAAAATCTAATAGGCTTATTGTTTAACCTGCTTGAATTTTCTGAAACAGAAAATGGTGTAAGAGCCCGCGATCCCAGTGCTAATGGCGCTGTGCTGACGGCACCCGGCTGAGTGGACGGAGTGCAGTGTTGCTGCTGACTGTATTCCATGGTGGTGTTTTCTGTGAAACCCTGTGAAAACCCTGGATTCTCGGTGAATTCGTATTTAGGTTTAGATGCTTTATCAGACTCAGGGACGATTTATACCGCAGTCCCCAGTCACTCATTGTCTCTCGTTGCTCGCTGGCAGCCACTGAAGGCCTGTGCAGTCCGCAAGCGGTTTTCAAGTGGTGTTTGGGAATTTTTAAAAGATATTTTTCATTTATTCTGTAATGAAAAGCCTCTCTCATCTGCTCTGGTTCACGTGGAAGAGAGCCTAGACAAACTGTCACCTTCCCAAGTGAAGGGTTACCTTGATAGCACTGTCCTTCAACGAAGGCTGATCAGTTCAAGTGTGTGTGTGTGCGCACGCGCGCAAGCGTGTGTGTGTGTGTGTGTGTGTGTGTTCATGCGTGTGCGTGTGAAAGTGTGTGCATGTGTGCGTGTGCATGTATGTGTGTGTGAAAGTGTGTGCATGTGTGTGCGTGAGCCTGTGCGTGTGCGTGTGTGTGTGTTGAACCCAGGGCCCTGCACAGGCTAGACAATGCTTCTTGTTAGATGTTACAGTGCACAGACTCACTGATCTTAGCATATTTGTTCTGTGTAGCCTACTGAAATCCTGTCCACACTGAAGCGCAGGTTACTTGTAGTTGGCAAGGACCCTCCAAAGCAGCTGCTGGTGCCCGTGGCCGTGTGTCTGCTGCTCTTCTTGCTTTCTTACTGTCTGATAAAACGGGAGGGTTCAAACACGTTCCAGACCTGTAGCCAGCCAATTTTTGTTTTGTTTTGAGAGGGTCTTACTGTGTGGGCCAGGCTGGCCTGTAACAGTCACAGATATTCTTGCTCCTGCTTCTGAAGTGCTGGGTTTGAAAGCGGACGCCACTATGCCCTTCTATCAGCTGTTTTGTTTTGTTTTTTTCAAGAAACTCTGATTTCTTTAAGTAGAGAATGATATTTTCAGAGGTCATAATCTTGGTGCCAATGATACTTCGAGCTACGGTTGATCATGTGTTATAGGCCTTTGAAAGGACAGAGGTTAAAAATATCTACTAATTTAAAGCTATTTATGGACAAAGGATGTGTCGTATGTTTTCACTGATGCGTTCCACGTGAGAAAGACGTAGCCTTTTTATTTACCTTCTGTCTCTGCTCTCATGTCTCATTTCGAACCCTTTGAGAGTCCTTCCTCTCAGCCACACTGGGGATGACACAGTTCACACAGTCAGTCACCGCACAGCACACTGTGCCCTCAGATGCCGATGCCCAGTGTGAGTGCTGCGACCAAGGGCATGGTGACTGCAGGCCGCTCAGGGGGCTCCACGCAGTGGCTTACACTAATCCCGCTCTCAGGGTGGCTGAAGCAAGACAGCCCGTGGGAGGGCAGCCAGGGCTACAGAGAAAGACTTGTTCTCAAAAGCCAATAAAGAGAAAAAGCAGTTTATGATCTTCGCTGCTGTTGTCTGTCTCTTGGGAATGTGTACTGCTTGGGCAATTGGCTACTTTGTCCTGGTTTCTCTTTGTCTCCTGTTTTGCCAGGAACTGATCTGGAGTTGGAATGCCAGCCCCAGCCGGCCGTGTTCCAGCTCTGTGCGCTCTGACTTAGAATCAATCTTCTGAAATAGCTACACCACCAATTTCACGTCTGCTTGTTTGGTTTTTAATTTGAGAATTCCCTTTGGAAGAGATGTACTTTTATTCATGTGTGTCTGTGTCTGTGAACACCTGCCCTGTGTGTGCAGGTCATGTGGCGGCTGGTGGAGCTCTCTCCAGCCCTGTGCTCTAAAATCTAGCCAGGCGTTTATGTTCCAGCTCCCTTTTCTTTGTTAAGATGGAGCAAATCACAGTTTTCTCCACTTTGCTTTTAAAACTTATTATTATCTCTTAAATATTTTTCATAGTAGTAATATGTAATTTTAAATATCTACAAAAGTAAATTATCAAATTAATCACGAATTGACATTTGACATTCTATTTCTCTAAGAATATCTATGTTAATCTCATTAAAATATCGTCTCACTGGAGAACTGGATTGCCTGTCTTCAGCATTGTGTTGTGGGGGGGTGGGCGTAGATGGGCTTGATGATGTGGGGGCTTCAGAGTGAGTTGGAGATCTGAGCTATACCTGGAGGGCGATCCTGGCGAGCTAAGGGGCTGGGGGAAGCACCAAGCCTGGCAATGTGCACAGGCCACGTGGAAGTGAGAGTGTGCCTGTGTCCCTGTGGTGAAGTAGCCCAGTTGGAGCCTCACGCCGGGAAAGGGAAAGTAAGTCCAGAGTAGCACTTAGTGTGTTTGTCTTAGTGGCCCGATGCCTGTGAAGGAGGAGGGGACTGGGTCACAGCATTCTTTTAAGAAAGACTTTCTGGAAGCTGGAGAGATGGTTCCGTGGTTAAGAGCCCTGGCTGCTCTTCCAGAGGACCTGGGTGCAATTCCTAGCACCCACATGGCAGCTCCCAATAGTCTGTAACTCCAAGATCTGACACCTGCACGCAGACATACATGCAGGCAAAACACCAATGCACATAAAATAAAGTTAAATTAAATCTTAAAAAAAGTCTTACTGAGCAGTTACTATGTGAATGTTTCTGTGCTGTGTATGGGGCTAGAGTCTTTTAAAAATATCTCTCTTTTCCTTTCCTTTCTTCTCTGAGACAGTTTCGCCATGCAACACTGGCTGGCCTGGAACTTGCTCTATAGACAAGGTTGTTCTCTGCCTCCCGAGTGCATCATGCCTGGCTTGTTTTGTTTTGAATTATGTACACGTGTGTGAGTGTGTGTGCACGAGTGCAGTTGCCCCACGGAGCCCAGAAGAGGGCATCGGATCTCCTGGAGCTGGAGTTAGAGGCTGGAAACGGCAAGAGTATACACACTCTTAACCACTGGTCCATCTCTCTAGCCCCCACATCTCTGTTTCCTTGCTAAGCAGAATTGCAGTATGCCTTTAGGACATAAAAATTGGGGGCTGTTAGGTTAGTTTGGAAGTGAGGGGCAGTCACCATTCAAGGCAAGTGCCTGCTGGAGTTGCCTTTGCAGATGTGTAACTGGGCCATTGGAGAGGATGGAGCTGCTCAGTCTTAACTCCTTCTACCACATCTGTGATCTCGGGGTATGGTTATTTAATGTTACAGCCTGGGAAAGAGAATGACTGCCATATTTGCATCTCAAGGGGATGTGAAGTTCCAACTTAAAAATATATATAAACCACTGTTTTCCCCTCCAGGTATCTCAGAGGAGCCTTGGTATGTACTGTGGTTTGGAGTATTTGAATGATGAATATGCGTGTATTTCCATGGTCGTTTGCATTGGAGAATGAATATGCATGTATTCCTGTGACCATTTGCATATCTGTTTTTAAACAGAGACCAGATGAGGAAGCTGTGGTGGATCAGGGCGGGACCAGCACAACCCTCAACATTCACTATGAGAAGGAAGAGTTGGAAGGTGAGAGGCTGCCTCCCATGGCCAGGGAAAACAAAAGCCCTCTGGAGACCTGGGTTCACATCTGACTCTTTTTTTCCTGGCTGAGGGACCCTGTGGGGAAAACAGCTACCTTCCTTTGCCTCTTGGTCCTTATCTTAAACAAGAGCAGAGATAAGAGTGCCTCTGTCTGATAGGCTTGGTGCAGGACCCAGTAGGCAGCGTGAGACACAGGCATGGAGTACTGGGCCACTCAGCACAGATATCAACAATAGCAAAAACCCTTTCTTTGAAACTGTGAAGTGATCACTTAGTTCACTGACTCTTCGTAACTGCTACCCTTTTGTTTGTAGCACTGGATTTTTTTTTAAAACTTATTTTACATACCAACCAGTTTCCCCTTTCTCTTCTCCTCCCTTTCTCTCCACCACACCTCTTTTTTACCCCCTGCCCCAAATAGGGTAAGGCCTCCCTTAGGGAGTCAATAGAGCCTGGCATATCAATTTCAGGCAGGAGCGAGCTCCTTTCCCCTGCATCAAGGCTGAGCCAGGCATCCCACCATAGGGGGTGGGTTCCAAAAAGCCAGCTCGTGTACGAGGGACTGATTCTGACCCCACTGCTAGGTTGATCCCATGCAGGCTCCCTAGCTGTTTGGTCTAGAGTCTGTGAGCTCCCGCGAGCGGGGGTCAGCTGTCTCTGTGGGTTTCCCAACCATGATCTTGACTCCCACTGCATCTGTAGTACTGTTAATCACACAGGCAAAAATAGGACTATGACCACAATTTCTGAGATATTTGAAGCAAGCTTTATTAAATACTGGCTGGGATTCTGGACTCTGGCCAGGTCCCTACCCAGGATTTCCAGAGTGTTGGGCCAAATTACCTTAGCCAGGGGCTTTATAAAGGCAAACCCTGCAAGACTCTGCACTTCTGGCCTTCGTCCAAGCAGAGGCAAGCATATATCCAGCTGTACTTCCTGCCTCTGTGCCTCCCACTTACCTGTGATGGAGCACATCCTGTGCAGTTGGGGCCGCCAACCTTGTTTACAGAAGTGAGAACACGTGACTTGTTGTCCTACATGAACAAGAGCCCCCACATTCCAGGAAGTTATACCTGTAAGCGGGGCTTACAGGTTAGAAGCACTTTTTAAAATATAAATCTCTTAGACTCAGTAATTTAAACTTAAACATAACTTCAGCCCTCACAGTACCCGAGACACATGTTGGTGCAACTTCCAATTTAGTTTTGAGAACCGACCTGATGGTGGGGGAAGACTGGGTGGAATCCATCTTTTCTCCCTCTCTACTGCAAGGCAGACACACAGGTATCACCTCACCCTCCAGGCCTTGGCACCTTGCTTCCTCGTGCTGTCCCAACGCCTCGCAGGGTATTGTGAGCAGCTCCATTGTCCTCTAGCAATTACCTGTGCACTTTAATCCTCCACTGGGAAGTGGACATGTTTGAATGTTTTTGTGAGGGAATAGAATAGTAAACCCAGACAAGTTCTCTTGGATCTTGAGGGCCAGGTCTCATCCATCGAGGTCAGCTGAGCAACATCTCCAGATGATGTCATGCTCCCCTCTGCTGGGAAAGAAAACTGCAGGATGTCACATTGCTGGGGGACGCCGTGCTGGAAAATGACATTGCTCCTGATTAAGTGCTAGATTTATGACTCCTGATGTCAGCTTAATGCACTTTAACAAAAGCTAGTCCCACTTGGTTGTATTTGTAGTTTTAAGGAGGCTTGCCTGTGTTCCACATGTAGGACTTCCTGTGGTTATCCACTTAGAGTCATCTTGGGAGCCCAAAGGAGCAGAGTCTCCCTTAGGGCTCCCTGGTGGGTGCTCGGCCAACCGCACCAGCTGCAGTGTGGTCTGCAGCCCCATCTCTGTGGTGGCTCCAACCCATGCTTTCTCTTCTGTCCCAAAGACCCCGTGTCTCTCATTTATGGCTGTTCTCAGTGCACATGTGTGTGTGTGTGTGTGTGTGTGTGTGTGCGTGTGTGTGTGTGTTTGTGTGTTTATGTGTGTGTTTGTGTGTGTGTGCCTGTGTGTGTGTTTGTGTGTGTGTGTGCGCGTGTGTGTGTTTGTGTGTGTGTGCGCGTGTGTGTGTCTGTTTCTGTGTGTGTTTGTGTCTGTGTGTGTGTCTGTGTGTTTGTGTCTGTGTGTGTTTGTGTCTGTGTGTGTGCATTCTTATTTTTAAAAACAGCAACATCTTTCTTACAAGTTTTACTAAATTATTTGCACCCGCATGGCCCCAGTAGACTCACTGTGACATTCACTATCGAATGAGCGTGGTTCCACACCAGTGCTGGAGTAGATCTCAGCAGGGACTTGGAGTTCACATATCACAGTTGGGAGTAAGCAGCTGCTCATCTGTAATGCAAGACAGAAAAAAAGGCGCGAGAAAAGCTTCAGCTGGGGCTCTGGGTGGCTTGGAGGAAGGAGACCACACATCTCACCGGGGAGATTAGAAACAATGCCAAGGAGGCAGAGTTTGCCGAGAATTTGGTGAGTGCATGTGCAGACAGTGCCAGCACACTTGAGGAAGAGCAGCCTGGCTCAGGTAGAGAGTGTGAACCACTGTGGATACAGCAGTTATGGAAGGCGGAGGGCGCTGAGACCAACCACTGGGTGCTGGCGAAGCTACAAAGGTGTGCACGTGTATTCTTCTCCAGAATGTTCGTTCTGTGCCAGAGGTAGGGCTACCCGTTTTGCTCTCTTGAGCTGATAACCTGGTTTTTTAGGGTCGTTTATTTCCATGTTAAATATGTAAACTTGACCTAAAGGAAAGAAAATCCAAAGAAGTGAGGAGAACTGAGCACAGTTGTCCTGGACACACAGGATGGATACTGAGAACTGAGCACAGGGATACTGGACACACAATATGGCCACTGAGAACTGACCACAGGGACACTGGACACACAGGATGGACACTGAGATCGAGCACAGGGACACTGGACACACAGGATGGACACTGAGAACTGAGAACAGGGGTCCTGCACACACAAGATGGACCATATGACTGTAACCAGGAGAACAACTCTGTAACGTTCAGTTAGTGTGGAGGGCAGGGAAGAGACCCTGCTTCGTCAGAGCAGGAGACGTGAATGGCTTGATGTTCCTGATCTATGGGACCTGTTGTGGGAATTCATTCAGCCAATAGCCTTTTGGGTATCAACCAATGAGGGCATGGTCTGAGGTCTAAGCAGATGAAAACTGTGCTTGCTCTCTGTTGGTTGGTGGTCAGAGTTTGGGTCACAGCTTCCAGCACCCATAGAGGACCGTGGCTCTCCACCCTTATCATGACTTAAAACCAGGGGCTAGGAGAGTCGCGTGTAGAAGTGAACTTGAAATTCAAAGACTGGGTCCCACTGAAAAAGAGGAGAGAGCAAGGGTCAAGAGTCACCCTTGTTTTGGGTTATGAGACATCTGAAGGTGTCCGGCGGCAGCGGCACGAGAGTGCAAGGAACCCAGAACACCAAAGAAGACGGGCATCTGGAGTTCCCGGATACATGCCGGGCTCGCCGTGGAGTCTGTGGAACTGGGAGATGTGCTAGACAGAGCTTTGGTGACTAAGTGCCATCTGATGTCCTTACTGCATACAGCTTTACTAGAGGGCAGGGACAGAAGCCACAGTCAGAGGCCATGGGGCAGGAACTTGGCGGGGGGAGTGAGGCCAGTCATGATTCTTGGTGGGAAAGGAAGGAGAGGGGGAAACACGGGGAACAGCCAGTGGGAGTCTTCAAAGGTCAGCCATGGAAGGACTGGATTGAGGAGAGAGTGAGGGTAGCCATCCCAGCAGAGGGACAGGGGAGTGGGAGGCATGGGATGGAGAACTCCCGAGCCGGGCAGAGGAGCCAGACAGTGATGGACAGCGTTTCCATGAGATGCCCCGCGTCTTCTCAGTAAAGCAAGAAACAAGGAGTCAAAGGGAAGGAATGGGTGTAGGTAGGATTCAAAGACACCAGCTAAAGATGCCAGGAGCCATGGGAACAGTGTGGGCACAGCAGTGTTGCGAGTATAAGGCTTTGGAACAGCCCTGAAGCTTTTGATTCTGGGCTCCAGGCTTGGCAGGAAGTCAGGTGGAGGATGGAAACCAAAGGGGGTGTATGGGAGGAGTGGGAGCAGGAGGAGGGGCGAGAAAGGACGGCTGTCGGGTCACTTACTTCCGTGTCCTCCACTCTGTGCCCGTCTTTAGTGTCTCTAAACCCAACCACGCCCCCTCTGAGGTAGAAGGTCCGTCTGCAGCAGTCTAGGTGGTATGGCCTGCGGTGCTGGGCATGGCCTTGAGCAGTTTCTGTCCTAATCTTCTTTGCTGCTCTTGATAACCCCGTGAGTTAAAAAGAAAGAGTGCCAGCGTTCTTTTAGTAGCTGAGTCAAGAGAGGCTTGTTCATCCTCAGACATCCAGTGCTGAAAGGGAGCTTTAAGCCCAGCTGGGCTGACTGGGGCCTTGACCATGCTTAACCACTTCCTGCCAAAACCGGCCAAAGTCCCCATACAGGAATTGTCTCTTAAAATCACCCCATTGTTCTTGTAATAGCAAAAAGTAACATATATCCATAGTTTGTAAGTCATATCCCCTCCTTCCCTTCCTATTCTCCCTCCCTCTTCCAATCCTCCCTCCTCCCCACTCCCTCTCAGAGCCTTGCACACACCAAGGCGTCCAGCTGCATTCCCGTGCTCTAATATGTGACCTGCTGTGCCCTTCACATGTCCTTCAGTCTCACTTGTTCTTCATTAGATTGCCACACATCCTCGTGAGGTTTATAGCCACATGCAAGACAGAGAAAGACACTGCCAACTCTGTGATTGCTGTCTTTATTAGTGGAGTCTGCGATGTTTAATCATTCCAGAAGGGCCTGGCACAAAAACCCTGTGGTTCTTAGCTCTCGATTACGCTAGACTCCTTTTGGGAACGGCATTCTCACCATAGGTCTTCTGCTTTCATCCAGGTCATAGAACTCTGTATGTGGGGGTTCGGATGCCACTGGGCAGGCAGGGCCATCGGCACCACCGCACTCATGGCCAGAAGCACCGGAGACGAGGAGCGCGGGGCAAAGGAACCAGCCAGGGTGAAGAGGTCCTGGAAGCTTTGGCCCATGGTAATACCTTGGGGATAGAGGGGTAGCGCTCTGGGGAGAGGGGAGGTAACACCCTGGGGAGAGAGGACCAGTGTCTATGATTGGGTGGTATGGTGATTCATGGGAATGCAGGAGGCATAGGCAGGTCGTCTTGATTTTCTAGCCCTTGGCTAGGGTTCCCAGGAAGAAGGAATGTTTCTAAGAACTAAAAATGTCTTCCTGAAATTGACATTTCAACACCTCAGTCAACACTATAAGTAATCCTTTGCTATTTAAAATTCGTCAGCTCTCTAGAAAACTAAAAAAATCTATTTTTATGTGTTTGGGTGTTTTGCCTGCATGTATGTTTATGTGCCACATGCTTGCCTGGTGCCTTTGGTGGCTAGAAGAGGGGATATATCCCTGGGACTGGAGTTAGACAGTTGTGAACTACGTGTGGGTGCTGGGAACTGAACTGATTTCTAGGTTCTCATGGGACTTCTGCAAGTGGTCTTAGTTTATAGTTCTGCTCTCTGGTTTAAATGTTTACCCTTAGCCTTTTCCCAAAGAACAAAAGAACTTTTAAATCTGTATTCAGGACATCTATATATTCCCTTAGCTGTAAGGCAGAATGCTATTTTCATTCTGACTTGGAGCTAGATACACATCCAGACCTTTCTCTGTTGGTTTTCTAGACACCCCTTCTCAGCGTGTTCAGTTCATTCTGGGCACTGAGGACGACGAGGAGCATGTGCCTCATGAGCTGTTCACAGAGCTGGATGAGATCTGTCTGAGAGAGGGAGAGGATGCCGAGTGGAAGGAGACGGCCAGGTGAGGCCCTGAAGGAGCCGGGTCAGGAGCTCAGGACAGGCAGGTGCACACCTCTCAGCAGGTGGCAGGCCTGCTTGCCCTGACTCTTCATGGCTGAAGTGGTAGCTAGGAGGCCTGGCTCCTGCTCACACTGATGTAGCTAGCGTTGATGCATGCCCTACTGTGGCTGTTTCCCAGGGTCCGAGAGAGCTAAACAGGCCAGCTGGCCTGATGCCATGTGACAAGGCTGTTAGTCTTCCGTGTTTCTGTCTTTGTGGATTTCTGAAGTCATACAGAGCACAGATAAAAATGTCATTTTTTATTAATATGGTTTGTCAATATGTCCAAATGATAAAGATTAAATTTTTAAATTCCTATAGACAATAAAATAAGTGAAGGTAAGCAAAAGGAAGAAAATGACAGTTACCTTCAATCCTACTGTCCCAAGGAGAAAACAAAGCATATATTTAGGGTCTTATACATATATGTGTTTATAATTTTAGATTTGTCTTTAAATAAAAGTGGGATTAAGGTTGAGCATTGGTGATCCTCACCTTTAGTCCCAGCACTCAGGAGACAGAGGCAAAGGAGTTCAAGGCCAGCCTGGTCTACAACGTGAGTTCCAGGACAGCAAGGGCTGTTACACAGAGAAACCCGGTCTCAAAAAATAAAACAAAAAAGATTTGCACTGTGCCACAACTTGCTTTTCCAGTTTTTTTTTGTGTGTGTGTCTGGGTCAGCTGTTCTCTATGACCTTTTAGATATTTTGTTCTCTTGGAAAAAAAAAACATCTTCTGTCTGTGGCATCTCATTATTGGCCGTGTTTGCAGGTGGCTGAAGTTTGAAGAGGATGTTGAAGATGGGGGAGAGCGCTGGAGCAAGCCTTATGTGGCTACCCTCTCTCTGCACAGTCTGTTTGAGCTGAGGAGCTGCCTCATCAATGGCTCTGTCCTCCTGGACATGCGTGCAAGCAGCATAGAAGAAATTTCAGGTAAGGCTAACAAAGGGCCGAGACATTTTGTATAAGTAGAAAGTATAAGAGGCAGGTGTTCTGGTGCACACCGGTAATTCTGGAAGTTGGCAGGGCTGAAGCAGGGGAAAGACGGGTTCAAGGCCTGCACTATACAGTGGTACTTTATCTTAAGCAAAACAGACAGAACAAGGAAGTCAGAAAGAAAGAAAATGAAAGGGCTGCTCAGGTGGCTCAGTTAGTAAACATATTTGCTGGGCAACTTGAGTCCCACCCAGAAACTCATAACGGAAGAAGTGACTTACGAAAGTTGTCCTCTGTCCTCCACGAAGACCCGATGGCGCACGCCTTCATCACACACACGTGCACACTAATAATTGTGACAGTCATAAAAACTCCAAGAAGAAAATTAAATTAAAGATTTAGCAGTATAGCCGGGCGGTGGTGGCGCATGCCTTTAATCCCAGCACTTGGGAGGCAGAGGCAGGTGGATCTCTGTGAGTTCGAGACCAGCCTGGTCTACAAGAGCTAGTTCCAGGACAGGCTCCAAAACCACAGAGAAATCCTGTCTCGAAAAACCAAAAAAAAAAAAAAAAAGATTTAGCAGTATAAAATATGTCATCTAGAACAGATATGCAGGAACGTGAGCCGTAGCATTCCCATGTTTCAGCGTGGCATGCAGGATAGACCCGTCTGGTGGGGTTTTCTGATGTGAACAGACTTTAAGATACTGTGTTTGGGGCGCAGCTTTGGAGACTACCAGATGGCATATGGAACACTTCCCCTCAGATTGACTCCATTCTACTAGACAGGTTAAAGATTTCTCCATTCCAAGTGTCTAAATAATCATGCCTCTTTAAGGACTTTTGGGACCCCGGGGGATGGAGGTCAGTACTGATGGACTCCTGTGCGAACTCTTTCTGAAGGCGGTGCCCCAGTTGTACTCCCAACTGTGGGGGAAGTAGAATTAAAAAAAAAAAGTGAGTTCAGGGTTAGAGTCACGTTCACTGCTCTAGAGATAGTGGAACCTGCGAGAATGGAGCCCCAAAGTACAGTTTATACCCTGAAGACAGCACCACAGGCAAGTCTCAGGTAGTGGGCAAGCTGCCCTTAGCAATTGACAAAAACATGTTCTCTGTGGAGGCTTATAAAAACAGTAGCCAATCAGAAAGAGTGGACTCACCCTGTCCAATCAATACACCTCATACAAACAGTAGCCAGTCATAAAGAATAAACTTACTCCTGTCCAATCAATACACCTCATACAAACAGTAGCCAGTCGTAAAGAATAAACTTACTCCTGTCCAATCAATACACCTCATACAAACAGTAGCCAGTCATAAAGAATAAACTTACTCCTGTCCAATCAATACACCTCATACAAACAGTAGCCAGTCGTAAAGAATAAACTTACTCCTGTCCAATCAATACACCTGGAAGGGGCACAAAAGCACATCCCAGAACAGTGAGGTGTTTTTTAAGAAACTGAGGTCCCAACACTCATGGTTTCTGGGAGTTTTCCCAGAGCACTTTTATCTTCCCTCACACGACTCAACTCATAGACTGTAGTCCAAGTGGGTCGCATCTGTATTTCATCAACTTCTGACTATGTGTCTAAATGCCCGTGAAGTACCCCAGAAAGTTTGTTCCCTGTTTTCAGTGGAGGAGCCCCGGAGAGTTAGTGATATTATAATCATCAAGAATGAGGAGACCTTGCTGAAGTCTTGGGGGTAGTACTTGATCAAATTAGCTGTAAGAAAGACGGAGGGTGAGCTAAAGGGAGCGTGAACCAGGTTGTTGGATCTGACCAGATGAGATGGTGCTCCACTGCAGAGGAAGGAGACCTTCCCTCCGCCACCCCCTTCTCAGGGCTGCTCCTTCCTGGACCCCAGATTTGGTACAAACCACATCCAAGCACCTGTTTCTAAGGCGATCTTTTATAAGTGGGGAAGAAAAGTTTAAGTGGCTGCTGTCTGACTCAGGCAGAAAAAGAAGCAGCAGATGACCTTGCAGGTGGAATTTTAGGAGAAGGGAAGGGGGTCCATGTTACAGTGGGCTAGGATGCAGTGGTGACAGAGGTAGGGCTGAGTGGGGAAGGGGAAGCAGATGAGGGAAGGGGGTCCTCTTAAGTGGGCTAGGATGCGGTGATGACAGAGGTAGAGCTGAGGGAGGATGGGGAAGCTGATGAGGGAAGGGGGGCAGGAATATTTGTCCCAGAGGGACAAAGGACCGCCTCCAGATAGGAGGAGACAGATGTGGCACATAGGCACATAACGGTAAAGTAGGAGAAATCTGTATTAGGGTGAGGTGTTTAATTTTAATTGGGCATGTTAATTAGGTGAGTCAAAGGGGGCTTCTGATAGCTGGACTCGAGTCAGCCTCAGGAGGAGGAGGTGGAAAACAAGGGAAGAAACCTTGGTGGCAGCTTTAGGAATGCAACCCAAAGGTTTTTAAGCAAGGCAGAGGGGCTGGGGGAGAAGGGTAAGACCTGGCAGAGCCACCTGCTCCAGTGGGCCAGTGTCCCCTCAGTGGACCCTACAGCAAGGGCTGATTGCTAGAGCAGCTCAGGAGGTAGAGTGGTGGGAATCACTTGATGGACTGGTTTGGGGCAGGAAGGGAAGAATGTTCAGGATTCTAGTTTGTGGCTGGATGACTAGAAAATCCGCAGATCTGGTGGCTGGAAAGAGGATGAGTTTTATTTTGTACTTGCTAAGTTTTAGGGTGTGGGTACATCCAGATGATGTCTGCTCATGATCGGATCTTTGATGTGACTTGAGATAGGTCACACCGGTCCATGGCATTTGGTGCTTACAGTCTCCTTGCAGTTGAGATCATTGAGGATAAAAATGGGGGTGGGGACACCACCTGTCTGAGGATGACTGCGGGGACATAAGCAGGCTGATAGAAGCGAGTCTCCCGTGGAGACTGAGCTCAGGAGTGCAGATGGTGAGGGGACAGCCAGTGCCAGCTGCCAAGCCTGTGTTAGCCACCAGGACTGCTGCAACCCAAGTCCACATGTGTGGTGGTAACACCTGGAATGCCAGCACTCAGAGGGTAAGGCAGGTAGATCAAGTTCAAGACCACTCTGGGCTTGTGGCAAGATCTCGTCTCAAAACCAATCAAACAATCAGTTCGGAAGCCGGAAATCTGAAATGAGTTCTTGGCAGAGCTGTGTTCTTAAAGGCCCAGAGCAGACACGGATTTTCGTGACACTTTGGCGCTTGGCAGGGAGCGGCAGGTGATTCTTAAAGTAGGATTGTTTGCTTTTGAGAATTTTAAGTGGGAAGAGAAAAGCTAAAAACAATAGCTAGAAAAGGGCCCTCGTGGAATTTTCTTCTTTCAAAGTGCAAGATTTTGAAGCATGAGTGTATATGAGAGAAGAAATAATCATTATAAAGGCTAAATATGCAGGACTCCCGCCTTGATTGCTCACCCCTCTGGTCCCGGCACATAGAACAGGTAGGAGGACCAGCTGCTCACAGCTCAATGTGGCGGCCATCAGCATGGGGAGACATCGGCGCTGTCCTCTCTGTATAGGGGAGACTGAGAAGAGAGTGGTCATGTAATTCCAAGGTCAGATGGGTCAGGAATAATGGAACTAGGGATAGAGTGTAGGGCCTGAAGCTCTGGACATTTATCTAGAGCCCTGATGACAGAACCAAGTAAGACCTTCCGCAAACCTTGATAGTTTGAATGCTGGTGATTGGCTTCAGTGAGCAGTTAACTAATTTAAATAATACATTTTTAAACTTTATTATTTCATTTTATATTCGTATTTTGTCTGCATGTATGTCTTCTGGAAGAGCCGCCCATGCTCTAAACCACGGAACCATCTCTCCATCCCCAATTTAACCTTTCTTTAGGCTGCGCTTTCTTTTTTTTATATATACTTTTTTTAAATTTATTTATTTATTAAAGATTTCTGCCTCCTCCCCGCCACCGCCTCCCATTTCCCTCCCCCTCCCCCGATCAAGTCCCCCTCCCTCATCAACTCAAAGAACAATCAGGGTTCCCTGACCTGTGGGAAGTCCAAGGACCACCCACCTCAATCCAGGTCTAGTAAGGTGAGCATCCAAACTGCCTAGGCTCCCCCAAAGCCAGTACGTGCAGTAGGATCAAAAACCCATTGCCATTGTTCTTGAGTTCTCAGTAGTCCTCATTGTCCGCTATGTTCAGCAAGTCCGGTTTTATCCCATGCTTTTTCAAACCCAGGCCAGCTGGCCTTAGTGGGTTCCCGATAGAAAATCCCCATTGTCTCAGTGTGGGTGCACCCCTTGTGGTCCAGAGTTCCTTGCTCGTGCTCTCTCTCCTTCTGCTCCTTATTTGGACCTTGAGATTTCAGTCCGGTACTCCAATGTGGGTCTCTGTCTCTGTCTCCTTTCATTGCCTGATGAAGGTTAATATTCAGGAGGATGCCTATATGTTTGTCTTTGGATTCACCTTCTTATTTAGCTTCTCTAGGATTGCGAATTATAGGCTCAATGTCCTTTATTTATGGCTAGAAACCATTATGAGTGAGTACATCCCATGTTCCTCTTTTTGGGTCCGGCTTACCTCACTCAGGATAGTGTTTTCTATTTCCATCCATTTGTATGCAAAATTCAAGAAGTCCTTGTTTTTTACTGCTGAGTAGTACTCTAATATGTATATATTCCATACTTTCTTCATCCATTCTTCCATTGAAGGGCATCTAGGTTGTTTCCAGGTTCTGGCTATTACAAACAATGCTGCTATGAACATAGTTGAGCATATACTTTTGTTGTATGATAGGGCCTCTCTTGGGTATATTCCCAAGAGTGGTATTGCTGGGTCCAGGGGTAGGTTGATCCCGAATTTCCTGAGAAACCGCCACACTGCTTTCCAAAGTGATTGCACAAGTTTGCATTCCCACCAGCAATGGATGAGTGTACCCCTTTCTCCACAACCTCTCCAGCAAAGGCTATCATTGGTGTTTTTGATTTTAGCCATTCTGACAGGTGTAAGATGGTATCTTAAAGTTGTCTTGATTTGCGTTTCCCTGATCGCTAAGGAAGTTGAGCATGACCTTAAGTGTCTTTTGGCCATTTGAACTTCTTCTGTTGAGAATTCTCTGTTCAGCTCAGTGCCCCATTTTATAATTGGGTTGATTATAGGCTGCACTTTCAAGAATCCACTGGAGTTCAAGGTTGCAGCATCCCTGACAGTTACAACAATGCAGGGCTCATGGAGGAAGGACAGTAGAGTTAAGACAGTAATCGTGGGCTCTTAGTCAGCCAGAGCTGGACACGAACCCTGGCTCTTCGGCTTCGCAGATGTAAGAGCTTGGGGACTTTTGTAAGAACCGTCCCTTGGTTTCTTTGTTTGGAAGAACTCTGGCTGAGAAGTTAAGAGCATTTGCTCCTCCTGCAGAGGACTCAAGTTTGGTTCCCAGGACCACATTGTGTGGCTCATGGCCACTTGTAACTCCAGCTACAGGGGAGCTGATGATTCTCTTCCAGTCTTCCTGGGTACCTGCACACATATGGGGCATATACACACACATAAATAAAGATAAAAAATCCATTTTAAAATAGAATTAAAAAAGAATTTTCATCAAAATGCCCACTTTTTGAGTTTCAGTGAGGACTGGACAGATGAAAACCCCATGGTACAGTTCTGGGCATGCATTAAATACTCAGAGACTTCATTCCCTAAGCAATGGTTGGAGCTAAGTATAATGGTATAGTCACCGTGATTAAGTCCTACCTTAAAATTTTTTTAATTAATTAGATTTATTTTATATGGATTAGTCATTTGATATCATGTGTGCATGTACACCGCATGCCTGGTGCCCTTGGGGGCTATAAGAGGGTGTTGGGTCTCCTAGAACTGGAATTACAGATGGTTATGACCACCATGGGGGTACTCGGAATAGAACCCAGGTTCTTTGTAAGAGCAGTCAGTGTTCTTATCCATGGGGCCATCTCTCCAGCTCCGGTAAGCCCCACTCTTGCAGAAAGGTCACATTAACCCGGGAATTCATGGCAGCCTATGTAGCATAGTGACACTCTGTCCCTAAACCATGTGTTCACATTGTTGTCTCGTTGTTAAATAAGCAAAGGACGGTGTTCCATAGCTACAAAACCCAAATGCTCCTTCAGACAGGAAGCTGAAACCACCTTGGTGACCCTAGGAGAGCAGCTCGTCTCTGCCTTTTGCCCCTTCCCCTGCCACCTCATACCCTTCCCCTTAGGTTCCTGAACTCTCCGTCTGAGTGTTGCTGTGAATGTCTCTTTCCTAGACCTGATACTGGACCAGCAAGAACTGTTCAGTGACCTGAATGACAGTATGAGGGTTAAAGTGCGGGAAGCCCTTCTCAAGAAACACCACCATCAGAATGAGAGGCGGAGGAACAACCTCATCCCCATTGTCCGCTCCTTTGCTGAGGTTGGCAAGAAGCAATCGGACCCACATTCCATGGACAAAGATGGTAAGGACTTGGGGGGGGGGGGGGTCTCTCTTTTTTCCTCTCTGTTGAAAACACATTTGGGGACCAGTTGGTGATGCGAAATTACTGGAGGGAGAGGCTGTGACACTTAGACCCCTGGACTCTTTGATGGGTAGTGAGCTGGGTAACTAGGATGCTCCCTTCTCCCTGTGCCCTTGGATAGCATCCCAGGGGGGACTGCGAGGTGAGGGATGTATCCCCGCGTGCTCCCAGAGAAGGTGTAGCTCTGGGGAGAATGGTCACATCGATGAGGAGCTGGGCCAGAGAAGGTGAGCTGCAGCCTTGTCCAGTTAAACAAAAGTCTGCTTAGACACAAACTACCGTGGTCTAGCCAGGCCTCCAGGCTTGTGCTTTGGCTCCTCCCCCTGGAGAGTGTATGGCCCTGGACAATCTTCACATGGCACTTAATAAAGACAATGGCGGGACCTTTCTTCCATTTGTTGTGGGATTTCTGTGTGTTAGCTTAGGTCCAGAGCCTGTGTACAGGCGTGGGTGGGCCCAGCTGTTAACCGCTTCTCTTGCCATGGCTGGGCAAGGCCTCACCTGCAGCTTCTCCTCCTTTGCTGGCAAGCTGTTTGCTAAGCTCTCTGCAGAGGTGCTCGCGCACTGAGGGTCAGGATGGCTCTCTGCAGAGAGAAAGGAAGATAGGAAGGTAATGGAGGACTAGACCTCTGCCTTCTTAGCACTGAGTGCTGGGACAGACGTGATGGACCCTGCTTCATAGTCCTCCCAGCCTGTAGAGGTCACAGCTGGCTGTGATGGATGGCTGGATCTGAGGGGAAGGAAGGGCAAGCCATTGGCAGATTCTGTTTGACTGTCTCCAAATAGGTCAGACTGTTTCTCCTCAGTCTGCTCCAACTACAAGTCTCGAGGTGAAAAATGGAGTGAATTGCGAGCACAGTCCTGTGGATCTAAGCAAGGTGAGGAGACATGGCAGGTTGACTTCTAGACCGAAGGTTATCTGTAGTGGAGCCCAGGGTCTTCTGGAATCTTTCTGGGGTCTGGTAAGCTCCGACGGCTCATGAGCCTTCCCCAAGAGCAGCACTGCTTCTGTGGAAAGGGACGCCATCTTCCTTGTTGTCTCCCTCTGCACACTCAGCCGGCCGACTCAGCACAGCGAAGGCGGACTACTGCTGAGGCTCCACTGACCCTGCTCCCGGTGCATTAGTGACCCTCTGGCACCTGATGCCGTGCAGTCCCTCTCACTGTTGTCACTGCAGTATTTGCCGCTGCCTCCTAAAGCTCGTGATGGAGGGCTGTGGCTGCTGCATCTGATGGAGCAGTCAGTATTTGCAAGGAGACATAACATGACCCAGAACTCCCGAGGCGCTTCCTCCCAGCGGAGCATGGTGGGGTGGGATGAAAGTTCTCGGACTTAAACTTTGATTCTTGAGGTGGCTCAGTGGCTAAAGGTGTTGCTGCCTGAATTCTGCCCTGAAACCCACACAGTGGTGGAGGAACTGATTTTCACAAGGTGTTCTCTGGCTTCCATACATGGACTGCAGCATGTGTAGACACACACACATACAACACTCACACCCACACCCACACCCCACACACTAAATTATATATAGTGTATATGTGCTATAAATGATAAATGTGTGTATGTGTGCGTGCACACACGTGCATGTATTCTAAACTCCGTAGTTGTAGTCAGCTTTCTTTCCCTGAATCTTAATCACTTCCCCCCTTTGTTTTTAAGTAGTGGACTGATCTGATCTATGATCGCTCCATTCAGGGTTTTTATAAAGATCAAATAAAACAGTGAGAAACTCTTCTGTAGCCTTGAGTGATACTTGAAGAGAATGATTGCCAGCGAAGCCGATGGCTCCTAAATTCTCAAAGACTCCTGTGTACTTTCAGGTGGACCTTCATTTCATGAAAAAAATTCCCACTGGGGCAGAGGACTCCAATGTCTTGGTTGGAGAAGTGGACACTCTGGACCGTCCCATCGTCGCCTTTGAGAGGCTGTCCCCAACTGTGCTCCTCTCCGGCTTGAGAGAAGTACCTGGAACAAAGCAGAGGCTGGTCTGGCTGGTCTCTGCCTCGCCAGTGCTGGGATTATGAACCTGTGCTGCCAACTCCGGCTCCTCCCACTCCCCTACCTCATGGGCTCTGGGGATCTAGCTCAGCTCCTTATCTGTTGCAGGAGATTTGTTTGTATTGTTGCTCCAAAACTATCATTGGGGTTGAACTTTGGTTCAGAGGAGCCACATTCAGCTGGCTGGAATAAACCATAGAGTTTCCTGATGGACCCAGATGAAGAATAGAGAAGACACAGAGAGAAGTAAGGAGGGGCTTGGAAAGAACTGTGGCCCTTTTAGATTTGGGAAGGTGGAGAGGAGGGTCAGTTGAACATTTCTTGTGCTGCTCTGTGAAACTAAAGGTATCCAAAGAAATGAAATTTGGCAAATGGATATACTTCATTTTGCAGAGTTTGAAAAATTAAAGTATGTGTACCATACCATAGATATATATTCAGGATTTCAATGGGCAACTGCTTGAGTTTTGAAAAGGCTGATTCTATAATCACACATTTATTAGAAGTTATGGCCATCATGTGGATACCTAGGCAAATGAAATAGTTTTTTGCTTCTTATACTATAAAGCATGCTATAGGTATACCACACAATCCCACAGGGCAGGCAGTTATAGAAAGCTCTAATCCAACTCTAATAGAGATGCTTAATAAACAGAAAGGGGTAATTAAAACCCCCAGAGATAGATTGCACAGTGCTCTAGTAACTTTAAAGATTTTTATTGCTAATGAGAAAGGAACTAGAGCTGTAGAGAAATGTTGGATAACAGAAAAATCTGCTGAATTAAATCAGCCTCTATACTTTAAAGATGTGTTGACTTCAGAATGGAAACCAGAACGTGTGTTACACTGGGGAAGAGGTTTGACTTTTGTTTCCACTGGAGAAGAAAAGCTATGGATACCATCACGACTGATAAAGATTAGATTCAAATGGGAGGGCCCTCTTGTTTAGGAGAGGCAATAGTTCATGAAACAGCATGGCCAGACATCTAAATTAACTTACAAGACTAACCAATGCCTTTCATTTCATCAGACTTAACCTGCCAGAGAGGGAAACTCCCCAGAGTTAGAGAGGGTTTTGTTTTTTATCTTTCAGGAGAATGAAAGCATCCAACTAAAGAATCTAGAGATCACTGGACAAAGAAGACATCTGACTAAGAAGGATGAATCATGCAGAGAAAATGTCCCGAGGAAAAGCGTATATTGGCTTAAGGGTATAGCACATTTTCAGCAGGAAAAAATTAGATAAATTTTCCCAAATCTTTGTTTCTGCTGTTCCCTACAGACATTGAAGGGAAATGGTCTTTTTGTAGCCCCGGTCCAATTAACAATTAAAGCTGACTTTAGAGTTGGGGTGTGGCTCAGTCCTCTATTCTGTATTCTTTTGTTTTGATTATTATATTGCGTGGGGATGCTTTCTTTTTATCCAGTCTATTTGGTTTTCTTGTACCTTCATAGGAATATCCTTCTTTAGGTTGAGAAAGTTTTCTTGTATAATTTTGTTGAATATATTTTCTGGGCCTTTTAGCTGTAATTCTTCTCCTTCTTCTACTCCTATTATTCTTAGGTTTGGTCTTTTCTTGGTGTCCCAATTTCCTGGATGTTTTGGGTTAAGAATTTGTTGGATTTGTTTTGTTCTTTAATCAGTGAGTTTATTTCCTCTATAGTATCTTCAGTGTCCGAGATTCTTTCTTCTATCTCTTGTATTCTGTTGGTAATACGTGTCTCTGTAGTTCCTGTTCCTTTACCCAGTATTTCCATATCCAGCCTTCCCTCGGTTTGTGTTTTCTTCACCTCAGTCCTTCTCTAAACTCAAGCATGCTTGCTAAAGGAAAAATCCAAAATCTCTGTTTCATGTCAGAAGAGTCACCTGGTATGGGACAAAAGAAAACCCAAAGTAAGGGACTATTCTATTGTCACTAATCTCATAATTCTTTGATTTTATTTTGACTTTTAAATTTAAAACTTTTCTTAAGATATAAATATTGTCTCAAAATTTATAAGGTTGATACATACATATTTCAACTTTCTGTCATGATATTAATGGTCATATAGAGTACTACATAATTTTAGAAATAGACTTAATGTGACTCTATGTGTGATTTTGGGCTTGACCCTAAACAGGTAATTAGGAATTAGGCTTGTGTATCTCAGGTGTATTTAGTAGATTGTGGTCCTTTATTCTCTCTGAGATCTGCTGCATATGACATTTAAAATGTTTAAATTTTCTGCAGTGAACCATGACACTAACAGTGACCTTTGAAGTCTCCAAAAGAGTAATGGGGCCCCACATCAATGATTCCACCTGGATTGTCGTAATGCCACTAAGGTGACAAACACTACTCGAAGATCGGCTTTGGACTGCAAACTGCTCAGGGCAATTTCAAGGCAGTCAGCTAAAACAGTCCAGCATCAGAGACTACTCCAGCCAGGCCTTCAGATGAGCCTCGCATTTTCCCTTCACACTGAGACTAGACAACAAGTAATACAGCCTGATTTCCCAAGACTTGATCTTTCTTTTCTTACCATGAAGGTTTATTTATGATCAGTTATTTCAAAGGCAGAAGTGACTGTCAAGTTAGACTTGAGATTGGAGTGTCTTCCATCAAACTAAACAGAGTCTCTCTGAACTGTGTTCATTTATGTCTGTTTATTCAGCAAGCAATGCCACGAACATACAGTGAGCACAAGGACGTTGACATCCAATGCATCAGCCATCCGGGCGCAGAACACTCCTGTCTTTAGTGACACACCGAGAATGTGATCTGCAAGGATGCCAGTACCCAATGTATCAGACATTCAGGCACAGAACACTCCCGTCTTTAGTGACGCACCCAGGATGGTACTCAATGTATCAGCCATCCGGGCGCAGAACACTCTTGTCTTTAGTGACACACCCAGGATGTGAGCTGCAAGGATGCTGGTACTTAATGTATCAGCCATCTGGGCGCAGAACACTCCTGTCTTATTGATGCACCCAGGATGGTGAGCTATAAGGATGCTGGTACCCAATGTATCAGCCATCCAGGTGCAGAATCACCAGTGGAATCAAATAGAAGACCCGGATATTAACCCACAAATCTATGAACACCTGATTTTCAACAAAGGAGCTAAAAGTATACAATGGAAGAAAGAAAGCATCTTCAACAAATGGTGCTGGCACAACTGGATGTTAACCTGTAGAAGAATGAAAATAGATCCATATCTTTCACCATGCACAAAACTCAAGTCCAAATGGATTAAAGACCTCAATATTAATCTGGACATATGCTTATCTTATAATGTATACAAGTGCATCCTCTCTGGCAAGCATGGACACATGCTTATCTTAGAACCTATACAAGCACATCAAAGTCATCAGACCAACAGTCATCCTTTATTTTTAATTACTTATTTTAACAAATTTATTTCCTTTTCAAATCTAAAAAAATTTTTTTAAAGTTTTTTATTTTATATACCAACCATAGTTCCCTCTCCCTTCCCTCCTCCCACTCTCTGCCACCTTTCCCCCCACCCCATCCCCCCATCCAATACTCAGAAAGGGTAAGTCCTTCCTTGGAAAGTCTACAAAGTATGCCATATCAAGTTGAGGCAGGATCAAGCTCCTCCCCTGACCCATGAATGAGCAAGGTATCCCTCCATAGGGAATGGGCTCTACAAAGCCGGGTCATACACTGGGAATAAATCCTGGTCCCACTGCCAGTGGCCCCACAGACTGCCCAAGCCATAGAACTATTACCCACTTTCAGAGGATCTAGTTCCATTCTATGTAGGTTCCCCAGTTATCAGTCCAGAGCCAATGAGCTTCCATTAGCTCAGATCAGTTGTCTCTGTGGGTTTCTCCATCATAACCTTGACCCTTTGCTCATTTACCAGGACTTGATCTTTATCTCAATATTCTAAGAGTTCCCTAAAAGATACCATCACCCCCAGACAACAGGAAGTAATTTTAAGAACACGACATCCAGATACCCAAGAGGTGGGGTGGGTGGGTTTGGGTCGTTCGGTGGTTGTTTGTCATGATTTGGGGGGTTGGTTACAAGTTGTTATTGCTCATGGTCAGGGAGGAGGCTAAGTGAAGGAGATTAGATTCCTTAGTTATGACAGAAATAAATTAGGTACAAAACTTTGGATTCATCAAGAGAAGAGAGATAATGGAATATTTTCTCTGAATTTTCCAGATACAAATAGACTGGACATTGTGAATATAATTCTTATCTGATAATTGATCTTACTTTCTATATTTTACTGTGTTAGAGTTAAAACCTTTCCTTTTTATTTAGACAGAAGGGTTGGAAATGTGGGAGATCAGTTTGTATTGTGACTTTGAAACTCCCAGTGGAACTAAACCTTGATCAAGAGAGCAGAGTGCACATTCAGCTGGCCGGGAATAAACCCGAGAGTTTTCTGGTGGGCCCAGATGAAGATAGAGAGACACGGGGAGGAAAATGAGGGGCTTGGAAAGATTGGGCTTTATATCTGGGAAAGTAGAGAGTAGGGTCAGCTGAACCTTTTCTCTGTCACTCTGTGGACCTGTCATGCTTTACCTTAATATCTGACTCCTCAGCTTTATTTATTAATAGAACAATAAAAGAAGCTGCTATATGTATCCTCTCAAGACAAACATTTTACTAACCGAGCTATCTCCAGCCAGTCTGCTAACACTGCATGAGGCTGTTCAGGACCTGACTACCCACTTCATGAGAGTCCACTCAGACAATCCCCGCTTGTGTCGACCTCTTGCAGTGTTCCTTCCTCACCCGTCCCCATCAGGTTGAGTTCTTACAGCGAGGTCTTTGATCCATTTGGGCTATTTCTGCACAAGGGAGAGGACTCGGCTTCAGTTTCTCTATGTGGATATGCAGTTTTGCTGGTGCCATTTGTTTTGAAGTTGACTTTCTCCCAAGTGTGCTTTTCAGTAACTTCGTCAGAATTCGGGTGGCTACAGAAGCATGATTTTATACCTGGACACTCTGTCTGCTTCCACTGAGTGTGTTTCTGTGCCAATGCCACACTGGTTTTGTTGCTTTGGCTTTGCAGTAGAACTTGAAGAAAATGTGGCCATCCCTCCAGTGGTTTTCTTCTCTCTTGAGATCTCTTCTATCTTTATGGCCTTTGGTGCCTCCATGTACAGTTTAGGATTGTTTTTCTAGTTCTGAGAAGAATGGTATCGGAATTTTGACGAGAACGCTATTGAATGGTTGAAATTTGCTTGTGTTTCTGGCACTTTCAACTAAAAGGATACGACAAAAGAATAATGGGAATGATTATACTAACATTGCTATAGGGAAGTAGGATAACAATAAATCAAAGAATAACATCAAGAGAGTTGATTTTGTGTATGTTCACTCAAACTCAGGTCCAGTGAAGAGGAAACATAGGAAATGAGGCCTCTGATCCACAGGCCCTGAGCAGTCACTCACACTGTAGGAGTGACCTGCTGTCCTTCGAGGCTATGAACCAAGCAAATCCCTAGGTCTTAGCAGTGGACGGAAGACTGGGGAAGTGGTCACCATGGAAGGTGAGCAGAGGTGATCTTCAAATAGAGAGGCTGATCCAGAGTATACAGAGTCTGCCCACCTACCTCTCTGTGTGGGGATCCCTGCAAACACTATAGCCAGCTGTGCCAGCTGTGCTGTGACCGAGGATGTCAGGAAAGAAATTGGTTCAGCGTGGTTGAACCTAGACTGGCTCAAACTGACTCTGACTCCTCGTAGTTTATTTTTGGTCTATTTAGGCACAGCACAGATTTGGAAGAAAGATTCCTTGTGACAATTATCACAACAAAGCTTAAGGCGTGGGCACATCAAAACTCCTTTGCAAAGTACCTGTGACCTCTTCTGCAAGAATAGGCTCTGGGGCTGGAGAGATGGCTCAGAGCACTGGCCGCTCTTCCAGAGGACCTGAGTTCAATTCCCAACACCCACAAGGCAGCTTACAACTGTCTGTAATTCCTGTCACACAAGCACACCTGTGGGCAAAACACCAGTGCACATAAAATACAAATAAACAAATTGTGTCTATTGACTGACAATGCTGGGAGTGTGGGGGATTCAGGGGATGCCTAGCTCTACAGACAGCAAATGATCACCAGGCTATAAAGAACATCCACACCAGCCTTCGCAGTAGAAACCAGGTGAGATCCCTTTTGCTGAAGAGAAAAGCCTGCCTGTATAACATTCTTTCTTTCTTTACTGCTTCCTGTGAGCAGGAGGTGGACATTGTGCTCTCTGCACATCAGGGCACCCTCTTGCTGGAAATCACCGTTCCCATTTCCTTAGGAGCGTGGACTCTGTGTTGTGGATGTTCCGTGAAACTCCTCATTCCTGGCCCTTGTGGGGGTCTCCTCTACTGTACATAAGTGGTTTTTCTGTAACTTGCATTGTGTGTAGGTATGGTCATGGCTGTAACGATCCCTGCCTTTTTTTCCCCGTTTCTTTCTTTTGGGTGCTGGCTGGAGCTTAAGTATGTTCCTCTGGAGCCCGGCAGTGGTGGCGCATGCCTTTAATCCCAGCACTCGGGAGGCGGAGGCAAGCAGCTCTCTGTGAGTTCGAGGCCAGCCTGGTCTACAAGAGCTAGTCCAGCACAGGCACCAAAGCTACAGAAAAACGTTTTCTCAAAAAACAAGCAAAAAAAAAAAAAAAAAAAACCAACCCAAAATGTAAACAACAAACACAAAAACAAAAACCCAAAACAAGTATGTTCCTCTGGTAGTTTGGGCATTTGCACTCTTCCTCTGAGATGTAAACCCTGCCCTCACCCTCTTCTCACTGTCTCCTGTGTGGCCACAGGCACACAGCATGGCTCTCTCCCTCTCTCCCTCCTTTTCCCTCCTCCCCCAGCTGCTATGATTTACAGCTTGCTTGCCTTGGTGCTGTCCTTCTAACTCTGTCAGAATTATCCTCAAGATTAAAAAAACCCAAACCAACCAACATCAAGAAAACAAAACGAAACTTACCGCCCATAAAAACAAAACTAAAAATAGTTCATAATGATTTTGATTCGCACTCCATGCGTAAACATTATCCATTTGTAGAAAAAAGATGTGAAAAGTTCCTGTCATTATCAATTAGAGGGTTAATTGCTGGATAATGAATGTAAGAGAAGAGTTATTCAGAAAAACAGACCCAAGTCACAGTATTGCAATAAATTCAATTAAGGTGGCAAGTATGGCTGGAGTGTGGTAGATCATATGGCATTAAACAAATCGGGCTTTGTGTCTCCCTGGAGACACACAGGACAGAAAACAGCAGAGGTGATGTACGAGGGTTATGAGCCTGTTTCCTATCTATCTCAAAAGTAGGAAGTAAGGTAGTCGTGTATATCAGTCTGCTTCCTGTTGCATAAACACCATGACACCAAAAGAAACTCAAGAGGAAAGGGTTTGTTTACCTTACAGCTTACAGTCCACTATGAAGAGAAGCCAGGGAGGAACCTGAAAAAGGACCTGAGGCAGAGGCCCAGGGGTGACTCTGCTTGCAGTGAGCTGAGCCCTTGCACATCAATCATAATCAGGAAAATACCCAATAGACATGCCTCCAGCCAGTTCAACAATGGAGGCCTTTTCTTCATTGAGGGTCTTCACATTTAACTCTTTCTGCATTAAGTTGACAAAAAACACAGCAACAAAGTCCAGGCAGGACACAGCAGGCACAGCAGGTGGGCACGGCAGCACGGGCACACCACAGGCACTGCAGTGCCTGCAAGGCAGCAGGCATAGGCACATTTGTTCCTGTAGAAATGGCCATAAGAAGCGGGAATGTGCACTCCTAGGTCATAGGTTTCCTGCCTCCTGATAGTAAGTTTCTCTACTAATGCAGTGGGCCAGGTGAAGCTGAACCAAAAATATGACAATAGGTTTATTAGAGCAAAGTAACTCCCAGGTGAGTTCTCTGGTCCCAGAGATTGAGGCCCAACAAGTTGCACCTCCAAGCTAAAGCACAGACACTTTATAGGTTTTAGGTGAGGAGCAATGATGTGTTCACCACAAGCTGGGCTTGTGCCCAAGTATGGTCAAAAGTTGACAGCTTAGGTGGGGATTTGGGCTGCTGGTGGCAACAGGGAAGGAAACTGCATAATTGCCAAGAATGTGGAAGTGCAAGGCAGAGAAACAAGGCCAGTAAGCAGCCTCCATCCATGTTCTCTGCTTCAGTTCCTGCCTCCAGCTTTGAACCTCAGCTTTCCTCATTGATGGATGGTGAAGTGTAGTAGAAAACAAACCCCAGTCTATCCGAGTTGCTATCAGTCATGGCATTATCACAGCAGTGGAAACCTAACTAGGAAAGACCCAAAATGAGACTAGATCCCTCATCTTTTCAAGTCCCTTGAGGGAGACTCCCATTGACTATCACAATAAAGACCAGTATTTAGTGAGGGTCTAATTCTCTACAGTGGTGCAACCACCCTAGAAGATTCCAGCCAGGGCTTGTTAAGATTAACCCCTTCTGGTCCTGACTGAAGGCAGGTTTTGCTGTGAGGCCACTCTACCTTGAGACCAAAGCAGGCTTGGTCCCAGCCATCCATCCCAGAAGGCTGTTCACGTCACCCCTGAGAGATAAGCAAAGTCAAAGCACTGACAAGAGTCAAAGGTCACCTTCCAGAGCAGATCTAGAGCTGGGAGTGGCTCTAGCAGATGTGATAACTCAAATGGACTTAACAGACATCGATAGAAAATTCCATCCAAACAGAAAAGAAAATACCTTCTTCTCAGCACCTCATGGAACCTTCTCAAAAATTGAGCACATACTAGGTAACAAAGCAAACCTCAACAGACACAAAAAATTTGACATACACCATGCATCTTATCGGATCTGCATGGCTTAAAATTAGACTTCAACAGCAATGCTAATTTCAGAAAGCCCACAAACACATGGAAATTAAACAATGCTCACCAGCCACAGGTCTCCTTGCCTGCCAGGTTGCTGGATGAAAGCAGGCTATGTAGATTCAGGTAGGGGTTCAGGGAGATGCGGTAGTCCTTTGGGGGCTCCTCCAACAGTGACACCCCAGGGGTGTTGGCAGGGGCACATTGTCTTTCAGGAGGCCTCTAATAAAGACTGGGGCCTCAGAGCCCCACAGGGTCTGGGTGTGGAGTGAGCTGGGATGCTGGGGGATGCAGACTCATGTGCTCCCGGTCACCCAAGAAGGGCCCAACAATGGAGGTAGTAAGGGATATGGCTTCCCTCTGTGGGTTGCAGTTCCAAAGCCAGCACCACCACCTGCAGACAGCTCCCCAAGGAGGAAATTGACAGGTTGCGCCCCAGCTTGGAGGGTACCCAGAGGGGCGTCTCCTAGGATCCCAGGCTTCTTCTGGCTCTGGGTGTGCAGGACTAACAGAAGCAGTGCAGTGGACAGGGCAGATCCATGAGCCTTGGCATGGAGGGGGCACACCCAAAAGGCCCTGCTGGCCACAGGCACTTCATGCAGCAGAGGATTGAGCAGCAGCTGGAGGGAGGCTGATGGGCCCAGATTGTTCAACAGCTGCAGGATGTTTGGCTCAGGCGGGAGTCCCTTGCCTCGATTGGGAGCCATGCCCTGGCAGCAATGAATGCTGTCAGCTTGGTGCGGCCAGTAGGACCTGGAGCACAGAAGGACACACGAAGGTGACTGCCACCCAGGGCCAGGCCATCTGCCTGCTGTTCTGCAGCCTCTGCCATCTCTGCTGTCTCATACTCCAGTACTGCAAAGCCCCTCAGCTGCCCACCCTGGCCACATGGCAGGTGAAAGAATGTGGGCATATAGACCGCGGACAGTGCCTTGCGCAGGGCATCCACATCATTGAAGCCAGGTGGCAGGTGGTCCACACAGAGGCACCGGGAGTGCAACAAGGCAGGGGGCAGCTGCCCAGCATCTGTGAGATGCACATACAGTGTGCGTGGGGGACTGTGGGAACTGCAGCCCCGAGTTGATATCCCTGCCCCCATTTGAGGTGCTTATCTGCAAGGAAAACATAATAAATTCCTTCTGCTCCTGGAGTGGGGAAGGAAGGAATTTTAAGTGCATTGTGACCAGTCCTTGATCCCTGCCAGGATCAGGTTACAGTCTCTTTGCAGCCCCCTCCTCATTTGGTGCCAAGTTATTAAACCAACCCAGCAGACAATAAAGAAAAGCTGTTCCACCTCAAGATCGTGCTCTGTGTATTCATTCAACCTGGACACCCTCTGCCTGAGACTCTTGGTTCCAGCCCACGCTGGCGTGGCATCTGAAGGTCCCAACTGAGATCGGAAAGTGAGGTAAGTGGACTGGGTCGTCCCATAAGCCGGCCGGGATGCATTGGGGAATTATATAGAATTAATTAATTAAGGGGCTGGAGAGATGGCTCAGAGGTTAAGAGCATTGCCTGCTCTTCCAAAGGTCCTGAGTTCAATTCCCAGCAACCACATAGTGGCTCACAACCATCTGTAATGGGATCTGGTGCCCTCTGCTGGCCTGCAGGCATACACACAGACAGACTATTGTATATATAATAAATAAATAAAAAAAGAATTAATTAATTAAGAAATATGGGAAATATTACGAGTAAATCGGAGTTAAAGTTTCAGTTAAAGAGATTGTTGAAAGAGCAGGGAACAGCTGTAAAATCTGACTTTAGAAGATTTTCTTAAAACTATAGAGACGTGGAGTCCCTGGTTCGTCACCAGTGGAGCCCTCAATATTTCTGAATGCGAACAGGTCCTCAGGGATCTTCAGAAAACGTTGAGAGAGGAAGGGCCAGAGGTCCTGCCCATGGCCACATTCTCCCTTTGGAGACTGATCAGGAATGCTTTGCTTACAGAGGAAGTCCAAGTTAAGCAGGCTTTGGAAGCTAGAAAAAAAGGTGTTATCTGAGATCCAAGATTGTGAGACTAAGGCTTCCTTTTGTTCTGAGATTGCCTCTGACACGGAGGCAGAACAGCTATCTTAGCCAGCTAAGGGAAGGCCCGGTAAGGTAGAGGAGAGAAAGATTAAAAGAAAGCGCAAACCTCCAGACGAGGGAGGGAAGTGAGTCCTGGGACGAGTTTCCTCTCAGAGCTTAGGGGCTCATCCCAAGCAAAATTCTTTGGTGCAAACACGCCTCTACCCTTCTTTGTCTGACTTTGAAGAGAGCTTGGGGGAATCAACAGGTTCAGAAGAAGTTTTGGAGGGAGAAATTGCAGACAAAGACAAAGAAAGGGGACCTCTGGGGAGCAGGAAAAGCCCCCTCCCTATCCTCTTTCTGACCAGTTCAGGACCTCTCCAGCCCCTCCCACTTGGTTGGGCTCAGAGGTGGCTTTGCTAGGAGGAGGCTCCCCGCGGAGGCATTAAGTGCTACCCAGTGATTGCCCCTGTTGTAAAAATTCCTGACCCTAACAATCCAGGACAGGGCTGCCAGTACTTCAATTTGTTAAATGTATGTTGCAGCTTGTTTGGATCCACTTAGGCATAAGTTTTCCTCCTTCCATATTGTCCATTATATGGACGATATACTTCTGGCAGCACCAACAAAAGAGGAAAGTTTATTAATGTTTGCAGAGTTACAGACCCTTCTAGAGGGACATGAGTTCATTTTGGCCCCAGAGAAGGTGCAGAGGCAGCCCCCCTATTCCTATCTGGGCTTTCAAATCCAATCCATTGGGCTTCAGCCTCAGAGGCTGCAGCTGGATTGCTCACATTTGCAGACCCTCCATGACTGGCAGCGATTATTGGGAGATGTTCAGTGGATCCGTTCCTCCCTTTCCATTCCTACGGGAGCTCTTAAGCCCCTGTATGACATGCTACCTGGGGACCCTTCCCCTGCCTCCCCCAGGATCATGACTCCAGCAGCAAAAGAAGCCCTATATGCCTTGCTTAATGCTCTTGAGCGAGCACATCTCTGCTGCCTTGATTATGCGCACCCTTTTTATTTCATGGTCTTTTCTTCACAATTTTCTCCTACTGCTGTTTTTTGGCAAGGGGAACCCATTTATTGGCTGCATTTACCTGCTTCCCCTAAGAAGGTGGTGACCCCATATTATGAAATGGTTCTACAGCTCCTATGGAAGGCATATGATTTTAGTTTACAAGTTTTTGGCAGAATTCCAAATAAATTTCTAATTCCTTATCAAAAAGAGGAAATAACAAGGCTACAGAGGGTTCGAGATGGATGGACCTTGTTCATTGCCACCGCTGGAGCGATTTTGATAACCATTATCCTGATTCCCATTTAATTTCCTTTTTTAAGAATCATCCTGTTATTTTTCCAAGAATTATTAAAACCTCCCCCCTTAAGGGAGTGTGCTCAGTGTTCACTGATGGTTCTTCCAAGGGCTATGCAGTGGTAGTCTCTGATTCGATTAAAGAAAAGCAGCCCCTAGATCCAATTTCTGCCCAAGCTGCAGAACTCACAGCCTGCCTTATGGCCTTTTCTCTTTTCAAGGATCAACCCTTCGACTTGTATACTGATAGATAGTATATATGTGGCAAGGATTGTTGGGCCATTGGAAACCTCACCATACATATTACCTGCCTCTCAGGTTTCCCACCTTTTGGTTCAGCTGCAAAGTCTTATATGCCAAAGAGTGTTTCCTGCCTTTGTTGGCCACATTCGGGCCCATACTGATCTGCCAGGGCCCTTGGCAGAGGGAAATAAGCTTGCTGATTCCCTCACTCGCCCAATGGCATTGTTCGTTTCTGAGGAACAACGAGCCCGTCATCTTCATGAAAAGTATCATTTAAATGTCTCTTCTCTAAAGTTTCACTCTGGCTGTTCTCAAGCCATGGCTACTCAAACCACGTCCCAATGTCCAGCTTGTGCTCCATTTCATAATGCCCTCAACGCAGGTGTTAATCCTCGAGGCCTCCGTCCTAACCACCTTTGGCAGATGGATGTTACCCATTTGTCCCAAGCTGGTAGACTTAAATTTTTACATGTCTCTGTAGATACTTATTCCAAGGTAATTTATGCCTCCCTACATTCAGGGGAAAAGATTAAGGACGTTATTGCCCATTGCCTACAGGCTTTTGCCTATATGGGCATCCCAGACTTTCTTGGACCAGCTTATACCAGCCAACGGTTTGCAAAATTTTGCCAAGAACAACAAATTACACATACCTTTGGAATTCCACATAATCCTACAGGACAGGCCATAGTGGAGCGCACACATGCTACCCTTAAACAGTTCTTTTGTAAAATAAAGAAGGGGGAGTATATCACCTCCCCAAATACCCAATTATCTACAATTTTATACATTTTAAATTTTTTAACAGTAGATAAACAAGGTCTATCAGCAATGGAAAGACATTGGCAGAAACCCTCCCAATCTCTGGGCTGGGTTATATGGAAGGATAGTATCACAGGACAATGGCAATCACCCACACCTATGCTGGCTAGGGTGAGGGGAGCCATTTGTGTCTTCCCTCCAGGAACCAAAAAACCCATCTGGGTGCCAGAGCGGAATGTTCGGCCGGTGGAGTCGAGCCCTACTGGCCTTGATAATATGGGTTCAAGTGAAGAACATCCAGGGAGGCCTGAGATGGGCACTGGTGAGGAATCCACCCATACTGATGCCGGTAAGTAAAATAAGCTCTGTTTTCCATCCTTTTACTCCACCAATTATACCTTGGGAGTTCCTGCAGCAAATACAGCATTAGAAAGAGGGGTAATTTAACGTTTGATATATCCCATGCCCTCTGCCTCCAGAGGATTAACAATATTTCAGTGATGCCTAGTGTCTCCCTTTCTGGACCGTGTGTGGTCCTTAGTAATTATTCTCTGGGAGACTTCTCTTCTAATTCTTCTGGGCATCCCTGTTTTGGATTGAGAGATATCTTTTACCCAATAAATTTTAAAAGAAGTGTTTAGGGACTCCCTACCCCTCTGAGACCGGCTCCTTTATGTTGGAAGACGCCACAGTCCTTCAAATTATATTTACCATTGCCTTGGGGAAATTGTGCTCCTAAGGAACCATGGAAATTGGAGGGAGATAAATATTTATGGTGGTTTGGTCACCGATCTACCTTTAAAAACTCCTTGGGAGGGGCCTTTGATTTTTCCTATAGAAATCCAAATATGGCAGGAGTTTCACCTACGTTCGCAGGCATGTTTCTCTGTGGCCCTCATGCATGTACAGATATTAGACCTTTAGCCCTTCAAAGGGGCTTGGCCTTCAATGCCACAGCCCGATGGAACACATCGGACGTCTTTGAAACCTCCCTCCAGATTAATTATGCAGCAGGAATGAATTTCTCTATTGTCAGCCTAGCTTGTGTTCTACCTCCCTTTATGTTTGTCTCCTTTAATGGGTCGGTCAGGGAGGATGGTGTCCTTAATTGTTCTTCCAGCTCCTGCTTTTTGAGCAACTGCTGGTCTCCGACGATGAGTCCGTGCTGATGGTGAGAATTCCTGCCCTGGTTCCCCTGGTGGTAGAAGACCCACATGATGGACGAGAGCTTATCTTGTATAGAGAAAGAAGAGACTTTGGGATCACCGCCGCTGTCATCGCAGCTATCGCCATATCAGCCACAGCCGCCACCATTGCAGGAATCACCGTGTCCCAGAGTGCAGTTACTGCAGAGACTGTTCCTCTTGCTGCCCTTGTTGCCCAGGCCTTAGAAACTCAAAATACCATTAACTCACATATTCAGTTGGGGATGTTAAATTTAAATCAGCAAACGGCCTTATTATAGGAACAGATTAATGTGCTGTGGATGGTGCAACAAGCCTCTTGTTCTCATTTTTATCATTCTGCCTGTGTGACCCTTATGGAAGTGAAAAATATGTCCTTTGAGGTGCAACGCCTTAATGCTTACCTTAGGGGGCCTTGGGATGATTCCTTTGTAAACTTTACCCACTCTTTGGTACATCAAATTATTGCAATTAATGAAACTCGTGTTGAACCTGTATCTGCTGAGGGATGGTGGAATACCATGGCCCAGATTGGGGGTTGGGCACAGCAATGGGGAGGTGCCTTAAACTTGGAGATCTTGGGACTAGTAGGGGTGGCAGTAGGCCTGCTCCTCTTAAAAGGAGTCTTAAATATCTTCACCCTGACTGAGCTTGTCCACCGTCAGGTGTTACTCAGTCTGGCGCATGACTCTTCCAGAAGTCATGAAGTGTGGCTACAGATGCTGAAAAAATGAGGGTCTCTAAGGACGGGCAACCTGTGGGAGACCCACCACCTAAGACAGGGCATCGGGGGCCCTATGACGGGTAAGGGAAGGTATTTCTCTCGCAGGACCTAAGACAGGACCCCTCATTATAAAATAAAATAGGGGGAATTGTGGGAACTGCAGCCCCGAGTTGATATCCCTGCCCCTATTTGAGGTGCTTATCTGCAAGGAAAACACAATAAATTCCCTCTGCTCCTGGAGCGGGGAAGGAAGGAATTGTAAGTGCATGGTGACCAGTCCTTGATCCCTGCCAGGATCAGGTTACAGTCCCTTTGCAGCCCCCTCCTCATTTGGTGCCATGTTATAAAAGCAGCCCAGCAGACAATAAAGAGAAGCTGTTCCACCTCAAGATCGTGCTCTGTATATTCATTCAACCTGGACACCCTCCGCCTAGACTCTTGGTTCCAGCCCAGGCTGGCACGGCAGGGGGCCCCAGGGGCTTGCCCAGCAAATCAGACTTGGCCCTGGCAGCCGAGTCTTTCTTCATGTACTCTGCAAAGCCATAATCCTTAGAGTGGCCTGTGTGCTTGCTGTACACTACGAAGTAGCGCTCCAGGCTGCCAAAGGGCCGCACCAGCTCCTCACACTGCCTGGGTCACGCTGGGTGGCAGCTTGGCCACATACAACAGAGCATCTGTAGGCTGCAGCTGAACTGACAGCTCCCGCTCTCGAAAGCAGCTTTGGTGTAAGGCCTTGATGGCAGCTTCAGCGTGCTCCCTGTTCATCATGGTCACGAAAGCTGTCCCTTTGTATTTGTCCACCAACTGTCCTTGAGTTTGTAGTCCCTCAGAAGATCGTGATTGCCTACTTCCTGGTTGGTCAAGTCCCCCTGAAGACCTCGGATCAGTATCATGGCAGTGATTACTTGGAACTGGCACTCAGTACGTTCCAGGCACTTCTGGATCTCTTCCGGATCCAAGGACAGCAGCTCCTGTTCAGGTGCTCATCAATAGGTGGTCCAAAAATTTCCCCTTTGGCCTCTGCCTCCAGGTTGAGCAGCGGCCAGTGAGTCAAGAACTTTAAATCTTTGAAGAAAGAATTTGAAGAAGACACTAGAAGATGGAAAGATGTACCATGCTCTTGGGTAGGCAGAATTAACATAGTAAAAATGACAATCTTACCAAAAGCAAATTACAGATTCAAAGCCATGTCTATCAAAATCCCAGCAAAATTCTTCACAGACCTCAAAAGAACAATACTCAACCTCATATGGAAAAGCAAAAAATCCAGGATAACCAAAAGAATCCTGTACAATAAAGAAACTTCTGAAGGCCTCACAATCCCTGACTTCAAATTCTACTACAGAGCTACAATACTGAAAACAGCCTGGTATTAGCATAAGAACACACAGGAGGACCAATGGAACTGAATCAAAGAATGGATATCAATCCACACACCTACAAACACCTGATTTTTGACAAAGAAGTAAAACATAAAATGGAAAAAAGAAAGCATATTCAACAAGTGGTGCTGGCATAACTGAATATCAATATGTAGAGGAATGAAAATAGATCCATATCTATCACCATGAACAAAGCTCAAATCCAGAAGGATCAAAGACCTCAACATGACACCAACCACACTGAACCTCATGGAAGAGAAAGTGGGAAATACACTTGAACAGATTGACACAGGAGACCACTTCCTAAATATTACCCCAGTAGCACAAACACTGAGAGCAACAGTAATAAATGGGACGTCCTGAAACTGACAAGCTTCTGTAAAGCAGAGAACATGCATGGTCAACAAGACAAAATAGCAAGCTACAGACTGGGAAAAGATCTTTACCAACCCCCACCCCCATCAGAAGGGCTGTTCTCCAAAATATACAGAGAACTCAAGAAATTGGTCATCAAAAGAACAAATATTCCAGTAAAAAATGTGATGCAGACCTAAACAGAGAACTCTCTACAGATGAATCTAAAATGGCTGCAAGACACTTAAGGAAATGCTCATCATCCTTAGCCTTCAGAGAAATGCGAATGAAAATAACTCGGATATAACATCATATACTTGTCAAAATGGCCAAGATCAAAACACTGATGACAGCATATTCTGAAGAGGATATATGGTGGGGTAAATGCTACACTCCTGCATTGCTGGTGGGAGTGCAAGCTGATACAGCCACTTTGAGCATCAGTATGGTGATTTCTCTGAAAAATAGAAAACAACCTTTCTCAAGACCCAGTAATACTACTTTTGGATATACATACATATACATTATGTATATACAAAGGATGATCAGTCATACCGCAAAGACATGTGCTCAACTATGTTCATAGCAGTATAGTTTGTCAAAGCCAGCACCTGGAAACAACCTAATGCCCCTCGACTGAAAAATGGATAAGGAAAATGTGGCAAATTTACACAATGGACTACTACGCAGCAGAAAAAATAATGACATCTTGAAATTTGCAGGCAAAAGGATGGATGTAGAAAGCATCATTTTGAAGGAAGTAACCCAGACCCAGAAAGACAAATATCATGCACTCCCTCATGACCTGACATAAAGCAAAGAAAACCCAGCCAATCGTTTACAAACCAGAGAGCCTGGACAACAAAGAGGACCCTAAGAGTGACACACATGGATCTAATGGACATGGCAAGTAGGAAAAGACAAGTCCTGAGTAAATTGTGAGCATGGGGGTCATAGGAGAGGGTAGAGGGGAGGGGGAGGCTGGGAGGGGAAAGGAGAAAATTATATCTTACTAAATGATAAATGATTGAAAAAAGTAGAGCTGGGAGTGGATAGCTGATCTTGTGGTTTGGTTTTGGATTCGACTGGCAAGACAAACAGGCAGGTGGAGGCATTTGGAGAAGGTGGGGTGTGGCTCTGAGGGACTGGAGGTCAGAGGGTAACAACAATGAGAGCCCTAGCAGTAGGAGATGGCTCAATGCAGGTGTCCATAGCTGGTATTTCTGAGGCACGAGGAATTAAAGGCCTGGAACTAGGACAGCACCAATTGTACCAGGGTTTAGAATCCACATAGACAGAGACACAAAACAGAACTAAAATCATCAAAGGGGCCATGAGAGCCAAAGGAGTCTAAACACACTCAGACAAGCTACTTGGGAGTTTCCCAAGCTCCAAGGTCTGCTCTGAATTTTCATATGCATTCTCAACGATTTTGGTGGTTATTTGGTTTGTTTTGAGAGGATTTTCCCCTCTACTTTTCCTAAAATATTGGCCCAGAACATCAGGTTTCATTAAAGAAACCACATGTGCCTCCTCCTTCAGGGGTGCGGATTCTAGGACCACTAATGGAGTTTTTTCCTCTGATCACTTTGAACATATCAACCCACTGCCCGAAGGGGACCTAGTTTTCTGTGTGGTGGGAAATTGGATGAAGAGTTTATGGAGAAAATGTGACAAAGTCTATTACTCTCAGCCCCGTAGAAGTTTGTAATTGCCCAGGAGTGTCCTGGGAAACAGAGCATTGCCACAGCATCCCAGAGTCAGTCAGAGGCTACCATGTTACTCTGATAAATCTGAATCTACTAAAAAAGGAATTGATTGCTTTGAGGATGGATGTGATGGGTTCCATGAGCCAAAAGTCATGACAGCATGTTAGGGTCTGTGAGAAGTGGACCATGCTCCCCATCCACTAATAGATGGGTGTCAGTGTGTGCCAGTTGGATTTTGTCAACTTGACACAAGTTGGAGTAATCTGAGGAAGAAGGAACTTAACTATCTAATAGGTAAGTTTATGGGGAATTTCAATCAGTGACTGATGTCCCTGGGCTGGAGGTCATGACTGTATGTATAAAATAAGCTGGCTTAGAGAGTCAAGGAGAGCAAGTCAGTAAGTGACTTTACTCCATGGTAACTGCTTTGGTTCTGCCTCGAGGTTCTGGTCATGACTTCCTGCCCTGACTTCCACTCATGGTAACTTCTGATAGGAAAGTGAAAGGGAAGTATGGCTTCCTTCCTCAAGTTGTTTTTGGTCATGATGTTTTTCACAGGAAGAGAAAGCAAGTATATTTACCTGCCCAGCAGGTCCAGTTATTCCAGGGTCTAGAGAGGTGCTACCTGAAAGAACATGGGCGCGTGAGAAGAATCAGGCCAAGCCAAATTCTCTTGTCAAAGCCTCCGTTTATTAGCCTAATGGCAGCGGCTTATATAGCCCCTGGATCGGGGACCTGAATTCGGGTGGAGGGCTTTGCCAGGGCAGCAAATGTCACTATTCATCACACCTGGTTAGTGGAAACATTATTTTTGTGGCTCTCAAGGTAGTTGGGATGTGGGGGCTCTCTACAAACATTCTTTGGACAATGGTCCCTGCTATCAAGATAGTTGGGATGTTAGGCAGGTTCTGTGAGCAAATAGCTCTCAAGGTAGAGGGGCTTTCTGCAAACATTCTTAGGACAATGGTCCCTTCTATCATCTTTGGGAAAATGGCTCCTGACAAATCCCTCTTCCTTGTATAAGGCAGGCAGCTATTAAGTGGAGGGCACCAGGTCAGAGTCTAACCACATTGTCAGACCTAAAATAGAAGGGACTTGAACAAGGAGAGACCCTCCTCTCGAGTGGTGGAGCATTTTTTCCTCTCCTGGGAACAGAGGGGTGTCTCATGGGTCACATTAGTTCCTCAGAGCTCCTCAAATAAGCAGGTCTTTGACTGCAGGGTCCCTGTCTTAGGCTATGTGGAGGGCGATCCTCGACATCTGACATCATGCCATGTTGAGCCGGCCTGTACGGCCTCTGTATGATGTGCTGTTCAGGGGAGGGCTCCACAATATTCCCGTCATTGGGCCTCTGCGTGAATCATTAATGAAAAGACTGCGAGGAGCTCCTCAAATAAAAGGTATCTCCTATAGTTGAGTAAAAGTATAATTTGGACACTAATGGCTTGATCTCTGGACCAGAAGAAAGAACACCTTCCAAACCCAGTATACACCTTTAGTCTGGCCTATGGTATATACTCCTTCCTAAGTACCTACTCCAACATAAAATTGTGAGTGCTGCCTGCCAAAAATTAAGGTAATGTAAAGGGATCAAAATCTAAAATTCTTAACATATGCATTAAACCCAAACATTTTACAGTGTGTGTCAAACTTTTCCCAACATCTATAAGCAGTTACAAATATCATTAGGTCAATTCCAGTAAGAGCACAACGACAGACGTTGTTAAACACCACCAGTTCCAGTCTCTGAGCAACAGTTAAAACCCCAATCTTCCCCCTTCTACGTGAAGAGGGGTTAATATTTTAATCCAAATGAGTTCTGTGTCCCAAAGATTAAAACAGTCAGATGTTTAGTCTGCATCTTAGCTCCAAACCAAACAGAATTTAGACTGCAGAAAATTATAGTCTCCATGGTCAGGTCATCTCAGCAGGGCATCTGTGTCTGCTCCCAGGTTTGGAAGCAGCTCAGCATTTGTGCTTCAGGGCAGGTGGGATTCCTGGGTGAGGCGAGCTGGATTCAGCTACCTGAAGCACATCTTGGCAATTCTCTCAAGCTTTGTTTGGACTCTGGAGGCAGAATGACACCCTGTAGAGAGGTGCAGCAGGTCCTGTTATCAGGCATTCCTCTCCATGGGGGCAGGGAAGACTGGATCAAGGATTCCTTTCCAACTCGTTTCTGGAACTCCTTTATGGGGTGTTTGCAGCTACAACATCATCGGGTCCAGCTTTTATTTTCTTTCTGTGAAAAAAGCATAAACATATCCTCGACCCCAAATATATATATATATATATATATATATATATATATATATATATATATATGTCGGGTCTTTTCAAAATTCATTGCAGACCCTTTCTTTTTTACCTTGCCTTAATAAAGGTCAGCTTGGTGTCATCATGTCAGATCTGTTTGCATCAGGGTCTGTTTGCAACTTTTATAAGTTGCTTTCAAGGAGCCTTGGTATGCTCCATAAATTCTTTTTATTATTAACCATATATGCAGTTCTTCCATTGGAAGAGCCATTTATAAAATATAGTATAAAATCTTTTAAGGGATTTTTAGCTATAACATTAGCAAAATACAGTTGTGTGAATTGTAGCAATGAACATCTGGGAAAAGATTATTGTTCTGGCCTTTGAATTGAGCAAACACAATTGTCCAGGAATCAATCTTAAAATTATCAATGAATTTATTGTTTAGTTTAAGAAACATTGATCATAGTCAATATTCTGTCAAACCATCTTCCAGATTTTTCTCTGCCCTTTTGTATCAGACAGGCTACTGTTCTAAATTAAGAGTTTAATATCTTAACTGGCTAAACTGGGAAGGTTTAGCCATAAAAAGGATTTTGTCTTTTCATAAAACTGTTGTAGAATAAGTTTACATTTACTACACATACTTGCCATAGCTGTAATATACTGTACTTGTTGATTATTGTATACTTTACCTGTGATTTATACTTTACTTGCTTGAGTACCTGTTAGGCAGCTTTTATAAGCTCTCTATTGGAAACTGGCTCATTGTTGTTTGTAAGAATTTTACCTAGTGGCTCAAGGTCTCCCATAAGAATATTATAACTAGGGCTTTAACCATTGAATATCTAATTAAAAATTTATAAGCTATCCTCCTCTTAAGTTATAAGTCTGCCTAGCAGATAGGAAAATGGGGAAAGGAAGCATTTTAACTAATGATTTAGACCACATTAGACATCAACATGTAGAAGAATAAAAATAGATCCACATCCATCTCTGTGTATAAAATTCAAGTTTAAATGAGTCAGAGGCCTCAACATATAAAAATTACATTGAAACTCACAGAGAAAAAATTAGAAGTACACTTTGCCACATCTCAAACACAGCCTCAGTGGCATAAACACAGAGAGAAATAATAAATTAGATCTCCTGAATTGAGAAACTTCTGTATAACAAGACTATAGAGTGGGAAAAGATCTTTACTTATCATAAACCCACTCCAAAAACATATGAAGAACTCAGGAAATTACTTATCAAAAAGTTAATCCAATAAAAATATATGTTACAGACCTAAACTGAAGACTCTCAACACACGAACTTAAAAATGACTGAGAGACACTTAAAAAATGCTCAAACATAACATCCTTTAGCCATCAGAGAAATGCAAATCAAAACCCTGAGATTCCATCTTATCCTTGTACAAATGACCAAGGTTAAAAATTACTACTAACAGTTTATCCTTAAGAAAATGTGGGTAGGGGGCTGGAGAGATGGCTCAGAGGTTAAGAGCATTGCCTGCTCTTCCAAAGGTCCTGAGTTCAATTCCCAGCAACCATATGGTGGCTCACAACCATCTGTATTGGGGTCTGGTGCCCTCTTCTGGCCTGCAGGCATACACACAGAATATTGTATACACAATAAATAATAAATAAATATTTAAAAAAAAAAGAAAATGTGGGTAAAGAAAAAACTCCATTGCTGGAAGTGCAAATTGACACAGCCACTTTTGGATCATACATAGTATTGAAAGACCTGGATAAATCCAGACCCCCCCCCCCAGCAGGAAGAGAAGAATCAAAAATCCAGGACCAGCCAGCTAAGCGACTGGGTTTCAGGAACTAGCTGAAGACAAAGCCAGACTGCAATCCCAAGAACAATCCCGAGAAACAGGGAGTCTCCCCCTTGCGACCATCACCATACTGTTCTAGGAACTAGCTGATCACGACCCTGGGAGTGGTCCTGAGAGGCAGGGAGTTGCCCCCTTGTGACCATCACTGGATTTTAGGAACTTTCCATGACCCCTCTGGATTACTGGGCAGTGGCTTCTTCCCTCAAAAACTCCTTCTCCAGGTCACTCAGGGTCGAACTCCTTCCCTGCGTGGGCTATGAGCCCAGGCCCCAGTGCACCGGTCCCCGTGCCATCCCATCAACCAAAGCCCCGTGTGACCACAGCAAGGACGGTCTCCTGTGAGTCACCTGGGGGGCCGTGCCATCCCGAGACCTGAGTGAGAGACTCCCCAGCACTGGAGGCCCCTCATTATGGCTATTTTTTTTTAAATTAGGCAAATATCTACCTTAAAACTCAGCAATACCCCTTTTTGGGCCTAAATACAAAAGTTGTTCAACCATATTATAAGGACATGTAGAATTACTTTATCATAGCCAGAATCTGAAAACAACCCAAATGTATCTCTTTTACACCTAGCATAAATGAGACATCATCCTTCTAAATAGCCATAAATACCACAAAATATCTTGGAGTAACTCTAAGCAAGTAGGACTGAAGTTTGGGTCCTGTTATCTCTGCTTGTGAAGGGGGAAATGTTTTTTTATTTTTAACCATTATCACTTGCTAGAGTATAACTCTGGCCCTTGATAAATTTAGTAAGAAGTCCGAGTCTCAGCAGTCCACCCTGAAGCAACACCTGGCAGCAGGAAAGGACCACAAGCTGAGACAACTCGACTCCCACCCAAGAGCAGACCATACAAATGGAAAAACTTGTATGATAAGAACTTTAACTCTTTTAAGAAAAAAATTTAAGACATTAGAAACTAAAAAGATCTCCTATTTCTTTGGGAAAGTAGAAGAATCACAGCAAAAATGACAGTCTCACTGAAAGCAATCTACAGATTCAGTGTAAATGTCCATTAAAAATTATAGCGACATTCCTCACAGAACTCACCTACAGATTTAATGTAAAAGTTCATTAAAATTATAGAAAAATTTCTCATAGAACTCAAAAGAACAATCCTCAACTTTATAAGAAAGAAATCAAAACTCAGGATAGCCTAAACAATGTTAAAATCCTCTGAATGTATGACAGTCTTATTTTAAAACTTTCCTAAAGACCCACAGTACTGAAATTAATCTACCTTGGATATAAATTTATATGCCTACAAACTAAAGACTTTTGACCAAGAAGCAAAATTAAAAAATGGATAAGAAGCATATTTAACCTCCTTTTACTGTCCTGAAGCTGTAGTTTTCTGAGTCTAGTTCCCTTTATAGCAAACCTGCCTGACAGCTTTTGCTCCCTATGGCAGGGGGTTAACACATAGGCTCTCTAGGCCTGGCAGCCAGCCTGCTTGGCAGGCATACCTGTGTGGATTGTATTATTACTTCTGGCATCTAGAGGGACTCCTTTTTGAGTCTGCAACAAACACATCCTGTTTACCGAATGCCTGCCCCATGTTTGAGGGTGAATTTCTGGCCCTGTCAACACCAACCAAGGGCATTTTATATCAATAAAATAAAAAGACGTCTACTAAATCTTTCTGTTTAACTCTTACTCCTCTCTCCCTGAGTGACTATTTAAATTCTTGTATGAATTTCTCTTCCTTTGAAATTGACTGTCCCATGTGTATTGGGCGACAGTGAACCTGCACCTACCTCGTCCTGCAGAACTGTCCGAGTCCTACAGCCAGCAGAACCTTCTTTTATTTCTTGTTGTCGTGCCGGGACTGCGATTTCATAGTCCAATAGTTGGCTGTTCGTCAGTTCCCTGTTCAGGTGCCACTGTACCCACCCAGCAGGTCCAGTTATTCCAGGATCATCAGAGGCGCTACATGAAAGAACATGGGCAAGAGAGAGGAACGAGGCCAAGCAACATTCTCTTGTCAAAGCCTCCGTTTTTTAGGATAATGGCAGCGGGTTATATAGCCCCTGGATGAGAAACCTGGGTTGAGGTGGGGGACTTTGCGGGAGCAGCACACACCGGGTAAGCAGAAACATTCTTTTTGTGGCTCTGCTTAACAAACAGCTGCAAGGTAGTTGGGATGTGGGGACTCACTACAAACATTCTTAGGACAATGGTCCCTGCTATCAATAGTTGGGATGTGAGGCAGGTTCCATTAGCAAATAGCTCTCAAGGTAGTGGGGCTTTCTGCAAATATTCTTAGGACAATGGTCCCTGCTATCATATTTGGGAAAATAGCTACTGACAAGTATACAGTGTCCATACCGGATGAAGGACAACATCCACAGCCTTGATATTTTCAACGTAATCATGGAAATCTTCATGATCAGCCACAACAGGAGGCCAACCATCAGTCAAATGCTGACACGCCCCAAGATCAGGGACAGCCAGGCACGGGCATCCATCCAGAGTCTCCCAGGCACCCCGAGCCCTAGCATTGTCGGCACCATGGCAGGCATGGGGTACCAAAGTGAAGAAACGATTGAGTGTCTAGAAGACCAAAAACTTAATCAGGCGATGGCCACACACCTGAGTCTGCAACACCAGGCACCCGGGGGAGACAGCTGCCATCACCGGGTGAAACCAACAAAACCCATGGAGCCAGGCCTTGTCCTCAACCTGGCCGATCTTCACACCTTTTCTGGGACTCTCAGGAGAGCTGCCGAGACTACTTCCCCAACCTTCATCGTGCCATCTGAGCCCCAGGAGAAAGAAGATGAGAATTCCAGGCAGGGTGGCAGAAGGCATAGCATGCCTGCCACCCTGTGCTGCCAGCCAAGGAGGATCCACCTTGCCCACCTATCCCACCTGCGCTGTCCTGTGGTTGATTCCCTCATGAGCAGAAGCCTGGACAGCAGCAAGAGTTACTGGCAATCAAAGATCGGGTTGTATGGCAGCCTAATGGCGAGTGCCCAACCATCCTGCTCTCTGTACCACCCTCATGGGGCAGACCACAATGAGGCTGCAAATGATGCAGAGAAACTCTGGAGCTCGCTGGGGACGGCTCTGCATGTAACCCCCAGAGGCTCCTCTCTTGGAGACACACTCCAGGAAGAAGTGACCTCCAGACAGGAAGAGGCCATCAGCCATGGTCATCCTCAGGATGCCGGGCCAATTTCCTCCTGACACCAGAGGCATCAACGCTGGAAGACGGTCAAGAAAACCATTGTCAATTGCTTCTGACACCTATGTTGCTGCCTGCCTCCTGCAGAGAGTAACCATGCCTCCCGTGAGAACCAGGCTCCACAGTCAGGGGATCCTAGAGGCATCCACAGAACCAGGTGAGCACCTTTCTCACTTCATCTGATTTGTACTTTTCCTCCTGTACTTTGTGATAAATGGTGCCTGTGTCCACTCGTGGCACACTGTGAGCATAACAATCTGTCACTTCAGAAAGACCAGGTGTTCCCTGTAGTGTGACCTCAGGCTTGTTGAGCAACAGGGGGACAGCAGAGATGCTGAGTGAAGCAGGGAGAGGTGGGGCAAGGCCAAAGAAGGCAAAGATTCCTTGGAGGACCAGTCGGGTACTTGGGCGCTGCAGGGCAGTACACTAAGTCTTGTGTGTTTTGAAGTCACTAAGAGTCTCCTTCCTGTGCCTTTCTCTTTGAAGGCCCGAAGAGGTCAAGCCCCAGCTCAGTGGCTTCTGAGCCACGGGTTGGGGATGGGTCTGGATGAGATTCAGATAGCCCCTCTGGGGACCCATGCCAGATGCCCAGGACACCATCTGGCCACAGGCACCTCCCGCAGAGGAAGAGCTGTCTACCCCAGAGAACATCTATCTCTCCAGGTAAAATCCCAGGCAGGAAGGGTAGGCTTCCCACAGGGTCTAGCTCAGTGTGGAGGACTGAGGTGCAAAGGTGCCCTAGGCTGTCTTGTGGAACAATAGCACCTTGCCCTCTCCCCATGCCTGCAGAAACATCAGAAGAGGTGCTCTGGGTAGTGACTGTCCTTTGCCCCGTTTCTTGGCAGAGAACACGGTCTTCTCCATAGGGTGAGACTTCCCTCCCCCAAGGAGAGTATTCCTAGTCAGCCTGCCCTAAGTTGAGTTGCCAGGTTGAAAATGTGTCCTGCAAGCAGCCCTGTAGAGGGCTCCCCTAGAGGGCAGGCTCCTGCAAGAACCTTTAGCAGGAATGCCCACAAGTCATCCCAGCAGGTTCCATTGCTTGAGTCCTCAGACCCAAAGCTTGGGAAAATCTGAGCTGGGGAGTGAGTGACCCCAGGGCAGCAGAGTCCCCCTCTCCACCAATTCTGCCTTCCAGCTACTCACCTCCTGCCTCTGCCTGCTTGCTCCTTCAAGGCCACCATTCTCATCAGTGACAACCAGCTCCTGCACTTACCACCATGTGCCACACCATGAGGGACTGGTAGGTGTCAGATTGGAGTGAAACCTGAAAACCTAATGAGGGGTCAGCAACCTGCTGTGCCTCCTGACTCCAGCTTGCCTGAGTCTGCCTGAGTCTGCACTGGCCAGTGAAATTCTTTAAGAAGGCTTCTGTTTTTCTCAGCCTTTTAAAGGTGAGCAGGGTTTTCCACTTCTTTTGGAGATGGGTGGGGTGTGCTTCCCAGAAGCTGCCTCGTCCATGCCACAGTCACATTGGTAAAATCTCATCTCGTGTTCTTTCTGCCTAGACCTTGTCAACCTGTGACAGCAAGAGACCCAGAGAAGACTGTGCGACTGGTCCATCTCTCCAGCTGTCTTCCTCATTAGAACCATCCTGGGTATCTTCTATATTCAAGAATGTGTCCCAGCATTCAGCGCAGGTCGTTGTGGTGGCGGATATCCCGGCCTCTGGTGCCACTCTATTCTCCTGCCCCCCCCCCAAATTTTATGGCGAAGTCTCCAGACTCATATCCCTCTCATTTCCCCTTGGAGTAGCTGTCGTTTCCAGATACAGAAGTGTGGCTTATCTGAGCCCCTCCCGACTTTGCCACACAGTGGTGAGTGGTCACTCTCACCCCACCTGCTGTGAGTACCCCCCACACACACCATAGAACCTGAACCCACCCCACACTGTGAACCTAGAACTGTAGACAGCCTTTCTGACAACCCGGAGAGTCAGCCTCATTCTGTCTAGCCCAGGCTGGTTTCTTAAGTCCCAGCATCGTCTAGCCTCAGTTTCTTGAGTTCTGGAACTACAAGTGGGTGTCACATGTTCTTTTGTTTTGGTGAATTTTTCTGTTATTTGTTTGTATTAAATCATCTACGTCGAGGAGGATATTCTTGATCTTTTAATCCTTCTGCCTCCGCTTACAAATGTAGGGATTACAGGAATTCCACACCAAGCCTGGTTTGTTTGGTTCTGGAATCCAAACCCAAGTTTCTGCATGGTAGCCAAGAGTTACCCCAACTGAGTCACACCTGAAGCTCAGGCAGGCTAGCCTCAGACTAGGTATTTCTCTCTGTAGCTGAGAAATACCTCCTGATGGAACTGCAGATCTTACCCATTGACCCTGATTTTTCTCTTGCTTCTCTCTCTCTCTCTGTCTCTCTCTGTCTTTGTCTCTGTCTCTCTCTTTTAGCCTTTCTAGATGACCTTTTCTTCTGACTGAGAGTCTTTAGAAGTTGCACACACACGGGGTGTTGCTGGACATAACTCTTCTTCTGAAGCTAGTGAGCTGTGTTCTGGGTGGTAGGGAGGGACAGGAGGCTGTCCCAGTCATGTGTCATCTCACAGTCCCCAGACTCTCCCCTGTGTGTCCAGGCAGCGTTGAAGGTATGTTCTGACCAGAAGCCCTCGAGTCGGCCTCCTCTAACTTCCTATGCTCTTCCATGTGACAAAATGGAAGTCACCAGCTCTAACCAGCCCATGTCCTATCCTCAGGCTGATGAAACTAGGAAGATGGAGACTCACTCCCACTGCTTGAAGGTTTTGTCACCTCACCCCTTGGGGCAATCTCCTATCCCTCACATTTAGACAGTTCTAGGGAGTTTGTGGATTTGTCTTAAAACTAGATGATAGAGCTAGGGTGAAGGTGTATGCCTATAATCCCAGGACTCTGGAGGTTAAGACTAGTGACTAGCCATAAATTCAAGGCCAACCTGTTCTCCATGAGGAACAGTAGTCTAGGCTTTGGTGGCTCTCTGTCTAAAACACAGAAAGTGAACGACAGGACTAATGCTCAGTGTGCCTAGCATACACACTGGCTCTGGGCCTGGCTTCTTTAGCATAAAATGAAACCAGGTGGAGCATGCCGCGAATCCTGGTATTGGGGGGCAGACACAAGAGGAAAGGAGAGTCAAGGCCATCTTCCAACACAGAAAGTTGGAGGCCAGTCTAGGAGGAATGCCACTCTTCTTGAAAAACCAACAGCACCTACCCCCAAATCTTCATGCCCCAGTCTGAGAAAACAGTGACATAGCAGCCCATTCCAACCATGTATTCCTTGTGAATCAAAAGATCTTTCTGACAGAGAAAAGAAAGTATGGCATCCGGATGTGCAGGGCTATTTCCTGTGACTCACATCTGGAATTGGCCTGAGCCAATTGAGTTCATCCTTGTGCACAGCACTGAGGAGCTGTTGGGTAAGTACTCCCTGCTGGCCCTGTGGGAGGCACTGACAGGAAGGTTTGGGGAGCATGGAGACCCCCACCTATGCCAAAAAGAAAGGCAGGAAGGCTGCTGGCCCTGCCACCCCTCAGAAACTCTGATGTTGTGCTGCCCCCTTGTGGCACTTCTGTACCAGTTCCGTTTTAGAGCCCCTGGTTTAATGGGGTCTCTGCTTCAATTCCTGCCACAAACTGAGGTTACTGGGTTTTCTCAGAGGTGGGATGGGGGGAAGGCTTCCACTTCTCTGTACAAATCTGACGTGATTCTGTCCTTCTTTACTTCATTCCATTTGTACAGTATTCTAATGAAAGAACAAAATAGCTGTCATAGATGTTCTGCCCAGGGGATATTTCTGAAGAAACTTTGTAAACCACATTGCTGGTTCTTCTTGGCCTTCTGTTTATAATGAGAAACGATTGGCACTAAGCAAGAGTGTGAAATCGACGCCCTGGGTGAGATTCAGAAGCACAAGAAGCCTGACAGTGACTGTCTGTCTGTACAGTGTCTAGTTACCTTGTTTGGTATGTGTTCATGTGCAGAATCCAAGAAAAGGACCGGCAGGCTTGCTGAAGCTGGTTAATTTGAAAATTTTACCATCATTTGCTTTCACAGGACCCCCTACGAAGAACGTCGCCCCCATATCATCTAGAAGCAATCTTAGAGGATGACGTCCCCTCTCCCAACAGAGTTTGCCCTCAGGGTTAGGGACATCATTTAGTGGTTGGTTTTTGGTTGAGGGGATGGGGAGATATTTTTTGAAATTAGGGGTATTTTCAAAAAAAGGGGGGGATTAACTGGTTTAATGGGATGATTGGTATTTGTGAATTACTGTTTTTAGAAAATTGTATTGGTACTGTTTCTTGTATATTGATATATTGAATATTAACGCTTCACGAATTTGCGTGTCATCCTTGCGCAGGGGCCATGCTGATCTTCTCTGTATCATTCCAATTTTAGTATATGTGCTGCCGAAGCGAGCACTGATATATTGAATATTAAATGTGAGTGTTCCTACCTCTATTTTTGTATAAGAATATGCTTATAACTTTGCCTATATTGTATTCATACATCTACCATATTACAATGTACATTTCTACCTCTGATACTATTTATATAATAACATTTTTTACAGTTGAAGATCATTGTCTTCATATATTGCACAGTAGTTTATTCTCTTAGTCTCCAGATTAGATAGGTATTGAGAATTATATGTTTGTCATATTTATTTTTAGGTTAATCAGGTCTTTTAGATCCATAGAGATTATATTTAGTATAGATAGTATAATCTTCAGACACTTCGAAGAGCTGTAAAAAATGGCCTTTAATCTAACCTAAAATCTTCTTAATCTAACCTAGAATCTCTGTGCCAACAAGACACAATCACTCCTGGCAACACCACTCTACTCCCGAGAGAACATTGAGCACCAAAGACACTCCACTGGGAGCTTGTGTTCTTGGCAGAACTGGCCTTTGGGTTAAAAAAAGCACATACCTCAACTACTGACAAAGATACAGAATATCCATAAGTGGATAAAACAGGATTGTCTTATCTTGCCAAGACAGGATAGGATAGTTCTAAAAAAGTTCCTTGCCTTTAATAATGGCATGTCAGTTATGTTAGGCTTTAACCAAAGTTGGTTGACTCAACATTACAAACAAGACTTTAGGTGATTGCCCAGATAGTCAGTTGTCTCTGTCATTTGTTGCACATTTTGGATATCTCTGGTTTGTTAAGTAATATTTGTTCCCTTCTCAGATCTTTGACGGAGTTAAAGATTATATAATTGTAGTTACTCTCTACATTATTTAGACTCCTTGAATTAGAATGTTTAGCAAAACTTTTGTTCTCAATATTGTTTGTTATAATTATGATTTGTTATTATTGTATATAGTTGTATTTGGTTTAGTTCTGACTTATTTAGACAAAAGGGGGAGATGTAAGGATAGCCCAACACCCTTAGGGGGCGTGTTCGCCTCGGGCTAATGTTTACATAGAAATCTGGCTAGCTTGAGCCTACAGTCCATCTGCTTTCCTGTTCTCTGCGGGAACCTGTGGTTCTGTAAGTCTATTTCCCCATTAAAGCTGTATATATTATTACAATCTGTCTACATTCATTTTCGCCAGTATATGAGTGCATCCCCACACACTTAAGTCAAAATAGTGTAAGGAAGCACAAGGTCAGCCTGGGGCGCTGTGGACCTTCAGTCCCAGCACTTGGGAGGCAGAGGCAGGCAGATCTCTGTGACGTCAGCTTGATCTACAACTGCAGAACTTGCTGTCCCAGGAATCCTGGGCTACCCACAGAAGTCGGTCTATAAAAAAACAAACAAGGTGAAGGGAAAAGAGGAAGCAGCACAAAGTTAGTTGAAGAAGCAGGTAGAAGACCTGACCTCCTCTGCAGGAGCATCCTGCTGGCCAGACCTAGGAGAACGAGACAGGACGCTGCTGCTGAGAACACTTGGTGGTCCTCTCTGGATGCTAGATGGTTGGCAGAACCCAGCAAGCCAAGCCCTGGGGAATCTTACTACTGCTGAGTAGAATTCAGTTGGTGGGCTGACAAGGTGATCCCAGCTTTGTTAGCACTGTGGGTCACCTGGATGTCTCACCTCTCTGCAGCACAGGACTAGGCGCCTCTCAGAAGCCAAGGTCCTGCACTAGGGAGAAAAGAAGGCCATCTTGATCAATTCTACTGGTGCTAACCCCTGCTTCTTCCCCAATCATGGCAATATATGTTTTCTATGTTGGAAATAAAATGGCATTGTTAAATGAGCTAGCTTTTGGTTGTTTGGATGCAGGGCCTGTTGTCTGAGAAATCACATCTCCATCACACACAGGAAGTAGAGAGGGGGAATTAGCTGTAAGTAGAGAGGGCAAGGCTTTAAGTTCTCTAAGCCCACCGACAGTGACATACTTCCCCTAAGAGGCTCTTGTGCTACAAGTTCCATAATCTCCTGAAACTGCACCACCAACTGAATTTATAGAAGACATTTCTCTTTCAAACTACCATGCCCACTGGGCTAATCCACAAGCCCCAGGGTAATCTTTAGTTCTAAGGAACCCTTTGCTACAAAATTAAGTCTCAAAAAAAAAAAATCCAAAAGGAAGGCTGGGCATGTGGGTGCATCACTTTAATCCCAGCATTCAGGAGGCAGTGGCAGATAGCTCTCTGTGAGTGCCAGGTCTACATAGTGAGACTCGGTCTCCAAAATAAATAAATAAATAAATCAGGCGGTTACCACCTGTAAATTGAAAAGAGAGAGAGATTTTTGCCAAGTGAGATGGTGTGCACTCTAGTCCTTGTACTGGGGAGTGGAGGGAGGGAGATTTATTGGACGTTATCCTTTGCTAATTAGTAAGCTCAACAAGTCTAGGATTTGTGAGATTTTTCTGTCTCCACATAAAAGAAAGAGCCGGGTGGGGGTGATGCACGTCTTTAATCCCAGCACTTGAGAGGCAGAGGCAGGAGGATCTCTGTGATTTGTAGAGGAGGTCTAGGAAGAAAGACCTTTTCGTGCCTTTCCTGATGATCCCTTGGACTCTCAGAGCAACAGGAAAGCAGTAGCCAGGTGTAAATGCCTATAATCCCAGCTCTGTGGAGCCCAAGCAGGAGGATCACAAACTCAATGGCAGCCTAAGAGCCCGTCTCAAAACAAAAGCCGGAGGTGGAATTCAACAGCAGAATGCTTGTGTTGCATGCCTGCAGCCCCGGGTTTGAGCCCCAGCAGAGCAGAAACTACAGGAAATAGCGGCCTTTGTGCCCATGGGCTGATAAACTGCTCTGCAGACAATATTCCTGCCAAGAAGAACCATGTCTATAACATATGTTTAAATGTTTCAGGGAATATAAAATAAGTGATTAGAAATGTAAATATTTAGGGAATTGTAAATGACTTTTGTACGTTCAGGGCTTCTTCTTCTTCTTCTTCTTCTTCTTCTTCTTCTTCTTCTTCTTCTCCTTCTCCTTCTCCTCCTCCTCCTCCTCCTCCTCCTTCTCCTTCTTCTTCTTCTTCATCTTCATCTTGGTATTTTGAGGGAAGGTTTCTGTGTAGCTTTGGTGACCGTCCTAGAACTAGCTCTTGTAGACCCGGTTGGTCTTCTGCCTCCCGAGTGCTGGGATTAAAGGCATGTGCAACCAACAGCCAACCATACAGGGCTTCTTTTTCTGCCTTTCAGGGTTTTTTTGTTTGTTTGTTTGTTTGAATTTCATGTTGTCAAGGCTGGCCTTGAACTCACTATGGAATGAGGCTGGTTTTGATTTCCTTGCGTCCATTTGCTCAGTATTTTGAGTTCAGACATGTGGCAGCAGCCTACCTTGTGTGTATGTGTGTGTGCACGGGTGGTCATGCGTGTATGAAAGTGAGGGAATCTTGTGGGTGTCTTCCTCTTCTCTCCCCAGCTTACATTTTGAGACAAGGACTCTCACTGACCCTGGAGCTCACAGACTGGCTAGACTGCTGGGGAGGAGCTTCAGGGATCTGCCTGTCCCAACTGTCCCCAGCTTTTACATGATGCAAGGAATCTGAACTCCAGTCTTCATGCTTACACAGCAGGCATTTTACTGACCGAGGCTTCTCCCTCGCCCCTCTTTCCAACCTTTGCAAAGTCTGAAGTTGCTTCTCAATAAGAAAGTGTTTTAAAACTGAACTGTATAACTCGGCGGTGGTGGCACAAGGTCTTTGGAGGCAGGCAGAGGCAGGCAGATTTCAGTGAGTTCAAGGCCAGCCTGCTCTACAGAGTGAGTCCTAACTGCTTCCATCACTACTTAGATGCCATGTCTTGAAAAAGCAAAATTACATAGATAGATAAAATAAAATAAAAAAGCTCCAAATTTAGACCATACAAGATAGCAACACACTGTCTCTTGAGTGGTAGGATTGCACGCATGTGCTACCACATCTGGCTTTATACAGAAACTTTGAAGGGCTCAGTGGGGGAAGGCGCTTGCTACCAAGCCTGATGAATTCCGTCCTCTAGACCTCCATTGTGAGAGGTGAGAACAGACTCCCTTGGGTTGTCCTCTGGCTTCCACATATGCTCCATGCCACGAATATTCACTCATAAACAAATAAGCACATAATAAAATGATGATAAAAGGAAACAGGACCAAGCTGGGCATGGCGACACGTAGCTTTAATCCCAGCACTTAGACATGATCCTTATACTTTTAGACCTTGAACTTCTGATTCTTCTAAGTTGAAGGAGAAGGATCAGAACTCTCAGGCCAACCTTGGCTCAACATTTCCCAGTTGGAGGCTAGCCTGGGTTATATGAGACATGGTCGTAAGTAATAAACAAGTGGACCTAGAACCCGTGTGATGCCCGTATGCCTGAAATCTCACCAGCTGGGAGGCAGACAGAAGGATTATAAATTCAAAGCCAGCCTGAGTTACATACCAAGTTCCATGCCTGCCTGGACTGTATAGTAAGATCCTGTCTCCACAAAAAAACCCAACAAGGATTAGTTGAATATGGCAGCACATGCCTTTAATCCCCGCACTCAGAAGCAAGAGATCTTTGTGGGTTCAAGATCAGTGAATATATGGAGTTTCAGGACTACAAAGAGACCCTGTCAAAGCAATGACAAAAAACAAAATCAATAATTGACTGAGGGAAGAAAAGGGAGAAGGAGGTAAAGACATCACGCACTAATTGAGTATACGTACACACACATGACCACACATGTTACATACATACATACACACACACAAGCTGGGGTGGTGGCACATGTGTATACTTGGGTTCTTCACAAGGTCCTGCAAATATGATGTCCCTATTGCAAAATAAAGACATACGTAAATAAAAGAAAAGATTTAAAGTAAGGACAGTTAAATGCACCATGGGATCCACTACATTATGGAATAATATGGATCTGGAAAGATGAATAAAAATTTCTTAGCCAGCCTCAGTGGCACATGCCTGTAACTCCAACACCTGAGAGGCAGAGACAGGAAGATCAGAAGTTCAAAGTCATCCTCAGTTAAATATTGAATTTGAGGTCAATTTGGGTTTCAAGAAATCATCTCTCAAAAATGAATAAAACCATGCAGTAATAGCCTCAGTTTTTAAGTAGACACACCTGGCGAGACAGAACCTCAAAGAGTTGCCTTCACCAGATTGGCCTGCAGACATGACTACAGGGTGTGTTCTTAATTGTTAATTCATGCAGGGGAGCCTAGGCTCATTGTGGTGGATAATGTGATCCTGGGACAGGTGGTTCTGTTGTACAAGGAAGGTAGAGGCAGAGAGACAAAGCCAGTAAGCAGCCTTCATCCATGGTCTCTGCTTCAGTTCCTGTCTCCAGCTTTGAACCTCAGCTTTCCTCATTGATGGATGGTGAAGTGTAGGAGAAAACAAACCCCAGTCTATCCGAGTTGCTATCAGTCATGGCGTTTATCACAGCAGTGGAAACCTAACTAGGAAAGACCCAAAATGTGAGTAGACCTCTCAGCCATTTCAGTCCCTTGGGGGAGCCTCCCATTGACTATCACAATAAAGACCAGTATTTCCTGAGGGTCTAATTCTCTACAGTGGTGCAACCACCCTAGAAGATTCCAGCCAGGGCTTGTTAAGATTAACCCTTTCTGGTCCTGACTGAAGGCAGGTTTTGCTGTGAGGCCACTCTACCTTGAGACCAAATAAGGCTTGGTCCCAGCCATCCATCCCAGAAGGCTGTTCACGTCACCCCTGAGAGATAAGCAGGGTCAAAGCACTGACAAGAGTCAAAGGTCACCTTCCAGAGCAGATCTAGAGCTGGGAGTGGCTCTAGCAGATGTGATAACTCAAATGGACTTAACAGACATCTATAGAAAATTCCATCCAAACAGAAAAGAAAATACCTTCTTCTCAGCACCTCATGGAACTTTCTCAAAAATTGAGCACATACTAGGTAACAAAGCAAACCTCAACAGATACAAAAAATTTAACATACCTCATGCATCTTATCGGATATCCATGGCTTAAAATTAGACTTCAACAGCAATGCTAATTCCAGAAAGCCCACAAAGACATGGAAATTAAAAAATGCTCACCAGCCACAGGTCTCCTTGCCTTCCAAGTTGCTGGATGAAAGCAGGCTATGTAGATTCAGGTAGGGTTTGGGGAGATGCGGTAGTCATTTGGGGTCTTAACCAACAGTGACACCCCGGGGGTGGTTGGCAGGGGCACATTGTCCTTCAGGAGGACTCTAACAAAGACTGGGGCCTCAGAGCCCCACAGGGGCTGGGTGTGGAGTGAGCTGGGATGCTGGGAGATGCAGACTCATGAGCTCCCGGTCACCCCAGAAGGGCCCAGCAGTGGTGGTAGTAAGGGATTGTGGCTTCCCTCAGCACGTTACAGTTCCAGAGCCGGCACCACCACCAGCAGACATCTCCCCAAGGAGGGAATTGGCAGGTTCGGCACTGACTGGAGGGTACCCAGAGGGGAGTCTCCCAGGATCCCCCGTTTCTTCTGGCTCTGGATGTGCAGGGCTAACTGGATTAGTGCAGTGGACAGGGAAGGTCTGTTGAGATGTAGAATGAGGGGGCACACCCAAAAGGCCCTGCTGGCCACTGGCACTTCATACAGCAGAGGATTGAGCAGCAGCTGGAGGGAGGCAGATGGGCCCAGAATGTCCAACAGCTGCAGGATGTTTGGCTCAGGCGGGAGTCCCTTGCCTCGATTGGGAGCCATGGCCTGGGCAGCAATGAGTGCTGCCAGCATGCTGCAGCCAGTAGGACCTGGAGCACAGAAGGACACACGAAGGTGACTGCCACCCAGCGCCAGGCCACCTGCCCTCTGTTCTGCAGCCTCTGCCATCTCTGCTGTCTCATACTCCAGTACTGCAAAGCCCCTCATCTGCCCACCCTGGTCACATGGCAGGTGAAAGAAGGTGGGCATATCGACCGGGGACAGTGCCTGGCGCAGGGCATCCACATCATTGAGGCCAGGTGGCAGGTGGTCCACACAGAAGCACCGGGAGTGCAACAAGGCAGAGGACAGCTGCCCAGCATCTGTGCGATGCACATACAGTATTTGGGGGCTCCAGTGGTTTGCCCGGTAAATCAGCCTTGCCCTGGCAGCCAAGTCTTTCTTCATGTACTTGCAAAGCGGCCTGTGGGCTCTCTGTAACTACGAAGCAGCGCTCCAGGCTGCCAAAGGGCCACACCAGCTTCTCACACTGTGCCTGGGTCACGCTGGAGGCAGCTTGGCCACACACAACAGAGCATGTGTAGGCTGCAGCTGAACTGACAGCTCCCGCTCTCGAAGCCGGCTCTGGTGGAAGGCCCCGATGGCAGCTTCACCCTTCTCCTCTTCCAGCAGGGTCACGAAAGCTGTCCCTTTGTATTTGTCCACCAACTGTCCTTGAATTCATAGTCGCTCAGACGATCGCGATCGCCTACTTCCTGGTTGATCAAGTCCCCCGGAAGTCCCCTATTAGTATCATGGCGGCAGTTACGGAACTGGCACTCAGTAAGGTCCAGGCGCTTCCGGATCTCTTCCGGTTCCAAGGACAGCAGCTCCTGTGCAGGTGCTCATCGATAGGCGGTCCACAAAGTTTCCCCTTTGGCCTCCGCCGCCAAGTTGACCAGCGGCCAGTGAGTCAAGAACTTTAAATCTTTGAAGAAAGAATATGAAGAAGACACTAGAAGATGGAAAGATGTCCCATGCTCTCGGGTAGGCAGAATTAACATAGTAAAAATGGCAATCTTGCCAAAAGCAAATTACAGATTCAAAGCCATGTCTATCAAAATCCCAGCAAAATTCTTCACAGACCTCAAAAGAACAATACTCAACCTCATATGGAAAACCAAAAAGTCCAGGATAACCAAAAGAATCCTGTACAATAAAGGAACTTTTGAAGGCCTCACAATCCCTGACTCAAACTCTACTACAGAGCTACAATACTGAAACCGCCTGGTATTGCCATAAGAACACACAGGAGGACCAATGGAACTGAATCAAAGAATGGATATCAATCCACACACCTACAAACACCTGATTTTTGACAAAGAAGTAAAACATAAAATGGAAAAAAGAAAGCATATTCAACAAGTGTTGCTGGCATAACTGAATATCAATATGTAGAGGAATGAAATAGATCCATATCTATAGCCATGCACAAAGCTCAAATCCAGAAGATCAAAGATCTCAACGTGACACCAACCACTCTGAACCTCATGGAAGAAAAAGTGGGAAATATACTTGAACAGATTGACACAGGAGATCACTTCCTAAATAGAACCCCAGTAGCACAAACCCTGAGAGCAACAGTAAATAAATGGGACCTCCTGAAACTGAGAAGCTTCTGTAAAGCAGAGAACATGCATGGTCAACAAGACAAAATGGCAAGCTACAGATTTGGAAACGATCTTCACCAACCCCACCACACCGCAATCAGACAAAGGGCTTTTTCCAAAATATACAGAGAACTCAAGAAATTGGTCATCAAAGGAACAAATATTCCAGTAAAAAATGTGGTATGGACCTAACAGAGAATTCTCAACAGGTGAATCTAAAATGGCTGAAAGACACTTAAGGAAATGGTCACATCCTTTGCCTTCAGAGAAATGCAAATGTAAATAACTCTGATATAACATCTTATACCTGTCAGAATGGCCAAGATCAAAACACTGATGACAGCATATTCTGGAGAGGATATATGGTGGGGTAAATGGTACACTCCTGCATTGCTGGTAGGAATGAAAGCTGATACAGACACTTTGAGCATCAGTATGGTGATTTTTCCAAAAATTAGGAAACAACCTTCCTCAGGACCCAGCAATACCATATATATATCCAAAGGATGAGCAATCATACCACAAGGGCATGTGCTCAACTATGTTCATAACAGTATTGTTTGTCATAGCCAGAACCTGGAAACAACCTAAATGCCCCTCGACTGAAAAATGGATAAAGAAAATGTGGTACATTTACACAATGGAACAAAAAAAAATGACATCTTGAAATTTGCAGACAAATGGATGGATGTAGAAAGCATCATATTGAAAGAGGTAACCCAGACCCAGAAAGACAAATATCATGCACTTCCTCATGAGTGGACATAAAGCAAAGAAAACCCAGCCAATCATTCACAAACCAGAGAACATGGACAACAAAGAGGACCCTAAGAGTGACACACATGGATCTAATGGACATGGCAAGTAGGAAAAGATACCTCCTGAGTAAATTGTGAGCATGGGGGTCGTAGGAGAGGGTAGAGGGGAAGGGGAGGCTGGGAGAGGAAGGGAGAAAATTATATCTCACCAAAAACGATAAATGATTGCATAAAGTAGAGCTGGGAGTGGATAGCTGATCTTGTGGTTTGGTCTTGGGTTCTACTGCAGGACAAACAGGCAGTGGAGACATTTGGAGAAGGTGGGGTGTGGCTGTGAGGGACTGGAATTCACATTTTGACAACAATGAGAGCCTTAGCAGTAGCAGATGGCTTAATGAAGGTGGCAATGGATGGTATTTCTGAGGCATGAAATCATAAAGGCCTGGAATTGGAACAACACTAACTGTTCCAGGGTTTAGGATCCACATAGACAGAGACACAAAACAGAATTCAAATCGTCAAAGGAGCCATGAGAGCTAAAGGAGTCTAAGAACACTCAAAAAGGTACTTTGGAGTTGCCCTAGCTCTGAGGTCTGCTCTAAATTTTTCATTTGCATTCTCAACGATTTTGGTGGTTATTTGGTTTATTTTGGGAGGATTTTCCCCTCTACTTTCCCTAAAATATTGGCCCAGAACATCGAGTTTCATTGACGAAACCACATGTGCCTCCCCCTTCAGGGGTGAGGATTCTGGGACCACTGATGGATTTTTTCCTCTGATCACTTTGAACACATCAACCCACTGCCTGCTGGGGTCCTAGTTTTCTGTCTGGTGGGAAATTGGATGAGGAGTTTATGGAGAAAATGTGATAAAGTCTATTCTTCTCAGCCCCGTAGAAGTTAGTCACTTGCCCTGGAGTGTCCTGGGAAACAGAGCATTGACACAGCATCCCAGAGTCAGTCAGAGGCTACCATGTTACTCTGATCAATCTGAGTCTACTACAAAAGGAAATGATTGCTTTGAGGATGGATGTGATGGGTTCCATGAGCCAAAAGTCATGACAGCATGTTAGGGTCTGTGAGAAGTGGACCATGCTCCCCATCCACTAATAAATGGGTGTCAGTGTGTGCCAGTTGGATTTTGTCAACTTGACACACGCTGGAGTAATCTGAGGAAGAAGGAACTTAACTATCTAATAGGTAAGTCTATGCGGAATTTCAATCAGAGTCTGATGTCCCTGGGTTGGAGATCATGGGTGTATCTATAAAATAAGCTGGCTTAGAGAGTAAAGGACAGCAAGTCAGTAAGTGGCTTTACTCCATGGTACCTGCTTTGGTTCCTGCCTCGAGGTTCTGGTCTTGACTTCTTGCCCTGACTTCCACTCATGGTAGCTTCTGATAGGAAAGTGAAAGGGAAGTAAAGCTTCCTTCCTCCAGTTGTTTTAGGTCATGATGTTTCTTCACAGGAAGAGTAAGCAAGTATACAGTGTCCATACCCATTGAAGGACAACATCCAGAACCTGTTACAATTCACACTATTCCACCTACTGTGATTATTAAAGTTGAAAGGGTTTCTATTAATGTTTGGATGTGTAATACCCAAGAAGGATCCTGTGTTTGAACTCTGATCTCTAGCATGTGGCTATGTTTCAAAGTTGGGGAAAACCTGGTAAATAAACCCAGAAGGAAAAGGTAGGTCATGGGGTGTTGTAGAATATTAATTTAAGGTGTGTGACTTCTGTTTAGGTTGCACTTGTTGAACTCTGTGAAGCTGTGATGCTTTGCCTGTCTAAAACACCTGGTAGGCTAATGAAGATTTTAATGGCCAAACGTAAGGCAGGAGAAAAGATAGGTTGGTCAGTCACACAGAGAGTATAAATGGAAGGAGAAATCGTAGAGGAAGGAACAGAGAAAGAGCAAGAGAACAAGGAGAGGAGGATGCTAGGGGAAGCTATCCAGTTACCCAGCCACTGAGTAATAATCAAAGTAAGATACACAGAGTTTGTTTTTTTTTTTTTTAAGTAAAAAGCCCAGAGCCAGAGTCAAAGGTGGACAGAATAATTCAAAGATAAGAAAAACTTGAAAGGAAAAAGCCAAGCCAAGGCTAGGCATTGTAAGTAAGAAGAAGCTACTGTGTATAATTTAATTGGGAGCTGGGTGTCAGGTCCCCAAAGGAACAAAAGAATGAAAGAACAAACATGATCAACAAAACAAAGGTAGATATCGTGAATGCTAACTGGGTATAACCAGCCTTCCCAGGCCCCTACCTGCCAACTGACCAGGGCAGCCTTCCTGTACTTAGGGACAGAATGTGAAGAAAACCAGTGATCTAAGCCAAGCCATCATTGGTCCATTTCTTGCTCTGACCTCACAATGACAGAACCCTGTTTCTTAACTGCTCTGGCTGAGGCTGCCTCATCTCCTTACAGTTGAGAGGCTCCTGACAGATCTGCAGTTGAAACAGTGATTTAGATAGAAGTGAGATGGTTGCACTTGGTGGATATTCATGAGCTGTTGAATCTGAACACAGTGAGTTTCCTTCTAAGGTCACATATTTGGGGTTTAGAGGTTTGTGTTTCCAGGATTGAAAATAACCCTTTCTTCCTTTCTTTCTTCCTCGGTCTGGGGTGTAATTTGGGGCAATTTTTATCATCTGCATCAATTAGATGTTTACTCTATTTTAACCTTTAGTTTTAATATTTTCTCTGGGTTCATTCCTTTTTTCACCATTTTAAAACATCTGTTTACATGGACTCTCCAACATGAGTATTCTCACAGTGACATTGACCTTCACGCACATGGAAAGCTTTGACCACATTCCCCTGATCTCACTGCCTCCTGCCCACCCTTTTCAAGTCCCTTGGTGTTCTCACTTAATAACTCAGTCAGGTACTTTCCGAGTCCAGGCCAAGTCATGTGAACTCCTATCCAGAGGACTGACAGGCACACTGGATGGTGTCCTAAGGAAGGGCAGAGATGGATTTCTGCCTGTGCTCTAGCAGAAAGCCTCCTACTAAGAGGTTGTCTTAGGATCTTCCTGGCAGTTCAAAGTCAGGGCTGGAGAGGGCCAGAGGTAAGAGTTAGATCCCATTTTGTGATGCTAATGATGGAACAGGGCAGCTGAAAAGGATTCATGAACAGAAAAAGTGAAAGTCTAAAAAGAACCTGTTCTTTGAGGAAGAGAGGAAGTTTCCTTGGTGGGACATAGCACACCAGGTCCCTCCACCATCTTCTGTCCTTCTGTGTGCCTGAACTGGCCTTTTGTGGTACAGTTTCATTTTCTATCAGGGGGCAGGGCGATTGCTCGTGTGTTATCAGGCACGGGGTGGGGGCAATAATCATTTGGAAGCAAAGGATCAGTTCTGCTGGCCAGAGACCTCAAGGAACACATTCTTGAACAAAACTACCTAGTGCTGGGATGTTCTGCCCAGCACTCCAGAGACCCACCCCAAATACCTGTCCTTTTGGAAAAACAGGGGGACATTTTGTTGACAAGGACTGCCTTTATTTGATTATCACAAGCCTGGGCTAGAGGAAAACTCTTTCATCTCATCCTTTCTTTATTTTTGCAGACAGGGAGCCTCTCAGTGTGGCTCTGGCTGTTATGGATCTTGGTTTGTACACCAGGCTGGCCTCGACCTCACAGAAAGCTGCTAGCCAGTAACTAAGTGTGTAATGTTTGTACATACGATGCCCTAGGGGTGTGAACGTTCTATTGACAGAGTACGAACATCCTGCTTGAACTCTCATAAACTTCCATCTAGTTTCTTTGGCTTATGCCCCATAGCTGGCTCTGCGTGGGTCCTGTGAGGTCCATTTAAAGGGTAAATCTTTTGATTACTTAGGCAAGGTGAAGGCAGCATACCTTCAAGAACACAAAAAGGCTGAGTGCCACCCTCCCACCTCAGGCATTGATGTCATACTCATGACATACTTGTCTCCATTGTGATGAGGAGCAGCGGGCCGCTTCCTGCCACCCGGCTAGCTTTGCCTGAAATAATTATACAGAAACTGTATTCTTTTAAACACTGACTGGCCCATTAGTTCCAGCCTCTTATTGGCTAGCTCTTACATATTGATCTAACCCATTTCTAACGATCTGTGTAACACCACAAGGTGCCTTACCAGGAAAGATCTTCACCTGCTTCTGTCTGGAGTGGGAGAATCATGGTGACTACTTGACTCAGCTTCTAGCTCCCAGCATTCTGTTCTGTTTACTCCGCCTACCTAATTTCCTTTTCCATTAAAGGGCCATGGCAGTCTCTTTATTTAAACCAATGAAATTAACACAAAATAGAAGACTCTCCCCCATCATTTCTGCTTTTTCTGTTTAAACAAAAGAAAGGCTTTCACTTTAACATAGTAAGATTACATATAACAAAACAGTTATCAAGTAAAAATTACAATTACGATATCTATTTTATCCTTTATCATAACTAAGGAAAACTATAACTATCTATCTATTCTTCAACTCCATCAAAGACTCCAGAAGGATATAATATTACCTAAGTAAATGAGAAGTAAGCAACTTACAAAACTCTAGAAATCACAGAGACATCTCGCTGCCTGGACAGTCACCCAAAGTTCCTCTGTACCGTTGGGGCATCCATCTTCGGCCTACAGGCCCATGGTATCCAGAGCCATTTCCATGAAGCAGGAAATTTCAAAGGCAGTTCAGTCACTATCTGTTGTGTCCTGCAGAATGTCTCACAGACACTTTCATGAATCAGGAACCCCGAAAGATCATCTCACCTTTAGGCAAGTTCAGCAGTCCTCTTTCTGTGGGTTCTTTGTGTCCAGTCCAGTTTATGCAACAGTCCAGGCAAGAGCAGTTTCTGGCCGAAATGGCTATCAAACTCCATAAGGAGCCTCTTCGATGCCCATCTTCCTCTTGAAGTAGATTGGTGCTGCCAGAAGCAGACGTGTCTCATTGTCATAAATTATTAAAACATCAAATGCCATATTCTGCAGTCTTTGAAAGATATGAAGAATGTCTATCTAATTGAAATGTATCTATATATATCTAGAAAATCTAATGAACATGACTACAAATTTGACTATTATAGATGATTATCCATTAACAACCTATATACATTACATTTTTAAATGAACTACACAATCACAATACCTTAATCAAGCTTAGAAATACATATACATATAACAAAATTGACCTTAAAATCCACAAAACTGCAAATTATTCATATCTCTATCAGTCCATGTCCTGTGTCTCACAGCCAAGGTTACTTTTGAAGCACTGGGACCCTCAATATGTACAAGACAAAAGCAGTCCTTGCCCTTCTGTTTGCTTTTGCTTTTTGGTTTGGTGAGAGAGGGTCTCCTGTAGTACAGGCTGGCCTCAAGACCACTGTGTAGCCAACGATGACCTGAACTGCTGGTCCTCCTGCCTCAACTTTCCTAGCTTTAATAATTGCCATGTGCCGGGCCACAGTGGTGCATGCCTTTAATCCCAGCAATCCGGAGGCAGAGGCAGCTGAACCTCTGTGACTTTGAGGCCAGTCTGGTCTACAGAGTGACTTCCAGGACAGCCGTGATTGTTAAATAGAGAAACCCATCCTGACAAACCAATAAAAAAAGCCAAGTGCTCACCTTTATAAGACTTTTCTTGTTTTTCTGTCAATTTAATGGCCTAACCCGAATCTACCTGTATTTTAATTACTATCTTCTCCCCAGGGCCTGACAGTCAACACCTCACCACATAGGTTGAGGCCTAGTGGGATTTCTGGTCCCGCTGGTACCAGCTTGGCCACAGTCACCAAATGTAAGTTTTAACTAAGCCTCTTTTCTTCTGTTTACCAATAAAGACTTGGGAGTCAGAGCCGGGCAGTGTTGGCGCACGCCTTTAATCCCAGCACTCAGGAGGCAGAGGCAGGCGAATCTCTGTGAGTTCGAGGCCAGCCTGGTCTACAAGAGCTAGTTCCAGGACAGGAATCAAAAGCTACGGAGAAACCCTGTCTCAAAAAAATCCAAAAAAAACAAAAAAAAACAAAAAAAACCTTGGGAGTCAGATGTTGGGGTGATAACCTGCTAGCTCAGAGAGGCCAAGAAGCAACGAATCTACTTTCCTATTTGGACAGAGACCCAGCAAGAAAAGCATCTCTTCACTCATCCCAAACTAAAAAGACCCCGAATAGCTAAGTGCCTCCCTACACTTGTGTAGCTATGGCCTTCCTGGAACTCAGTCTGTAGATATGGCTGGCCTCAAACTAAAAGATTACCTGCTTTGCCTTCTGAGTGTTGGGATTAATAGCATGTGCCACCACAGCCCGGTAGTTTTTATATTTAAGTTGTGCATCTTGGAGTATAACTTTTATTATTATTATTTTATGTGTATGAGTATATTGTTTTCTTTCTTCGTGTGTACCAAGAGCCTCACACTTGTGGAGGTCACAAGAAGAAGACAGATGAGCTAGAACTCGAATAACAATTGATTGTGAGCACCATGTGTGTTGGGCCTCGAACCAGGGCTCTCTGAAAGAGCAGGAGGTGCTGTTAAACACTAACTCATCTCTCCAGAACCTCTCTCTTTAGTTTTGCTTCTTCATTTACTTTTGTTACGTGTTCTTTGGTCCGTTTCTCTTTTCTCATTTCAAGCCTTTCCTTGTTATTGCGTACCATATCATAGGAACAATTTAGTCCTGGCAATCGCAGGAACATCTCTAATGCATTCTGAGCACTTGATCATGTGATTAACCCACGCAGCTATGCTTTCTTCTCACACGACCTCCTCCACATTCCTAGGAGCCTCCTCTTATGTTGAGGACCTCCTCCTGCTCCCATGTTCCACATATGAGAGAAGAAAAGTGACACATTTGAAGGACTGGCTTTTCCCATGTAGAGCGATCTTCTCCAGTGACAACCATGTTCTTGAGAGCCCCACAGATTCATCCTTCTCTATGGCCGTCCTTCTGTATGACTGTGGCACTCTTGCCCTTAATTCTGTTTCAATGTTGTGTTGTCAGGCTAAATGCGTAGAGATATCCTTGCAAGGATCCTTGGGAGCATATTGTAACCATGAAGTATGGCCTGACTTACGTGAATTTGGTGAAAAGTATTAAGTGGTATTATTAAGGACTTTACATCTATGTTCATCATGGAAATAGCCTCTATTATTCTTCATTGTTTTTTCCTGGTTTGGGCATGAATGAGTTTGGAACTGCTAAGGACCTTTCTATTTTGTGGAGTATTGAGGAACACTGACATTTGATTTCAAGAGATTGGAAGGATTCATCAGTAGGTTTGCCTGCTCCTGGGCTTTCCTATGCAGATTCTTTCCTCATAAATATTTCAATCTTGTTCTTTATCATATCTTCTTACTTGAATTTATATCAAGAAGTTTCTCAATTCCATCCACATTTTCCAGTCCATGAGAAGGACTCTCAGGGTTTTCAAAAACAGATTTCTTTGGGAGATGGGTTAGCCTGGAGAGACAGCCCAGCAGTTAGGAGCATGGACTCTTCTTGCAAAAGACCAGGTCTGCAATCCCATGACAACATAACTTCCTGAAGTGCCGCACCTAGGGGATCTGTTGCCGTCTTATGTCTTTCCAGGTCATAGAAATAAAATTAATCAAAAAGACTTATATCACTATTATATATAGTACACGTGAGTATACATTTAGGCGACCTCAAGTGTGTGTTTGTGTGTATACATATGTGTGTGTGTGCGTGGGCGTGTGTGTGTCTGTGTTTGCCCTTGTGATCGTCCACGCATGTGTTTGGATGCCCTCAGAGGTCAGAGGTATAGGATCTCCTAGAACTGGAGGCAGTGATCCACCTGACCTGGGTCCTGAGAACCAAACACAGGTCCTCTGCTGAAATAATAAACCTTCTGACCTCCTGAGCCATCTCCCCACCAAGACACTCTGGGTTTTCGGGGTTTCTGTTGTCTCATCAACTTCTCATGCATATGATTTTATTAGTATCTTGTCTCTCAATGAGTGTTCAGCTCAAGTAAGAGGATGATTCTCCTGTCCAATCAGTGGCTCGTAGCTTCTGCGACCCTTTGTTTTATTCTCTCCATTTCTGGGTGAATCCGGCCAACCTGACCTGTGTTATGTTCTGCTGTCCACTGCTTTGGAAGGTACTTCCTTCCCTTCCTGAGCACTACGTAGCTGGTTAGGTTGCCTGAAATATCGGTGACTCTTTTTCTCTTTGGAATGTAGGAATTGATAGTGATAAACATTCTCATTGGTGTGATTTAAACTGTTTGTTTAAAGTTCCCGTTGTGTTTCAGCGAGAACCTGGCCATGGAGGAGGTCAGAGAGACCCTCTACTGTGACAAGGAGACATTTAGCAGTATCTATCAAATGCTGACAACTCTGGGACGAGGAACCTTTGCCACAGTCAAACTGGCCTTTCACATGCCCACTGTCAGCTACGTGGCTGTGAAGATTCTGGCAAATGTGAATGGGGACTGCGCCCGGAACAACAATGAGGTTGATATAATGAGATCCCTCGTTCATCCGCATATAATCAGGTTCCTTCAGGAGGTGCAGACACGGGACATGACGTATCTCATAATGGATTACGCCTCCAAAGGGGACCTGTTGCGTCAGATTCGCAAACCGGGAGGCTTACAGGAGTGCGAGGCTCGAAGGCTGTTTGGACAGGTAGTACAGGCAGTGAAGTACTGCCACGACAACTGTATCGTCCACAGGGACATTAAGGCAAATAACATCTTGATCGAAGCCTCTGGAAATGCCAAGCTCTGTGATTTTGGCCTGGCAGTCAGAGTTGTCCCTGGGACAAAACTAAAGACTTTCTGCGGCACTCTGGCCTACTGTGCCCCGGAACTCTTTGGAGTGGAGCCATACGATGGCTATGCCAGCGATGTTTGGAACTTAGGCGTGCTCCTCTACTACATGGTGGCCAGGCACCTTCCGTTCCAAGCGAGCTCTCCTATGGGGTTGAAGCAGCAAATTTTGGCTGCAAACTTCAGCGTTCCTCATCATGTCCCACTTGATATTTTCAATGTAATCGTGGAAATCTTCATGATCAGCCCCAACAGGAGGCCCACCATCAGTCAAATCCTGACGCGCCCCATGATCAGGGACAGCCAGGCACGGGCATCCATCCAGAGTCTCCCAGGCACCCTGAGCCCTAGCATTGTCGGCACCATGGCAGGTGAAGAAATACTTGAGTGTCTAGAAGACCAAAAATTTAATCAGGCGACGGCCACACACCTGAGTCTGCAACACCAGGCACCCGGGGGAGACAGCTGCCATCACTGGGTGAAACCCACAAAACCCATGGAGCCAGGCCTTGTCCTCAACCTGGCCGATCTTCACACCTTTTCTGGGACTCTCAGGAAAGCTGCTGAGCCTACTTCCCCAACCTTCATCGTGCCATCTGAGCCCCAGGAGAAAGAAGATGGGAATTCCAGGCAGGGTGGCAGAAGGCATAGCGTGCCTGCCACCCTGTGCTGCCAGCCAAGGAGGATCCACCTTGCCCACCTATCCCACCTGCGCTGTCCTGTGGCTGATTCCCTCATGAGCAGCAGCCTGGACAGCAGCAAGAGTTTCTCTCCATCGATGATCAGGTTGTGTGGCAGCCTGACGGCGAGTGCCCAGCCATTTTGCTCTCTGTACCACCCTCTTGGGGCAGACCACAATGAGGCAGCAAATGATGCAGAGAAACTCTGGAGCTCGCTGGGGACGGCTCTGCGTGTAACCCCCAAAGGCTCCTCCCTTGGAGACACACTGCAGGAAGAAGTGACCACCAGACAGGAAGAGGCCATCAGCCATGGTCAGCGCCAGGATGCCGGGCCAGCTTCCTCCCGAAACCAGATGTGTCAACGCTGGAAGAGGGTAAAGAAAACCATTGTCAATGGCTTCCGACACCTATGTTGCTGCATGCCTCCTGCAGAGAGTAACCATGCCTCCCGTGAGAACCAGGCTCCACAGTCAGGGGATCCTAGAGGCACCCACAGAACCAGGTGAGCACCTTTCTCATTTCATCTGATTAGTACATTTCCTCCTGTCCTTTGTGATAAATGATGCCTGTGTCCACTCGTAGCACACTGTGAGCATAACAATCTGTCACTTCAGAAAGACCAGGTGTTCCCTGTAGTGTGACCTCAGGATTGTTGAGCAACAGGGGGATAGCAGAGATGCTGAGTGAAGCAGGGAGAGGTGGTGGCAAGGCCAAAGGAGGCAAAGATTCCTTAAAGGAACAGTCGGGTACTTGGGCGCTGCAGGGCAGTGCACTAAGTCTTGTGTGTTTTGAAGTCACTAAGAGTCTCCTTCCTGTGCCTTTCTCTTTGAAGCCCCGAAGAGGTCAAGCCCCAGCTCAGTGGCTTCTGAGCCACGAGTTGGGGATCGGTCTGGATGAGATTCAGACAGCCCCTCTGGGGACCCATGCCAGATGCCCAGGACACTGTCTGGCCACAGGCCCCTCCTGCAGAGGAAGAGCTGTCCACCTGAGAGAACATCTATCTCTCCAGGTAAAATCCCAGGCAGGAAGGGTAGGCTTCCCAGAGGGTCTAGCTCAGTGTGGAGGACTGAGGTGCAAAGGTGCCCTAGGCTGTCTTGTGGAACAATAGCGCCTTGCCCTCTCCCCATGCCTGCGGAAACATCAGAAGAGGTGCTCTGGGTAGTGACTGTCCTTTGCCCCTTTTCTCTGCAGAGAACATGGTCTTCTCCATAGGGTGAGCCTTCCCTCCCCCAAGGAGAGTATTCCTAGTCAGCCTGCCCTAAGTTGGGTTGCCAGGTTGAGAATGTGTCCTGCAAGCAGCCCTGTAGAGGGCTCCTCTAGAGGGCAGGCTCCTGCAAGAACCTTTAGCAGGAATCCCCACAAGTCATCCCAGCAGGTTCCATTGCTTGAGTCCTCAGACCCAAAGCTTGGGAAAATCTGAGCTGGGGAGTGAGTGACCCCAGGGCAGCAGAGTCCCCCCTCTCCACCAATTCTGCCTTCCAGCTACTCACCTCCTGCCTCTGCCTGCTTGCTCCTTCAAGGCCACCATTCTCATCAGTGACAACTAGCTCCTGCACTTACCACCATGCGCCACACCATGAGGGACTGGTAGGTGTCAGATTGGAGTGAAACCTGAAAACCTAATGAGGGGTCAGCAACCTGCTGTGCCTCCTGCCTCCAGCTTGCCTGAGTCTGCCTGAGTCTGCAACTGGCCAGTGAAATTCTTTAAGAAGGCTTCTGTTTTTCTCAGCCTTTTAAAGGTGAGCAGGCTTTTCCACTTCTTTTGGAGATGGGTGGGGTGTGCTTCCCGGAAGCTGCCTCGTCCATGCCACAGTCACATTGGTAAAATCTCATCTCGTGTTCTTTCTGCCTAGACCTTGTCAACCTGTGACAGCAAGAGACCCAGAGAAGACTGTGCGACTGGTGTGGTGGTCCATCTCTCCAGCTGTCTTCCTCATTAGAACCATCCTGGGTATCTTCTGTATTCAAGAATGTGTCCCAGCATTCAGCGCAGGTCGTTGTGGTGGCGGATATCCCGCCTCTGGTGCCACTCTATTCTCCTGCCTCCCTTCCCAAATTTTATGGCGAAATCTCCAGACTCGGATCCCCCTCATTTCTCCTTGGAGCGCTGCGGTTACAAGATACAGAATTGTGGCTTATTCGAGCCCCTCCAGACTTTACCCCACAGTGGTGAGTCGTCACTCCCACCCTGCCCGCTAGGAGAATCCCCCAAACACACACACACACTGGAAACTGAACCCACCCCACACTGTGAACCTAGAACTGTAGACAGCCTTTCTGATAACCCGGATAATCAGCCATGTTCTGTCTAGCCCAGGCTGGTTTCTTACGTCCCAGCATCGTCTGGCCTTGGTTTCTTGAGTCTGGAACTACAAGTGGGTGTCACATGTTCTTTGGTTTTTTAGAATCATTTTTAGTTTGTTTGTTTGTTTGTTTGTTTTTCAAGACAGGGTTTCTCTGTAGCTTTGGAGTCTGTCCTGCTGTCCTGGAACTAGCTCTTTTAGACCAGGCTGGCCCTCAAATCACCTGCCTCCCGAGTGCTAGGATTAGAGGCGAGCACAGCCACCACTGCCTGGCTTTGTTTTGGAGAATCTTAACATCCTATGCAGTAGTTAAACTCGGATCTTTCTGCTTCTACCTCCCAAGGGCAGCTACCGAGCCCAATTTTATACAATGCTGGTGATGAAATCCAGGGCCCATTCATACTAGGCACAAACTCCATATCTGAGCCTGCCTCGTCCCTCGCCTGCCTGCCTTAAACATTACTTAGCCATTTTGATGGGGATTAGATTTAATGTCAGCACTCAGGAGACTGAGGCAGGAAAATGGTAGGCTTCGCGGCCAGCATGAGATAGGGAATACCAAGCTAGCATCACACACAAAGGGTCTGTCTCAAGAAACAGCCAGGAGCCGGGTAAAGCCAGGTCGTGATGGTGCAGCACATGGGAGGCAAAGGCTGGTGGATCTCCGAGTTCCCTGCCAGCCTGGTCTACAGAGTGAGTTCCAGGACAGACAGGGCTACACAGAGAAACCCTGTTTTGAAAAGCAAATATTAAAAAACGAAGCAAGCAAGCCAGGAACGGTGGCACGTGTCTGTTTGCAGTACCTGGGAGGTGATGCAGGCTGATCAGGAGTTCTAGGCCTCACACAAGCCCCACACAACAGAAGTTAGTTGAGACAAAACTCAGGGTTTTAGCACCCTAGCCTAGAAAAGCTGCTTCTTCTAGCCCCGGCCTCCCGCTTTGCAAAGGATCTAGCCAGCCTCTGCCTTCTCCCTTTCTTTCCTCAGCCTCAATGGGTGGCATGTGCCTCTCTCTGGCTCAAAGACTGTTAAGGGCAAACTGGATGGCAAGAGGTGCCGATGCCGGGTCCTTACCGGCAGCCCTCAAGCTGGAGAAGCCACCTTGCTGGCATCGTCAACAGAGGTGGGAGGAAGACTCACTTGCCTTTTGTAGAGTTCTTCACCCTGTCCTTGTCTGTTCCCCTTCACTGCTGACTGTCTGTACCTTGTACTCATGGTCGTCTATTTTCTTTGCGAAAGCATATGACTCTTAAACCCCACAGTGGCATATCTATTGTTTCCTTCTAATGAAGAATCCTTTCTTTTTCTCTCCTCTTGTTTGGACTCCGGTTTACTGTATGTAGTCCCGGCTGCCAAGGACCGTCGATCCTCCTGCCCTCAGCCAACTGAGTGTAGGTGGTATAGGTATGTAACTTGTCTCAGTGTATTTTAGAAGTTTTACTTTTTAAATCATCTATGTAGGGTTGGATATGCTTGGTCTTTTAATTCTTCTGCCTCCGTGTACAAATGTAGAGATTACAGGAATTCCACACCAAGCCTGGTTTGTTTGGTTCTGGAAACCAAACACAGGTTTCTGCATGGTGGACAAGAGTTACCCCAACTGAGTCACACCTGGAGCTCAGGAGGGTAGCCTCAGACTAGGTATTTCTCTCTGTAGCTGAGAAATACCTCCTGATGGAACTGCAGATCTTACCCATTGACCCTGATTTTTCTCTTGCTCTCTCTCTCTCTCTCTCTCTGTCTCTCTCTCTCTCTGTCAATTTTTTTTCTTTTAGCCTTTCTAGATGACCTGTTTTTCTGACTGAGAGTCTTTAGAAGTTGCACACACAAGGGGTGTAGCTGGACATCACTCTTCTTCTGAAGCTAGTGAGCTGTGTTCTGGGTGGGAGGGAGGAAGAGGAGGCTGTCCCAGTAATGTATCATCTCAGAGTCCCCAGACTCTCCCCTGTATATCCAGGCAGCATTGAAGGTATGTTCTGACCAGAAGCCCTCGAGTCGCCCGCAACTAACTCCCTATGAACCTGCATGAAGCAAAATGGAAGTCACCAGCCCTAACCAGCCCGTGTCCCGAACTCAGGCTGATGAAACTAGGAAGATGGAGACTCACTCCCACTGCTTGAAGCTTTAGTCACCTCACCCCTTGGGGCAATCTCCTATCCCTCACATTTAGACAGTTCTAGGGAGTGTTCGGTTTTGTCTTAAAACTAGATGGTAGAGCTAGGGTGAAGGTGTATGCCTATTATCCCAGGACTCTGGAGGTTTAGACTAGTGACTAGCCATGAATTCAAGGCCAATCTGTTCTCCATGAGGCACAGTAGTCTAGGCTTTGGTGGCTCTCTCTCTAAAACACAGAAAGTGAACGACAGGACTAATGCTCAGTGTGCCTAGCATACACACTGGCTCTGGGCCTGGCTTCTTTAGCATAAAATGAAACCAGGTGGAGCATGCCACAAATGCCGGTATTGGGGGGCAGACACAAGAGGATCAGAGAGTCAAGGCCATCTTCCAACACAGAAAGTTGGAGGCCAGTCTAGGGGGAATGCCACTCCTTTTGAAAACCAACAGCACCTACCCAGAAATCTTAATGCCCCAATCTGAGAAAACAGTGACATAGCAGCCCATTCCAACCACGTATTCCTAGTGAGTCAAAAGATCTTTGTGACAGAGAGAAGAAAATATGGCTTCCAGATGTGCAGGGTTATTTTCTGCGACTCACATCTGGAATTATCCTGAGCCAATTGAGTTCATCCTTGTGCACAGCGCTGAGGACTGTTGGGTAAGTACTCCCTGCTGGCCCTGTGGGAGGCACTGACAGGAAGGTTTGGGGAGCATGGAGACCCCCACCTGTGCCAAAAAGAAAGGCAGGAAGGCTGCTGGCCCTGCCACCCATCAGAAACTCTGATGTTGTGCTGCCCCCTTGTGGCACTTCTGTACCAGCTCCGTTTTTTTTTATTTATTATGTATACAATATTCTGTTTGTGTGTATGTCTGCAGGCCAGAAGAGGGCACCAGACCTCATTACAGATGGTTGTGAGCCACCATGTGGTTGCTGGGAATTGAACTCAGGACCTTTGGAAGAGCAGGCAATGCTCTGAACCGCTGAGCCATCTCTCCAGCCCAGTTCTGTAGTAATAAGAGCGGCGGGGCTTTGTTCCCAGCACCCCGGCCGCCTGCCCGGCTAGCTTATGCCCGAAATAACAACACACAAACTGTATTCATTTAAACACTGCTTGGCCCATTCTCTTCTAGGCTAATTCTCAAATATTAATTTAGCCCATTTCTAATCATCTGTGTATGGCACCCCAAGGTGTGCTTACCAGGAAGATTCTAGCCTATGTCCATCCTGGGTCGGAGCTTCATCCCGGGAGCCGGGCTTGGCATCTCTCTCAGGCGTCTGCTCCCGAGAGGAGAGCTGTCGAGACTCTGACCTCACTTCCTCTTCCTCCCAGCATTTTGTTCTGTTTACTCCACCTACAGGGCCAAGCAGTTTCTTTATTGGCCGATGAGCTTCCTCCATCACAGTTCCGTTTTAATGCGCCTGGTTTGCTGGGGTCTCTGCTTCAATTCCTGCCACAAACTGGGGTGAGTGGGTTTGTTCAGAGTTGGGGTGGAGGGACGCTTCCACTGCTCTGTACCCATCTGACGTGATTCTATCCTTCTTTACTTCATTCCATTTCTACAGTATCCTAATAAAAGAACAAAGTAGCTGTCATAGATGTTCTGTCCAGGGGTTGTCCCTGAAGAAACTTCGTAAACTACATTGCTGCTTCTTCCTGGCCCCGCTGTCTATAATGAGAAATGATTGGCACTAAGCAAGAGTGTGAAATCGACGCCCTGGGTGAGATTCAGAAGCATAAGAAGCCTGACAGTGACTGTCTGTCTGTACAGTGTCTAGTTACCTTGTTTGGTATGTGTTCATGTGCAGAATCCAAGGAAAAGACCCGGCAGGCTTGCTGAAGCTGGCCACCCCAGCAACTGGAGATGGAGACAGGTGAATCTCCATTTTTGTTCTGTTGTTGTGATTTTTTTCTTTTGGGGACAGGGTTTTTCTGTTTGGCCCTTCCACTCTAGACCAGGCTGGCCTTGAACTCATAGAGATCTGCCAGCTTCTGACTCCTGAATGCCAGGATTGTGGGTGTGTGCCACCATTTGAGGCAGATGCATTTCCTCCTCAGTGGCCTTGAGAAAGCCTGTGTTAAAAAACAAGGTGCCCAGCATTCGTGAAGTGACATCTGACACCGAACACCTGTGCTACACACACATCCCTTGAGCTTGCAAGTGTGTGTGTCTACGGACACCGCTGCACACTTACACAGTGTTAGCATATAGTGTGTGAGTGCATCTGCACACACTTAAGTCAAAATAGTGTGAGGAAGCACAAGGACAGCCTGGGGCGCTGTGGACCTTTAGTCCCAGCACTTGGGAGGCAGAGGCAGGCAGATCTTTGTGACGTCAGTTTGATCTACAACTGCAGAACTTGCTGTCCCAGGAATCCTGGGCTACCCACTGAAGTTGGTCTATAAAAAAAACAAACAAGGTGAAGGTAAAAGAGGAAGCAGTACAAAGTTAGTTGAAGAAGCAGGTAGAAGATCTGACCTCCTCTGCAGGAGCATCCTGCTGGCCAGACCTGGGAGAACGAGACAGGACGCTGCTGCTGAGAACACTTGGTGGTCCTCTCTGGATGCTAGATGGTTGGCAGAGCCCAGCAAGCCAAGCCCTGGGGAATCTTATTACTGCTGAGTAGAATTCAGTTTGTGGGCTGACAAGGTGATCCCAGCTTTGTTAGCACTGTGGGTCACCTGGATGTCTCACTTCTCTGCAGCACGGGAGTAGATGCCTCTAGAAGCCAAGACCCTGCACTAGGGAGAAAAGAAGGCCACCCAGATTGATTCTACTGGTGCTAACCCCTGCTTCTTCCCCAATCATGGCAATATATGTTTTTCTATGTTGGAAATAAAATGGCATTGTTAAATGAGCTAGCTTTTGGTTGTTTGGATGCAGGGCCTGTTGTCTGAGAAATCACATCTCCATCACACACAGGAAGTAGAGAGGGAGAATTAGCTGTAAGTAGAGAGGGCAAGGCTTTAAGTTCTCTAAGCCCACCGACAGTGACATACTTCCCCTAAGAGGCTCTTGTGCTACAAGTTCCATAATCTCCCGAAACTGCACCACCAACTGAATTTATAGAAGACATTTCTCTTTCAAACTACCATGCCCACTGGGCTAATCCACAAGCCCCAGTGTAATCTTTAGTTCAAAGGAACCCTTTGCTACAAAATTAAGTCTCAAAAAAAAAAAAAATCCAAAAGGAAGGCTGGGCATGTGGGTGCATCACTTTAATCCCAGCATTCAGGAGGCAGTGGCAGATAGCTCTCTGTGAGTGCCAGGTCTACATAGTGAGACTCGGTCTCCAAAATAAATAAATAAATAAATAAATCAGGAGGTTACCACCTGTAAATTGAAAAAAGAGAGAGATTTTTGCCAAGTGAGATGGTGTGCGCTCTAGTCCTTGTACTGGGGAGTGGAGGGAGGGAGATTTATTGGACGTTATCCTTGGCTAATTAGCAAGCTCAACAAGTCTAGGATTTGTGAGATATTTCTGTCTCCACATAAAGAAAGAGCCGGGTGGGGGTGATACACATCTTTAATCCCAGCACTCGAGAGGCAGAGGCAGGAGGATCTCTGTGATTTGGAGAGGAGGTCTAGGAAGAAAGACCTTTTCGAGCCTTTCCTGATGATCCCTTGGACTCTCAGAGCAATAGAAAAGCACTAGCCAGGTGTAAATGCCTATAATCCCAGCTCTGTGGAGCCCAAGCAGGAGGATCACAAACTCAATGGCAGCCTAAGAGCCCATCTCAAAAGAAAAGCTGGAGGTGGAATTCAACAGCAGAATACTTGTGTTGCATGCCTGCAGCCCTGGGTTTGAGACTCAGCAGAGCAGAAACTACAGGATAAGAGCGGCCTTTGTGCCCATTGGGCTGATAAACTGCTCTGCAGACAATATTCCTGTCAAGAAGAACCATGTCTATAACATGTTTAAATGTTTCAGGGAATACAAAATAAGTGATTAGAAATGTAAATGTTTAGGGAAATGTAAATGACTTTTGTACAGTCAGGGCTGCTGCTTCTTCTTCATCGTCTTTGTCTCCTTCTTATTCTTATTCTTATTCTTATTCTTATTCTTATTCTTATTTTTCATCTTGGTATTGTGAGAGAAGGTTTCTGTGTAGCTTTGGTGGCGGTCCTAGCACTAGTTCTTGTAGACCCGGTTGGTCTTCTGCCTCGCGAGTGCTGGGATTAAAGGCATGTGCCACCAACAGCCAACCATACAGGGCTTCTTTTTCTGCCTTTCAGGTTTTTTGTTTGTTTTTTTGTTTGTTTTTTGGAATTTCATGTTGTCAAGGCTGGCCTTGAACTCACTATGGAATGAGGCTGGTTTTGATTTCCTTGCATCCAGTATTCATTTCCTTGCATTCAGTATTTTGAGTTCAGACATGTGGCAGCAGCCTACCTTGTGTGTATGTGTGTGTGCACCTGTGGTCATGCGTGTATGAAAGTGAGGGAATCTTGTGGGTGTCTTCCTCTTCTCTCCCCAGCTTACATTTTGAGACAAGGACTCTCACTGACCCTGGAGCTCACAGACTGGCTAGACTGCTGGGGAGGAGCTTCAGGGATCTGCCTGTCCCAACTGTCCCCAGCTTTTACATGATGCAAGGAATCTGAACTCCAGTCTTCATGCTTACACAGCAGGCATTTTACTGACCGAGGCTTCTCCCTCGCCCCTCTTTCCAACCTTTGCAAAGTCTCAAGTTGCTTCTCAATAAGAAAGTGTTTTAAAACTGGACTGATAACTCGGCGGTGGTGGCACAAGGTCTTTGGAGGCAGGCAGAGGCAGGCAGATTTCTGTGAGTTCAAGGCCAGCCTGCTCTACAGAGTGAGTCCTAACTGCTTCCATCACTACTTAGATGCCATGTCTTGAAAAGGCAAAATTACATAGATAGATAAAATAAAATAAAAAAGCTCCAAATTTAGACCATACAAGATAGCGACACATTGTCTCTTGAGTGGTAGGATTGCACGCATGTGCTACCACATCCGGCTTTATACAGAAACTTTGAGGGCTCAGTTGGGGTAGGCGCTTGCTACCAAGCCTGATGAATTCCGTCCTCTAGACCTCCATTGTGGGAGGTGAGAACAGACTCCCTTGGGTTGTCCTCTGGCTTCCACATATGCTCCATGCCATGAATATTCACTCATAAATAAATAAGCACATAATAAAATGATGATAAAAGGAAACAGGACCAAGCTGGGCATGGCGACACATAGCTTTAATCCCAGCACTTAGACATGATCCTTATACTTTTAGACCTTGAACTTCTGATTCTTCTAAGTTGAAGGAGAAGGATCAGAACTCTCAGGCCAACCTTGGCTCAACATTTCCCATTTGTAGGCTAGCCTGGGTTATATGAGACATGGTCGTAAGTAATAAAGAAGTGGACCTAGAACACGTGTGATGCCCGTATGCCTGAAATCTCACCAGCTGGGAGGCAGACAGAAGGATTATAAATTCAAAACCAGCCTGAGTTACATACCAAGTTCCATGCCTGCCTGGACTGTATAGTAAGATCCTGGCTCCACAAAAAAACCCAACAAGGATTAGTTGAATATGGCAGCACATGCCTTTAATCCCCGCACTCAGAAGCAAGAGATCTTTGTGGGTTCCAGATCAGTGTATATATGGAGTTTCAGGACTACAAAGAGACCCTGTCAAAGCAATGACAAAAAACAAAATCAATAATTGACTGAGGGAAGAAAAGGGAGAAGGAGGTAAAGACATCACGCACTAGTTGAGTATATGTACACACACATAACCATACATGGTACATACATACGTACACACACACACACACACACACACACACAAGCTGGGGTGGTGGCACATGTCTATACTTGAGTTCTTCCAAAGGTCCTGCTTATATGATGTCCCTATTGCAAAAATAAATCGAAACGTAAATAAAAGAAAAGATTTAAAGTAAGGACAGTTAAATGCACCATGGGATCCCCTACATTATGGAATAATATGGATCTGGGAACATGAATAAAAATTTCTTAGCCAGCCTCGGTGGCACATGCCTGTAACTCTAACACCTGAGAGGCAGAGACAGGAAGATCAGAAGTTCAAGGTCATCCTCAGTTAAATATTGAATTTGAGGTCAATTTGGGTTTCAAGAAATCATCTCTCAAAAATGAATAAAACCTTGCAGTAAGAGCCTCAGTTATTAAGTAGACACACCTGTGAAGACAGAACCTCAAAGAGTTGCCTTCACCAGATTGGCCTGCAGACATGACTACAGGGTGTGTTCTTAATTGTTAATTCATGCAGGGGAGCCTAGGCTCATTGTGGTGGATAATGTGATCCTGGGACAGGTGGTTCTGTTGTACAAGGAAGGTAGAGGCAGAGAGACAAAGCCAGTAAGCAGCCTTCATCCATGGTCTCTGCTTCAGTTCCTGCCTCCAGCTTTGAACCTCAGCTTTCCTCATTGATGGATGGTGAAGTGAAGTAGAAAACAAACCCCAGTCTATCTGAGTTGCTATCAGTCATGGCGTTTATCACAGCAGTGGAAACCTAACAAGGAAAGACCCAAAATGTGAGTAGACCTCTCAGCCATTTCAGTCCCTTGGGGGAGCCTCCCATTGACTATCACAATAAAGACCAGTATTTCCTGAGGGTCTAATTCTCTACAGTGGTGCAACCACCCTAGAAGATTCCAGCCAGGGCTTGTTAAGATTAACCCTTTCTGGTCCTGACTGAAGGCAGGTTTTGCTGTGAGGCCACTCTACCTTGAGACCAAATAAGGCTTGGTCCCAGCCATCCATCCCAGAAGGCTGTTCACGTCACCCCTGAGAGATAAGCAAGGTCAAAGCACTGACAAGAGTCAAAGGTCACCTTCCAGAGCAGATCTAGAGCTGCAAGTGGCTCTGGCAGATGTGATAACTCAAATGGACTTATAACAGACATCTATAGAAAATTCCATCCAAACAGAAAAGAAAATACCTTCTTCTCAGCACCTCATGGAACCTTCTCAAAAATTGAGCACATACTAGGTAACAAAGCAAACCTCAACAGATACAAAAAATTTTAAACACACCATGCATCTTATCAGATCTCCATGGCTTAAATTTAGACTTCAACAGCAATGCTAATTCCAGAGCCCACAAACACACGGAAATTAAACAATGCTCACCAGCCACAGGTCTCCTTGCCTTCCAGCGTGCTGGATGAAAGCAGGCTATGTAGATTCAGGTAGGGGTTCGGGGAGATGCGGTAGTCATTTGGGAGCTCAACCAACAGTGACACCCCAGGGGTGGTTGGCAGGGGCACATTGTCCTTCAGGAGGCTTCTAACAAAGACTGGGGCCTCAGAGCCCCACAGCGGCTGGGTGTGGAGTGAGCTGGGATGTTGGGGGATGCAGACTCATGAGCTCCCGGTCACCCCAGAAGGGCCCAGCAGTGGTGGTAGTAAGGGATTGTGGCTTCCCTCAGCAGGTTGCAGTTCCAGAGCCAGCATCACCACCTGAAGACACCTCGCCAAGGAGGGAATTGGCAGGTTGGGCACCTGCCTGGAGGGTACCCAGAGGGGAGTCTCCCAGGATCTCAGGTTTCTTCTGGCTCTGGGTATGCAAGGCTAACTGGAGCAGTGCAGTGGACAGGGAAGGTCCGGTGAGCCGTAGAATGAGGGGGCACACCCAAAAGGCCCTGCTGGCCACTGGCACTTCATGCAGCAGAGGACTGAGCAGCAGCTGGAGGGAGGCAGATGGGCCCAGAATGTCCAACAGCAGCAGGATGTTTGGCTCAGGCGGGAGTCCCTTGCCTCGATTGGGAGCCGTGGCCTGGGCAGCAATGAGTGCTGTCAGCTTACTGTGGCCAGGAGGACCTGGAGCACAGAAGGACACACGTAGGTGACTGCCACCCATGGCCAGGCCACCTGCCCTCTGTTCTGCAGCCTCTGCCATCTCTGCTGTCTCATACTCCAGTACTGCAAAGCCCCTCAGCTGCCCACCCTGGTCACATGGCAGGTGAAAGAAGGTGGGCACATCGACCGCGGACAGTGCCTGGTGCAGGGCATCCACATCATTGAAGCCAGGTGGCAGGTGGTCCACACAGAGGCACCGGGAGTGCAACAAGGCAGGGGGCAGCAGCCCAGCATCTGTGCGATGCACATACAGTGTTTGGGGGCCCCAGTGGTTTGCCCGGTAAATCAGCCTTGCCCTGGCAGCCGAGTCTTTCTTCATGTACTCTGCAAAGCCATAGCCCAGAGAGCGGCCTGTGGGCTCTCTGTAAAATACGAAGCAGCGCTCCAGGCTGCCAAAGGTCCACACCAGCTTCTCACACTGTGCCTGGGTCACGCTGGGCGGCAGCTTGGCCACACACAACAGAGCATGTGTAGGCTGCAGCTGAACTGACAGCTCCCGCTCTCGAAGCCGGCTCTGGTGGAAGGCCGCGATGGCATCTTCACCCTGCTCCCCTTCCAGCAAGGTCACGAAAGCTGTCCCTTTGTATTTGTCCACCAACTGTCCTTGAATTCATAGTCGCTCAGACGATCGCGATCGCCTACTTCCTGGTTGATCAAGTCCCCCGGAAGACCCCTATTAGTATCATGGCGGCAGTTAAGGAACTGGCACTCAGTAAGGTCCAGGCGCTTCCGGATCTCTTCCGGTTCCAAGGACAGCAGCTCCTGTGCAGGTGCTCATCGATAGGCGGTCCACAAAGTTTCCCCTTTGGCCTCCGCCGCCAAGTTGACCAGCGGCCAGTGAGTCAAGAACTTTAAATCTTTGAAGAAAGAATTTGAAGAAGACACTAGAAGATGGAAAGATGTCCCATGCTCTCGGGTAGGCAAAATTAACGTAGTAAAAATGGCAATCTTACCAAAACCAATCTACAGATTCAAAGCCATGTCTATCAAAATCCCAGCAAAATTCTTCACAGACCTCAAAAGAACAATACTCAACCTCATATGGAAAAGCAAAAAGTCCACGATAACCAAAAGAATCGTGTACAATAAAGGAATTTCTGAAGGCCACACAATCCCTGACTCAAACTCTACTACAGAGCTACAATACTGAAACCGCCTGGTATTGCCATAAGAACACACAGGAGGACCAATGGAACTGAATCAAAGAATGGATCAATCCACACACCTGCAAACACCTGATTTTTGACAAAGAAGTAAAACATAAAATGGAAAAAAGAAAGCATATTCAACAAGTGGTGCTGGCATAACTGAATATCAATATGTAGAGGAATGAAAATAGATCCATATCTATTGCCATGCACAAAGCTCAAATCCAGAAGGATCAAAGACCTCAACATGACACTAACCACACTGAACCTCATGGAAGAAAAAGTGGGAAATACACTTGCACAGACTGACACAGGAGACCACTTCCTAAATATTACCCCAGTAGCACAAACACTGTGAGCAACAGTAATAAATGGGACGTCCTGAAACTGACAAGCTTCTGTAAAGCAGAGAACATGCATGCTCAACAAGACAAAATGGCAAGCTACAGATTTGGAAACGATCTTCACCAACCCAACCACCCCCCATCAGACAAAGGGCTGTTCCACAAAATATACAGAGAACTCAAGAAATTGGTCATCAAAGGAACAAATATTCCAGTAAAAAATGTGGTATGGAACTAAACAGAGAACTCTCAAAGGATGAATCTAAAATGGCTGAAAGACACTTAAGGAAATGTTCACCATCCTTAGCCTTCAGAGAAATGCAAATGAAAATAACTCTGATATAACATCTTATACCTGTCAGAATGGCCAAGATCAAAACACCGATGACAGCATATTCTGGAGAGGATATATGGTGGGGTAAATGCTACACTCCTGCATTGCTGGTGGGAGTGCAAGCTGATACAGCCACTTTGAGCATCAGTATGGTGATTTTTCCAAAAATTAGAAAACAACGTTCCTCAAGACCCAGCAATACCACATTTGTATATATATATATATATATATATACATATATATATATACACAAATATTTATATTTTGGATATATATATATCCAAAAGATGAGCAATCATACCACAAGGGCATGTGCTCAACTATGTTCATAACAGTATTGTTTGTCATAGTCAGCACCTGGAAACAACCTAAATGCCCCTCGACTGAAAAATGGATAAGGAAAATGTGGTACATTTACACAATGGAGTAATACAGCGCAGAAAAAAATAATGACATCTTGAAATTTGCAGACAAATGGATGGATGTAGAAAGCATCATTTTGAAGGAGGTAACCCAGACCCAGAAAGACAAATACCATGCACTCCCTCATGAGTGGACATAAAGCAAAGAAAACCCAGCCAATCATGCACAAACCAGAGAACCTGGACAACAAAGAGGACCTTAAGAGTGACATACATGGATCTAATGGACATGTCAAGTAGGAAAAGACAACTCCTGAGTAAATTGTGAGCATGGGGGTCATAGGAGAGGGTGGAGGGGAAGGGGAGGCTGGGAGGGGAAGGGAGAAAATTATATCTCACTAAAAACGATAAATGATTGAAAAATGTAGAGCTTGGAGTGGATAGCTGATCTTGTGGTTTCGTCTTGGGTTCGACTGGCAGGACAAACAGGCAGTGGAGACATTTGGAGAAGGTGGGGTGTGGCTGTGAGGGACTGGAGGTCAGACGGTGACAACAATGAGAGCCCTACCAGTAGGAGAAGGCTCAATGCAGGTGTCCATAGCTGTTATTTCTGAGGCATGAGATCATAAAGGCCTGGAATTGGAACAACACTAACTGTACCAGGGTTTAGAATCCACAAAGACAGAGACACAAAACAGAATTAAAATCATCAAAGGGGCCATGAGAGCTAAAGGAGTCTAAGAACACTCAAAAAGGTACTTGGGAGTTGCCCTAGCTCTGAGGTCTGCTCTAAATTTTTCATTTGCATTCTCAAGTATTTTGGTGGTTATTTGGTTTATTTTGGGAGGATTTCCCCCTCTACTTTCCCTAAAATATTGGCCCAGAAGATCAGGTGTCATTGAAGAAACCACATGTGCCAACCCCCTTCAGGAGGTGCGGATTCCGGGACCACTGATGGATTTTTTTCCTCTGATCACTTTGAACATATCAACCCACTGCCTGCTGAGGTCCTAGTTTTCTGTCTGGTGGGAAATTGGATGAAGAATTTATGGAGAAAATGTGACAAAGTCTATTCCTCTCAGCCCCGAAGAAGTTAGTCACTTGCCCTGGAGTGTCCTGGGAAACAGAGCATTGCCACAGCATCCCAGAGTCAGTCAGAGGCTACCATGTTATTCTGATCAATGTGAGTCTACTAAAAAAGGAATTGATTGCTTTGAGGATATATGTGATGGGTTCCATGAACCAAAAGTCATGTCAGTATGTTAGGGTCTGTGAGAAGTGGACCATGCTCCCCATCCACTAATAGATGGGTGTCAGTGTGTGCCAGTTGGATTTTGTCAACTTGACACACGCTGGAGTAATCTGAGGAAGAAGGAACTTAACTATCTAATAGGTAAGTCTATGGGGAATTTCAATCAGTGACTGATGTCCCTAGGCCGGAGATCATGGGTGTATATATAAAATAAGCTGGCTTAGAGAGTCAAGGACAGCAAGTCAGTAAGTGGCTTTACTCCATGGTACCTGCTTTGGTTCATGCCTCGAGGTTCTGGTCTTGACTTCCGGCCCTGACTTCCACTCATGGTAGCTTCTGATAGGAAAGTGAAAGGGAAGTAAAGCTTCCTTCCTCCAGTTGTTTTAGGTCATGATGTTTCTTCACAGGAAGAGAAAGCAAGTATACAGTGTCCATACCCGGTGAAGGACAACCTCCAGTGCCTGTTATAATTCACATGATTCTACCTACTGTGATTATTAAAGTGGAAAGGGTTTCTATTAGGGATTGGATGTGTAATACCCAAGGAAGGATCCTGTGTTTGAACTCTGATCCCTAGCATGTGGACATGTTTCAAAGTTGGGGAAAACCTAGTAAATAAACCCAGAAGGAAAAGGTAGGTCATGGGGTGTTGAAGAATATTATTTTAAGGTGTGTGACTTCTGTTTAGGTTGCACTTGTTGAACTCTGTGAAGCTGTGATGCTTTGCCTGTCTAAAACACCTGGTAGGCTAATGAAGATTTTAATGGCCAAACGTAAGGCAGGAGAAAGGATAGGTTTGTCAGTCACACAGAGAGTATAAATGGAAGGAGAAATCGTAGAGGAAGGAACAGAGAAAGAGCAAGAGAACAAGGAGAGGAGGATGCTAGGGGAAGCTATCCAGTTACCCAGCCACTGAGTAATAATCAAAGTAAGATACACAGAGTTTTGTTTTTTTTTTATTAAAAAAAAAGCCTAAAAAGCCCAGAGCCAGAGTCAAAGGTGGACAGAATAATTCAAAGATAAGAAAAACTGGAAAGGAACAAGCCAAGCTAAGGCTAGGCATTGTAAGTAAGAAGAAGCTACTGTGTATAATTTAATTGGGAGCTGGGTGTCAGGTCCCCAAAAGAACAAAAGAATGAAAAGAACAGACACGATCAACAAAAAAGGGAGATACAGTGAAGGCTAACTGGGTGTAACCAGCCTCCCCAGGCCCCTACCTGCCAACTGACCAGGGTAGCCTTCCTGTACTTAGGGACAGAATGTGAAGAAAACCAGTGATCTAAGCCAAGCCATCATTGGTCCATTTCTTGCTCTGACCTCACAATGACAGAACCCTGTTTCTTAACTGCTCTGGCTGAGGCTGCCTCCTCTCCTTACAGTTGAGAGGCTGATCTTCAGTTGAAATAGTGATTTAGATAGAAGTGAGCTGGTCCACTTGGTGGATATTCATTAGCTGTTGAATCTGAACACAGTGAGTTTCCTTCTAAGGTCACAGATTTGGGGTTTAGAGGTTTGTGTTTCCAGGATTGAAAATAACCCTTTCTTCCTTTCTTTCTTCCTCGGTCTGGGGTATAATTTGGGGCAATTTTTATTATCTGCATCAATTAGATGTTTACTCTATTTTAATCTTTAGTTTTAATATTTTCTCTGGGTTCATTCCTCCGTTCACCATTTTAAAACATTTGTTTACATTGACTCTCCAACATGAGTATTCTGACAGTGACATTGACCTTCACGCACATGGAAAGCTTTGACCACATTCCCCTGATTTCACTGCCTCCTTCCCACCCTTTCCAAGTCCCTTGGGGTTCTCACTTACTAACTCAGTCAGGTACTTTTCTAGTCCAGGCCCAGTCATGTGGACTCCTGTCCAGAGGACTGACAGGCACACTGGATGGTGTCCTAAGGAAGGGCAGAGATGGATTTCTGCCTGTGCTCTAGCAGAAAGCCTCCTTCAAAGTGGTTATCTTAGGATCTTCCTGGCAGTTCAAAGTCAGGGCTGGAGAGGGCCAGAAGTAAGAGTTAGATCCCATTTTGGGATGCTAATGATGGAACAGGCAGCTGAAAAGGATTCAAGAACAGAAAACGTGAAAGTCTAAAAAGAACCTGTTCTTTGAGGAAGAGAGGAAGTTTCCTTGGTGGGACATAGCACACCAGGTCCCTCCACTATCTTCTGTCCTTCTGTGTGCCTGAAACTGGCCTTTTGTGGGACGTTTTCATTTTCTATCAGGGGGCAGGGCGATTGCTCGTGTGTTATCAGGCACGGGGTGGGGGCAATAATCATTTGGAAGCAAAGGATCAGTTCTGTTGGCCAGAGACCTCAAGGAACACATTCTTGAACAAAACTACCTAGTGCTGGGATGTTCTGCCCAGCACTCTAGAGACCCACCCCAAATACCTGTCCTTTTGGAAAAACAGGGGGACATTTTGTGGACAAGGACTGCCTTTATTTGATTATCACAAGCCTGGGCTAGAGGAAAACTCTTTCATCTCATCCTTTCTTTATTTTTCCAGACAGGGAGCCTCTCAGTGTGGCTCTGGCTGTTATGGAACTTGGTTTGTAGACCAGGCTGGCCTGGACCTCACAGAGAGCTGCTAGCCAGTAACTAAGTGTGTAATGTGTGCATATACGATGCCTTAGGGGAGTGAACTTTGTATTGACAGAGAAGGAAAGTCCTGCTTGAACTCTCATAAACTTCCATCCAGTTTCTTTGGCTTCTGCCCCATAGCTGGTTCTGGGTGGGTCCTGTGAGGTCCATTTAAAGGGTAAATCTGTTGATTACTTAGGCAAGGTGAAGACAGCATAGCTTCAAGAACACAAAAAGGCTGAGTGCCACCCTCCCACCTCAGGCGTTGATGTCACACTCATGACACACTTGTGTCCATTGTGATGAGGAGCAGCGGGCCGCTTCCTGCCACCCGGCTAGCTTTGCCTGAAATAATTACACAGAAACTGTATTCTTTTAAACACTGCCTGGCCCATTAGTTCCAGCCTCTTATTGGCTAGCTCTTACATACTGATCTAACCCATTTCTAATAATCTGTGTAACACCACAAGGTGGCTTACAAGGAAAGATCTTAACCTGCATCTGTCTGGAGTGGGAGAATCATGGCGACTACTTGACTCAGCTTCTTCCTCCCAGCATTCTGTTCTGTTTACTCTGCCTACCTAATTTTCTGTCCTTTGAAAGGGCCAAGGTTAAATTTCATTTAACCAATGAAATTAACACAAAACAGAAGACTCTCCCCCATCATTTTCCCTTTTTCTGCTTAAACAAAAAAGAAAGGCTTTCACTTTAACATAGTAAGATTACATATAACAAAACAGTTATCAAGCAAGAATTACAGGTACAATATCTATTTTGTCCTTTATCATAACTAAGGAAAACTATAACTATCTATCTATTCTTCAACTCCATCAAAGACTCCAGAAGGATATAATATTACCTAAGTAAATGAGAAGTAAGCAACTTACAAAACTCTAGAAATCACAGAGACATCTCGCTGCCTGGACAGTCACCCAAAGTTCCTCTGTACCGTTGGGGCATCCATCTTCAGCCTACAGGCCCATGGTATCCAGAGCCATTTCCATGAAGCAGGAAATTTCAAAGGCAGTTCAGTCACTATCTGTTCTGTCCTGCAGAATGTCTCACAGACTCTTTCATGAATCAGGAACCCCAAAAGATCATCTCACCTTTAGGCAAGTTCAGCAGTCCTCTTTCTGCGGGTTCTTTGTGTCCAGTCCAGTTTATGCAACAGTCCAGGCAAGAGCAGTTTCTTGCCAAAATGGCTATCAAACTCCATAAGGAGCCTCTTCGATGCCCATCTTCCTCTTGAAGTAGATTGGTGCTGCCAGAAGCAGACGTGTCTCATTGTCATAAATTATTAAAACATCAAATGCCATATTCTGCAGTCTTTGAAAGATATGAAGAATGTCTATCTAATTGAAATGTATCTATATATATCTAGAAAATCTAATGAACATGACTACAAATTTGACTATTATAGATGATTATCCATTAACAACCTATATACATTACATTTTTAAATGAACTACACAATCACAATACCTTAATCAAGATTAGAAATACATATACATATAACAAAATTGACCTTAAAATCCACAAAACTGCAAATTATTCATATCTCTATCAGTCCATGTCCTGTGTCTCACAGCCAAGGTTACTTTTGAAGCACTGGGACCCTCAATATGTACAAGACAAAAGCAGTCCTTGCCCTTCTGTTTGCTTTTGCTTTTTGGTTTGGTGAGAGAGGGTGTCCTGTAGTACAGGCTGGCCTCAAGACCACTGTGTAGCCAACGATGACCTGAACTGCTGGTCCTCCTGCCTCAACTTTCCTAGCTTTAATAATTGCCATGTGCCGGGCCACAGTGGTGCATGCCTTTAATCCCAGCAATCGGTAGGCAGAGGCAGCTGAACCTCTGTGACTTTGAGGCCAGTCTGGTCTACAGAGTGACTTCCAGGACAGCCGTGATTGTTAAATAGAGAAACCCATCCTGACAAACCAATAAAAAAAGCCAAGTGCTCACCTTTATAAGACTTTTCTTGTTTTTCTGTCAATTTAATGGCCTAACCCGAATCTACCTGTATTTTAATTACTATCTTCTCCCCAGGGCCTGACAGTCAACACCTCACCATATAGGCTGAGGCCTAGCGGGATTTCTGGTCCCGCTGGTACCAGCTTGGCCACAGTCACCAAATGTAAGTTTTAACTAAGCCCCTTTTCTTCTATTTACCAATAAAGACTTGGGAGTCAGAGCCGGGCAGTGTTGGCGCACGCCTTTAATCCCAGCACTCAGGAGGCAGAGGCAGGCGAATCTCTGTGAGTTCGAGGCCAGCCTGGTCTACAAGAGCTAGTTCCAGGACAGGAATCAAAAGCTACGGAGAAACCCTGTCTCGAAAAAATCCAAAAAAAAAAAAAAAACACAAAAAAACTTTGGACTCAGATGTTGGGGTGATAACCTGCTAGCTCAGAGAGTCCAAGAAGCAACGAATCTACTTTCCTATTTGGACAGAGACCCAGCAAGAAAAGCATCTCTTCACTCATCCCAAACTAAAAAGACCCCGAATAGCTAAGTGCCTCCCTACAACTTCCTGTGCATCCCTCTCTTCCTATATTGCTGGCTGGTTTGTTCTTCCTTGGCTAATTCTTGTCAACTAGTTGCTCACTCCACTCCCTGAGTTTCTTTGTTTTTCTTTTCTTTCTTTATTTCAGCTTGTTGAGACAGATGGATAGGTACGCCTTGCAGAGTGAGGTTGGATATTTATTTAGTGGGTATGGAGAGAAGGGGAAAGAGGAGAGGAGCAGAGAGGAAGAGGAAGACAGAAACAGAAGAGGGAAGAGGAGTAGTGGGGAGAATGGAGCAAGGCAGAAGCTGCGTCTTCGGGAGTTGAGATGGGAAAAGCCATATTCTCCTGATCGCACTGCCTCCTGCCCACCCCTCCCAAGTCCCTTCGTGTTCTCATTTTTTCACTCAGCCGTCCTGTACATGGTGACAGAAGGGGAAAAACAACCCGTGAGCCGTGAAAAGCCACCATTTGTCCTTTTCTGTTCTGACCTCACAATGACAGGTGCCAGTGCCATCACAGCTCTGGCTGAGGTTGCCTCCTCTCCTTACAGTGCAAGCGGGCTCGTGAGGTGGAAAGTGGTTGGAGCTCTGTGCTGGTGAAAGAGACTATTTGGACTTTCAAGATCTGCTGGACTCCAACATAGTAAGTTTCCCTCCAGCTTTGTTGCCTTTGATTGTTGTTGTTGTTGTTGTTGTCTGTGTATTTATTCATTTTCTGGCTTGATTTATTAGCTTACTTTTTCATGTTTTTTTTTTTACTCTGTTTATTTTGTAAGTGTATAGGAGGAGAATTCAAGACAGAAAGTCTCTGTGTAGCTATGGCCTTCCTGGAACTCAGTCTGTAGATATGGCTGGCCTCAAACTAAAAGATTACCTGCTTTGCCTTCTGAGTGTTGGGATTAATGGCATGTGCCACCACAGCCCGGTAGTTTTTATATTTAAGTTGTGCATCTTGGGGTATAACTTTTATTATTTTTATTTTATGTGTATGAGTATATTGTTTTCTTTCTTTGTGTGTACCAAGAGCCTCGCACCTGTGGAGGTCACAAGAAGAAGACAGATTAGCTAGAACTCAAATAACAATTGATTGTGAGCACCATGTGTGTTGGGCCTGGAACCAGGGTTCTCTGAAAGAGCAGGAGGTGCTGTTAAACACTAACTCATCTCTCCAGAACCTCTCTCTTTAGTTTTGCTTCTTCATTTACTTTTGTTATGTGTTCTTTGGTCTGTTTCTCTTTTCTCATTTCAAGCCTTTCCTTGTTATGGCGTACCATATCATAGGAACAATTTAGTCCTGGCAATCGCAGGAACATCTCTAATGCATTCTGAGCACTTGATCATGTGATTAACCCACGCAGCTATGCTTTCTTCTCACACGACCTCCTCCACATTCCTAGGAGCCTCCTCTTATGTTGAGGACCTCCTCCTGCTCCCATGTTCCACATATGAGAGAAGAAAAGTGACACATTTGAAGGACTGGCTTTTCCCATGTAGAGCGATCTTCTCCAGTGACAACCATGTTCTTGAGAGCCCCACAGATTCATCCTTCTCTATGGCCGTCCTTATGTATGACTGTGGCACTCTTGCCCTTAATTCTGTTTCAATGTTGTGTTGTCAGGCTAAATGCGTAGAGATATCCTTGCAAGGATCCTTGGGAGCATATTGTAACCATGAAGTATGGCCTGACTTACGTGAATTTGGTGAAAAGTATTAAGTGGTATTATTAAGGACTTTACATCTATGTTCATCATGGAAATAGCCTCTATTATTCTTCATTGTGTTTTCCTGGTTTGGACATGAATGAGTTTGACCTTTCTATTTTGTGGAGTATTGAGGAACACTGACATTTGATTTCAAGAGATTGGAAGGATTCATCAGTAGGTTTGCCTGCTCCTGGGCTTTCCTATGCAGATTCTTTCCTCATAAATATTTCAATCTTGTTCTTTATCATATCTTCTTACTTGAATTTATATCAAGAAGTTTCTCAATTCCATCCACATTTTCCAGTCCATGAGAAGGACTCTCAGGGTTTTCAAAAACAGATTTCTTTGGGAGATGGGTTAGCCTGGAGAGACAGCCCAGCAGTTAGGAGCATGGACTCTTCTTGCAGAAGACCAGGTCTGCAATCCCATGACAACATAACTTCCTGAAGTGCCGCACCTAGGGGATCTATTGCCGTCTTATGTCTTTCCAGGTCATAAAAATAAAATTAATCAAAAAGACTTATATCACTATTATATATAGTACACGTGAGTATACATTTAGGCGACCTCAAGTGTGTGTTTGTGTGTATACATATGTGTGTGTGTGCGTGGGCGTGTGTGTGTCTGTGTTTGCCCTTGTGATCATCCACGCATGTGTTTGGATGCCCTCAGAGGTCAGAGGTATAGGATCTCCTAGAACTGGAGGCAGTGATCCACCTGACCTGGGTCCTGAGAACCAAACACAGGTCCTCTGCCGAAATAATAAACCTTCTGACCTCCTGAGCCATCTCCCCACCAAGACACTCTGGGTTTTCGGGGTTTCTGTTGTCTCATCAACTTCTCATGCATATGATTTTATTAGTATCTTGTCTCTCAATGAGTGTTCAGCTCAAGTAAGAGGATGATTCTCCTGTCCAATCAGTGGCTCGTAGCTTCTGCGACCCTTTGTTTTATTCTCTCCATTTCTGGGTGAATCCGGCCAACCTGACCTGTGTTATGTTCTGCTGTCCACTGCTTTGGAAGGTACTTCCTTCCCTTCCTGAGCACTACGTAGCTGGTTAGGTTGCCTGAAATATCGGTGACTCTTTTTCTCTTTGGAATGTAGGAATTGATAGTGATAAACATTCTCATTGGTGTGATTTAAACTGTTTGTTTAAAGTTCCCGTTGTGTTTCAGCGAGAACCTGGCCATGGAGGAGGTCAGAGAGACCCTCTACTGTGACAAGGAGACATTTAGCAGTATCTATCAAATGCTGACAACTCTGGGACGAGGAACCTTTGCCACAGTCAAACTGGCCTTTCACATGCCCACTGTCAGCTACGTGGCTGTGAAGATTCTGGCAAATGTGAATGGCGACTGCGCCCGGAACAACAATGAGGTTGATATAATGAGATCCCTCGTTCATCCGCATATAATCAGGTTCCTTCAGGAGGTGCAGACACGGGACATGACGTATCTCATAATGGATTACGCCTCCAAAGGGGACCTGTTGCGTCAGATTCGCAAACCGGGAGGCTTACAGGAGTGCGAGGCTCGAAGGCTGTTTGGACAGGTAGTACAGGCAGTGAAGTACTGCCACGACAACTGTATCGTCCACAGGGACATTAAGGCAAATAACATCTTGATCGACGCCTCTGGAAATGCCAAGCTCTGTGATTTTGGCCTGGCAGTCAGAGTTGTCCCTGGGACAAAACTAAAGACTTTCTGCGGCACTCTGGCCTACTGTGCCCCGGAACTCTTTGGAGTGGAGCCATACGATGGCTATGCCAGCGATGTTTGGAACTTAGGCGTGCTCCTCTACTACATGGTGGCCAGGCACCTTCCGTTCCAAGCGAGCTCTCCTATGGGGTTAAAGCAGCAAATTTTGGCTGCAAACTTCAGCGTTCCTCATCATGTCCCACTTGATATTTTCAATGTAATCGTGGAAATCTTCATGATCAGCCCCAACAGGAGGCCCACCATCAGTCAAATCCTGACGCGCCCCATGATCAGGGACAGCCAGGCACGGGCATCCATCCAGAGTCTCCCAGGCACCCTGAGCCCTAGCATTGTCGGCACCATGGCAGGTGAAGAAATACTTGAGTGTCCAGAAGACCAAAAATTTAATCAGGCGACGGCCACACACCTGAGACTGCAACACCAGGCACCCGGGGGAGACAGCTGCCATCACCGGGTGAAACCCACAAAACCCAAGGAGCCAGGCCTTGTCCTCAACCTGGCCGATCTTCACACCTTTTCTGGGACTCTCAGGAGAGCTGCTGAGCCTACTTCCCCAACCTTCATCGTGCCATCTGAGCCCCAGGAGAACGAAGATGGGAATTCCAGGCAGGGTGGCAGAAGGCATAGCGTGCCTGCCACCCTGTGCTGCCAGCCAAGGAGGATCCACCTTGCCCACCTATCCCACCTGCGCTGTCCTGTGGCTGATTCCCTCATGAGCAGCAGCCTGGACAGCAGCAAGAGTTTCTCTCCATCGATGATCAGGTTGTGTGGCAGCCTGACGGCGAGTGCCCAGCCATTTTGCTCTCTGTACCACCCTCATGGGGCAGACAACAATGAGGCAGCAAATGATGCAAAGAAAGGCTGGAGCTCACTGGGGATGGCTCTGCATGTAACCCCCAAAGGCTCCTCCCTTGGAGACACACTGCAGGAAGAAGTGACCACCAGACAGGAAGAGGCCATCAGCCATGGTCAGCGCCAGGATGCCGGGCCAGCTTCCTCCCAAAACCAGAGGCATCAACGCTGGAAGAGGGTCAAGAAAACCATTGTCAATGGCTTCCGACACCTATGTTGCTGCATGCCTCCTGCAGAGAGTAACCATGCCTCCCATGAGAACCAGGCTCCACAGTCAGGGGATCCTAGAGGCACCCACAGACCCAGGTGAGCACCTTTCTCACTTCATCTGATTTGTACTTTTCCTCCTGTCCTTTGTGATAAATGATGCCTGTGTCCACTCGTGGCACACTGTGAGCATAACAATCTGTCACTTCAGAAAGACCAGGTGTCCCCTGCAGTGTGACCTCAGGCTTGTTGAGCAACAGGGGGACAGCAGAGATGCTGAGTGAAGCAGGGAGAGGTGGGGCAAGGCCAAAGGAGGCAAAGATTCCTTGGAGGACCAGTCAGGTACTTGGGTACTGCAGGGCAGTGCACTAAGTCTTGTGTGTTTTGAAGTCACTAAGAGTCTCCTTCCTGTGCCTTTCTCTTTGAAGCCCCGAAGAGGTCAAGCCCCAGCTCAGTGGCTTCTGAGCCACGAGTTGGGGATCGGTCTGGATGAGATTCAGACAGCCCCTCTGGGGACCCATGCCAGATGCCCAGGACACTGTCTGGCCACAGGCACCTCCCGCAGAGGAAGAGCTGTCTACTCCAGAGTACATCTATCTCTCCAGGTAAAATCCCAGGCAGGAAGGGTAGGCTTCCCACAGGGTCTAGCTCAGTGTGGAGGACTGAAGTGCAAAGGTGCCCTAGGCTGTCTTGTGGAACAATAGCGCCTTGCCCTCTCCCCATGCCTGCGGAAACATCAGAAGAGGTGCTCTGGGTAGTGACTGTCCTTTGCCCCTTTTCTCTGCAGAGAACATGGTCTTCTCCATAGGGTGAGCCTTCCCTCCCCCAAGGAGAGTATTCCTAGTCAGCCTGCCCTAAGTTGGGTTGCCAGGTTGAGAATGTGTCCTGCAAGCAGCCCTGTAGAGGGCTCCTCTAGAGGGCAGGCTCCTGCAAGAACCTTTAGCAGGAATCCCCACAAGTCATCCCAGCAGGTTCCATTGCTTGAGTCCTCAGACCCAAAGCTTGGGAAAATCTGAGCTGGGGAGTGAGTGACCCCAGGGCAGCAGAGTCCCCCCTCTCCACCAATTCTGCCTTCCAGCTACTCACCTCCTGCCTCTGCCTGCTTGCTCCTTCAAGGCCACCATTCTCATCAGTGACAACTAGCTCCTGCACTTACCACCATGTGCCACACCCTGAGGGACTGGTAGGTGTCAGATTGGAGTGAAACCTGAAAACCTAATGAGGGGTCAGCAACCTGCTGTGCCTCCTGCCTCCAGCTTGCCTGAGTCTGCCTGAGTCTGCAACTGGCCAGTGAAATTCTTTAAGAAGGCTTCTGTTTTTCTCAGCCTTTTAAAGGTGAGCAGGCTTTTCCACTTCTTTGGAGGTGGGTGGGGTGTGCTTCCCGGAAGCTGCCTCGTCCATGCCACAGTCACAATGGTAAAATCTCATCTCGTGTTCTTTCTGCCTAGACCTGTCAACCTGTGACAGCAAGAGACCCAGAGAAGACTGTGCGACTGGTGTGGTGGTCCATCTCTCCAGCTGTCTTCCTCATTAGAACCATCCTGGGTATCTTCTATATTCAAGAATGTGTCCCAGCATTCAGCGCAGGTCGTTGTGGTGGCGGATATCCCGCCTCTGGTGCCACTCTATTCTCCTGCCTCCCCACCAAATTTTATGGCGAAATCTCCGACTCGGATCCCCCTCATTTCTCCTTGGAGCGCTGCGGTTACAAGATACAGAATTGTGGCTTATTCGAGCCCCTCCAGACTTTACCCCACAGTGGTGAGTCGTCACTCCCACCCTGCCCGCTAGGAGAATCCCCCAAACACACACACACACTGGAAACTGAACCCACCCCACACTGTGAACCTAGAACTGTAGACAGCCTTTCTGATAACCCGGACAATCAGCCATGTTCTGTCTAGCCCAGGCTGGTTTCTTACGTCCCAGCATCGTCTGGCCTCAGTTTCTTGAGTCTGGAACTACAAGTGGGTGTCACATGTTCTTTTGTTTTTTAGAATCATTTTTAGTTTGTTTGTTTGTTTGTTTTTCAAGACATGATTCTCTGTAGCTTTGGAGTCTGTCCTGCTGTCCTGGAACTAGCTCTTTTAGACCAGGCTGGCCCTCAAATCACCTGCCTCCCGAGTGCTAGGATTAAAGGCGAGCACAGCCACCACTGCCTGGCTTTGTTTTGGAGAATCTTAACATCCTATGCAGTAGTTAAACTCGGATCTTTCTGCTTCTACCTCCCAAGGGCAGCTACCGAGCCCAATTTTATACAATGCTGGTGATGAAATCCAGGGCCCATTCATACTAGGCACAAACTCCATATCTGAGCCTCGTCCCTTGCCCGCCTGCCTTAAACATTACTTAACCATTTTGATGGGGATTAGATTTAATGTCAGCACTCAGGAGACTGAGGCAGGAAAATGGTAGGCTTCGCGGCCAGCATGAGATAGGGAATACCAAGCTAGCATCACACACAAAGGGTCTGTCTCAAGAAACAGCCAGGAGCCGGGTAAAGCCAGGTCGTGATGGTGCAGCACATGGGAGGCAAAGGCTGGTGGATCTCCGAGTTCCCTGCCAGCCTGGTCTACAGAGTGAGTTCCAGGACAGACAGGGCTACACAGAGAAACCCTGTTTTGAAAAGCAAATATTAAAAAACGAAGCAAGCAAGCCAGGAACGGTGGCACGTGTCTGTTTGCAGTACCTGGGAGGTGATGCAGGCTGATCAGGAGTTCTAGGCCTCACACAAGCCCCACACAACAGAAGTTAGTTGAGACAAAACTCAGGGTTTTAGCACCCTAGCCTAGAAAAGCTGCTTCTTCTAGCCCCGGCCTCCCGCTTTGCAAAGGATCTAGCCAGCCTCTGCCTTCTCCCTTTCTTTCCTCAGCCTCAATGGGTGGGGTGTGCCTCTCTCTGGCTCAAAGACTGTTAAGGGCAAACTGGATGGCAAGAGGTGCCGATGCCGGGTCCTTACCGGCAGCCCTCAAGCTGGAGAAGCCACCTTGCTGGCATCGTCAACAGAGGTGGGAGGAAGACTCACTTGCCTTTTGTAGAGTTCTTCAACCCTGTCCTTGTCTGTTCCCCTTCACTGCTGACTGTCTGTACCTTGTACTCATGGTCGTCTATTTTCTTTGCGAAAGCATATGACTCTTAAACCCCACAGTGGCATATCTATTGTTTCCTTCTAATGAAGAATCCTTTCTTTTTCTCTCCTCTTGTTTGGACTCCGGTTTACTGTATGTAGTCCCGGCTGCCAAGGACTGTCGATCCTCCTGCCCTCAGCCAACTGAGTGTAGGTGGTATAGGTATGTAACTTGTCTCAGTGTATTTTAGAAGTTTTACTTTTTAAATCATCTATGTAGGGTTGGATATCCTTGGTCTTTTAATTCTTCTGCCTCCGTGTACAAATGTAGAGATTACAGGAATTCCACACCAAGCCTGGTTTGTTTGGTTCTGGAAACCAAACACAGGTTTCTGCATGGTGGGCAAGAGTTACCCCAACTGAGTCACACCTGGAGCTCAGGCAGGCTAGCCTCAGACTAGGTATTTCTCTCTGTAGCTGAGAAATACCTCCTGATGGAACTGCAGATCTTACCCATTGACCCTGATTTTTCTCTTGCTCTCTCTCTCTCTCTCTCTCTCTCTCTCAATTTTTTTTCTTTTAGCCTTTCTAGATGACCTGTTTTTCTGACTGAGAGTCTTTAGAAGTTGCACACACAAGGGGTGTAGCTGGACATCACTCTTCTTCTGAAGCTAGTGAGCTGTGTTCTGGGTGGGAGGGAGGAAGAGGAGGCTGTCCCAGTAATGTATCATCTCAGAGTCCCCAGACTCTCCCCTGTGTATCCAGGCAGCGTTGAAAGTATGTTCTGACCAGAAGCCCTCGAGTTGCCCGCAACTAACTCCCTATGAACCTGCGTGAAGCAAAATGGAAGTCACCAGCCCTAACCAGCCCGTGTCCCGAACTCAGGCTGATGAAACTAGGAAGATGGAGACTCACTCCCACTCCTTGAAGGTTTAGTCACCTCACCCCTTGGGGCAATCTCCTATCCCTCACATTTAGACAGTTCTAGGGAGTTTGTGGATTTGTCTTAAAACTAGATGGTAGAGCTAGGGTGAAGGTGTATGCCTATTATCCCAGGACTCTGGAGGTTTAGACTAGTGACTAGCCATGAATTCAAGGCCAATCTGTTCTCCATGAGGCACAGTAGTCTAGGCTTTGGTGGCTCTCTCTCTAAAACACAGAAAGTGAACGACAGGACTAATGCTCAGTGTGCCTAGCATACACACTGGCTCTGGGCCTGGCTTCTTTAGCATAAAATGAAACCAGGTGGAGCATGCCACAAATGCCGGTATTGGGGGGCAGACACAAGAGGATCAGAGAGTCAAGGCCATCTTCCAACACAGAAAGTTGGAGGCCAGTCTAGGAGGAATGCCACTCCTTTTGAAAAACCAACAGCACCTACCCCCAAATCTTAATGCCCCAATCTGAGAAAACAGTGACATTCCATTCACGTATTCCTAGTGAATCAAAAGATCTTTCTGACAGAGAGAAGAAAATATGGCTTCCAGATGTGCAGGGTTATTTTCTGCGACTCACATCTGGAATTATCCTGAGCCAATTGAGTTCATCCTTGTGCACAGCGCTGAGGACTGTTGGGTAAGTACTCCCTGCTGGCCCTGTGGGAGGCACTGACAGGAAGGTTTGGGGAGCATAGAGACCCCCACCTGTGCCAAAAAGAAAAGCAGGAAGGCTGCTGGCCCTGCCACCCATCAGAAACTCTGATGTTGTGCTGCCCCCTTGTGGCACTTCTGTACCAGCTCCGTTTTTTTTTATTTATTATGTATACAATATTCTGTTTGTGTGTATGTCTGCAGGCCAGAAGAGGGCACCAGACCTCATTACAGATGGTTGTGAGCCACCATGTGGTTGCTGGGAATTGAACTCAGGACCTTTGGAAGAGCAGGCAATGCTCTGAACCGCTGAGCCATCTCTCCAGCCCAGTTCTGTAGTAATAAGAGCGGCGGGGCTTTGTTCCCAGCACCCCGGCCGCCTGCCCGGCTAGCTTATGCCCGAAATAACAACACACAAACTGTATTCATTTAAACACTGCTTGGCCCATTCTCTTCTAGGCTAATTCTCAAATATTAATTTAGCCCATTTCTAATCATCTGTGTATGGCACCCCAAGGTGTGCTTACCAGGAAGATTCTAGCCTATGTCCATCCTGGGTCGGAGCTTCATCCCGGGAGCGGGGCATGGCATCTCTCTCAGGCGTCTGCTCCCGAGAGGAGAGCTGTCGAGACTCTGACCTCACTTCCTCTTCCTCCCAGCATTTTGTTCTGTTTACTCCACCCACAGGGCCAAGCAGTTTCTTTATTGGCCGATGACCTTCCTCCATCACAGTTCCGTTTTAATGCGCCTGGTTTGCTGGGATCTCTGCTTCAATTCCTGCCACAAACTGGGGTGAGTGGGTTTGCTCAGAGTTGGGGTGGAGGGACGCTTCCACTGCTCTGTACCCATCTGACGTGATTCTATCCTTCTTTACTTCATTCCATTTCTACAGTATCCTAATAAAAGAACAAAATAGCTGTCATAGATGTTCTGTCCAGGGGTTGTCCCTGAAGAAACTTCGTAAACTACATTGCTGCTTCTTCCTGGCCCCGCTGTCTATAATGAGAAATGATTGGCACTAAGCAAGAGTGTGAAATCGACGCCCTGGGTGAGATTCAGAAGCACAAGAAGCCTGACAGTGACTGTCTGTCTGTACAGTGTCTAGTTACCTTGTTTGGTATGTGTTCATGTGCAGAATCCAAGGAAAAGACCCGGCAGGCTTGCTGAAGCTGGCCACCCCAGCAACTGGAGATGGAGACAGGTGAATCTCCATTTTTGTTCTGTTGTTGTGATTTTTTTCTTTTGGGGACAGGGTTTTTCTGTTTGGCCCTTCCACTCTAGACCAGGCTGGCCTTGAACTCATAGAGATCTGCCAGCTTCTGACTCCTGAATGCCAGGATTGTGGGTGTGTGCCACCATTTGAGGCAGATGCATTTCCTCCTCAGTGGCCTTGAGAAAGCCTGTGTTAAAAAACAAGGTGCCCAGCATTCGTGAAGTGACATCTGACACCGAACACCTGTGCTACACACACATCCCTTGAGCTTGCAAGTGTGTGTGTCTACGGACACCGCTGCACACTTACACAGTGTTAGCATATAGTGTGTGAGTGCATCTGCACACACTTAAGTCAAAATAGTGTGAGGAAGCACAAGGACAGCCTGGGGCGCTGTGGACCTTTAGTCCCAGCACTTGGGAGGCAGAGGCAGGCAGATCTTTGTGACGTCAGTTTGATCTACAACTGCAGAACTTGCTGTCCCAGGAATCCTGGGCTACCCACTGAAGTTGGTCTATAAAAAAAACAAACAAGGTGAAGGTAAAAGAGGAAGCAGTACAAAGTTAGTTGAAGAAGCAGGTAGAAGATCTGACCTCCTCTGCAGGAGCATCCTGCTGGCCAGACCTGGGAGAACGAGACAGGACGCTGCTGCTGAGAACACTTGGTGGTCCTCTCTGGATGCTAGATGGTTGGCAGAGCCCAGCAAGCCAAGCCCTGGGGAATCTTATTACTGCTGAGTAGAATTCAGTTTGTGGGCTGACAAGGTGATCCCAGCTTTGTTAGCACTGTGGGTCACCTGGATGTCTCACTTCTCTGCAGCACGGGAGTAGATGCCTCTAGAAGCCAAGACCCTGCACTAGGGAGAAAAGAAGGCCACCCTGATTGATTCTACTGGTGCTAACCCCTGCTTCTTCCCCAATCATGGCAATATATGTTTTCTATGTTGGAAATAAAATGGCATTGTTAAATGAGCTAGCTTTTGGTTGTTTGGATGCAGGGCCTGTTGTCTGAGAAATCACATCTCCATCACACACAGGAAGTAGAGAGGGAGAATTAGCTGTAAGTAGAGAGGGCAAGGCTTTAAGTTCTCTAAGCCCACCCACAGTGACATACTTCCCCTAAGAGGCTCTTGTGCTACAAGTTCCATAATCTCCCGAAACTGCACCACCAACTGAATTTAGAGAAGACATTTCTCTTTCAAACTACCATGCCCACTGGGCTAATCCACAAGCCCCAGGGTAATCTTTAGTTCTAAGGAACCCTTTGCTACAAAATTAAGTCTCAAAAAAAAAATCCAAAGGGAAGGCTGGGCATGTGGGTGCATCACTTTAATCCCAGCATTCAGGAGGCAGTGGCAGATAGCTCTCTGTGAGTGCCAGGTCTACATAGTGAGACTCGGTCTCCAAAGTAAATAAATAAATAAATCAGGCGGTTACCACCTGTAAATTGAAAAGAGAGAGAGATTTTTGCCAAGTGAGATGGTGTGCGCTCTAGTCCTTGTACTGGGGAGTGGAGGGAGGGAGATTTATTGGACGTTATCCTTGGCTAATTAGCAAGCTCAACAAGTCTAGGATTTGTGAGATATTTCTGTCTCCACATAAAGAAAGAGCCGGGTGGGGGTGATACACGTCTTTAATCCCAGCACTCGAGAGGCAGAGGCTGAGGATCTCTGTGATTTGGAGAGGAGGTCTAGGAAGAAAGACCTTTTCGAGCCTTTCCTGATGATCCCTTGGACTCTCAGAGCAATAGAAAAGCACTAGCCAGGTGTAAATGCCTATAATCCCAGCTCTGTGGAGCCCAAGCAGGAGGATCACAAACTCAATGGCAGCCTAAGAGCCCGTCTCAAAACAAAAGCTGGAGGTGGAATTCAACAGCAGAATACTTGTGTTGCATGCCTGCAGCCCTGGGTTTGAGACTCAGCAGAGCAGAAACTACAGGATAAGAGCGGCCTTTGTGCCCATTGGGCTGATAAACTGCTCTGCAGACAATATTCCTGTCAAGAAGAACCATGTCTATAACATGTTTAAATGTTTCAGGGAATACAAAATAAGTGATTAGAAATGTAAATGTTTAGGGAAATGTAAATGACTTTTGTACATTCAGGGCTGCTGCTTCTTCTTCATCGTCTTTGTCTCCTTCTTATTATTCTTATTCTTATTCTTATTCTTATTCTTATTCTGCATCTTGGTATTTTGAGAGAAGGTTTCTGTGTAGCTTTGGTGGCGGTCCTAGCACTAGTTCTTGTAGACCCGGTTGGTCTTCTGCCTCGCGAGTGCTGGGATTAAAGGCATGTGCCACCAACAGCCAACCATACAGGGCTTCTTTTTCTGCCTTTCAGGTTTTTTGTTTGTTTGTTTGTTTGTTTTTTGGAATTTCATGTTGTCAAGGCTGGCCTTGAACTCACTATGGAATGAGGCTGGTTTTGATTTCCTTGCATCCAGTATTCATTTCCTTGCATTCAGTATTTTGAGTTCAGACATGTGGCAGCAGCCTACCTTGTGTGTATGTATGTGTGCATCTGTGGTCATGCGTGTATGAAAGTGAGGGAATCTTGTGGGTGTCTTCCTCTTCTCTCCCCAGCTTACATTTTGAGACAAGGACTCTCACTGACCCTGGAGCTCACAGACTGGCTAGACTGCTGGGGAGGAGCTTCAGGGATCTGCCTGTCCCAACTGTCCCCAGCTTTTACATGATGCAAGGAATCTGAACTCCAGTCTTCATGCTTACACAGCAGGCATTTTACTGACCGAGGCTTCTCCCTCGCCCCTCTTTCCAACCTTTGCAAAGTCTCAAGTTGCTTCTCAATAAGAAAGTGTTTTAAAACTGGACTGATAACTCGGCGGTGGTGGCACAAGGTCTTTGGAGGCAGGCAGAGGCAGGCAGATTTCAGTGAGTTCAAGGCCAGCCTGCTCTACAGAGTGAGTCCTAACTGCTTCCATCACTACTTAGATGCCATGTCTTGAAAAAGCAAAAATACACAGAGAGATAAAATAAAATAAAAAAGCTCCAAATTTAGACCATACAAGATAGCGACACATTGTCTCTTGAGTGGTAGGATTGCACGCATGTGCTACCACATCCGGCTTTATACAGAAACTTTGAGGGCTCAGTTGGGGTAGGCGCTTGCTACCAAGCCTGATGAATTCCGTCCTCTAGACCTCCATTGTGAGAGGTGAGAACAGACTCCCTTGGGTTGTCCTCTGGCTTCCACATATGCTCCATGCCACGAATATTCACTCATAAACAAATAAGCACATAATAAAATGATGATAAAAGGAAACAGGACCAAGCTGGGCATGGCGACACGTAGCTTTAATCCCAGCACTTAGACATGATCCTTATACTTTTAGACCTTGAACTTCTGATTCTTCTAAGTTGAAGGAGAAGGATCAGAACTCTCAGGCCAACCTTGGCTCAACAATTCCCAGTTGGAGGCTAGCCTGGGTTATATGAGACATGGTCGTAAGTAATAAACAAGTGGACCTAGAACCCGTGTGATGCCCGTATGCCTGAAATCTCACCAGCTGGGAGGCAGACAGAAGGATTATAAATTCAAAGCCAGCCTGAGTTACATACCAAGTTCCATGCCTGCCTGGACTGTATAGTAAGATCCTGGCTCCACAAAAAAACCCAACAAGGATTAGTTGAATATGGCAGCACACGCCTTTAATCCCCGCACTCAGAAGCAAGAGATCTTTGTGGGTTCAAGATTAGTCTATATATGGAGTTTCAGGACTACAAAGAGACCCTGTCAAAGCAATGACAAAAAAACAAAATCAATAATTGATTGAGGGAAGAAAAGGGAGAAGGAGGTAAAGACATCACGCACTAATTGAGTATACGTACACACACATGACCACACATGTTACATACATACATACACACAAACACACACAAGCTGGGGTGGTGGCACATGTCTATACTTGAGTTCTTCAAAGGTCCTGCAAATATGATGTCCCTATTGCAAAATAAATAGATACGTAAATAAAAGAAAGAATTAAAGTAAGGACAGTTAAATGCACCATGGGATCCACTACATTATGGAATAATATGGATCTGGAAAGATGAATAAAAATTTCTTAGCCAGCCTCGGTGGCACATGCCTGTAACTCCAACACCTGAGAGGCAGAGACAGGAAGATCAGAAGTTCAAGGCCATCCTCAGTTAAATATTGAATTTGAGGTCAATTTGGGTTTCAAGAAATCATCTCTCAAAAATGAATAAAACCTTGCAGTAAGAGCCTCAGTTTTTAAGTAGACACACCTGGCGAGACAGAACCTCAAAGAGTTGCCTTCACCTGATTGGCCAGCAGACATGACTACAGGGTGTGTTCTTAATTGTTAATTCATGCAGGGGAGCCTAGGCTCATTGTGGTGGATAATGTGATCCTGGGACAGGTGGTTCTGTTGTACAAGGAAGGTAAAGGCAGAGAGACAAAGCCAGTAAGCAGCCTTCATCCATGGTCTCTGCTTCAGTTCCTGCCTCCAGCTTTGAACCTCAGCTTTCCTCATTGATGGATGGTGAAGTGTAGTAGAAAACAAACCCCAGTCTATCCGAGTTGCTATCAGTCATGGCGTTTATCACAGCAGTGGAAACCTAACTAGGAAAGACCCAAAATGTGAGTAGACCTCTCAGCCATTTCAGTCCCTTGGGGGAGCCTCCCATTGACTATCACAATAAAGACCAGTATTTCCTGAGGGTCTAATTCTCTACAGTGGTGCAACCACCCTAGAAGATTCCAGCCAGGGCTTGTTAAGATTAACCCTTTCTGGTCCTGACTGAAGGCAGGTTTTGCTGTGAGGCCACTCTACCTTGAGACCAAATAAGGCTTGGTCCCAGCCATCCATCCCAGAAGGCTGTTCACGTCACCCCTGAGAGATAAGCAAGGTCAAAGCGCTGACAAGAGTCAAAGGTCACCTTCCAGAGCAGATCTAGAGCTGCAAGTGGCTCTAGCAGATGTGATAACTCAAATGGACTTATAACAGACATCGATAGAAAATTCCATCCAAACAGAAAAGAAAATACCTTCTTCTCAGCACCTCATGGAACCTTCTCAAAAATTGAGCACATACTAGGTAACAAAGCAAACCTCAACAGATACAAAAAATTTTAAACACCCCATGCATCTTATCAGATCTCCATGGCTTAAAATTAGACTTCAACAGCAATGCTAATTCCAGAGCCCACAAACACACGGAAATTAAACAATGCTCACCAGCCACAGGTCTCCTTGCCTTCCAGCTTGCTGGATGAAAGCAGGCTATGTAGATTCAGGTAGGGGTTCGGGGAGATGCGGTAGTCCTTTGGGGTCTTAACCAACAGTGACACCCCAGGGGTGGTTGGCAGGGGCACATTGTCCTTCAGGAGGCTTCTAACAAAGACTGGGGCCTCAGAGCCCCACAGCGGCTGGGTGTGGAGTGAGCTGGGATGTTGGGGGATGCAGACTCATGAGCTCCCGGTCACCCCAGAAGGGCAGAGCAGTGGTGGTAGTAAGGGATTGTGGCTTCCCTCAGCAGGTTGCAGTTCCAGAGCCAGCATCACCACCTGAAGACACCTCGCTAAGGAGGGAATTGGCAGGTTGGGCACCTGCCTGGAGGGTACCCAGAGGGGAGTCTCCCAGGATCTCAGGTTTCTTCTGGCTCTGGGTATGCAAGGCTAACTGGAGCAGTGCAGTGGACAGGGAAGGTCCGGTGAGCCGTAGAATGAGGGGGCACACCCAAAAGGCCCTGCTGGCCACTGGCACTTCATGCAGCAGAGGACTGAGCAGCAGCTGGAGGGAGGCAGATGGGCCCAGAATGTCCAACAGCAGCAGGATGTTTGGCTCAGGCGGGAGTCCCTTGCCTCGATTGGGAGCCGTGGCCTGGGCAGCAATGAGTGCTGTCAGCTTACTGTGGCCAGGAGGACCTGGAGCACAGAAGGACACACGTAGGTGACTGCCACCCATGGCCAGGCCACCTGCCCTCTGTTCTGCAGCCTCTGCCATCTCTGCTGTCTCATACTCCAGTACTGCAAAGCCCCTCAGCTGCCCACCCTGGTCACATGGCAGGTGAAAGAAGGTGGGCACATCGACCGCGGACAGTGCCTGGTGCAGGGCATCCACATCATTGAAGCCAGGTGGCAGGTGGTCCACACAGAGGCACCGGGAGTGCAACAAGGCAGGGGGCAGCAGCCCAGCATCTGTGCGATGCACATACAGTGTTTGGGGGCCCCAGTGGTTTGCCCGGTAAATCAGCCTTGCCCTGGCAGCCGAGTCTTTCTTCATGTACTCTGCAAAGCCATAGCCCAGAGAGCGGCCTGTGGGCTCTCTGTAAAATACGAAGCAGCGCTCCAGGCTGCCAAAGGTCCACACCAGCTTCTCACACTGTGCCTGGGTCACGCTGGGCGGCAGCTTGGCCACACACAACAGAGCATGTGTAGGCTGCAGCTGAACTGACAGCTCCCGCTCTCGAAGCCGGCTCTGGTGGAAGGCCGCGATGGCATCTTCACCCTGCTCCCCTTCCAGCAAGGTCACGAAAGCTGTCCCTTTGTATTTGTCCACCAACTGTCCTTGAATTCATAGTCGCTCAGACGATCGCGATCGCCTACTTCCTGGTTGATCAAGTCCCCCGGAAGACCCCTATTAGTATCATGGCGGCAGTTAAGGAACTGGCACTCAGTAAGGTCCAGGCGCTTCCGGATCTCTTCCGGTTCCAAGGACAGCAGCTCCTGTGCAGGTGCTCATCGATAGGCGGTCCACAAAGTTTCCCCTTTGGCCTCCGCCGCCAAGTTGACCAGCGGCCAGTGAGTCAAGAACTTTAAATCTTTGAAGAAAGAATTTGAAGAAGACACTAGAAGATGGAAAGATGTCCCATGCTCTCGGGTAGGCAAAATTAACGTAGTAAAAATGGCAATCTTACCAAAACCAATCTACAGATTCAAAGCCATGTCTATCAAAATCCCAGCAAAATTCTTCACAGACCTCAAAAGAACAATACTCAACCTCATATGGAAAAGCAAAAAGTCCACGATAACCAAAAGAATCGTGTACAATAAAGGAATTTCTGAAGGCCACACAATCCCTGACTCAAACTCTACTACAGAGCTACAATACTGAAACCGCCTGGTATTGCCATAAGAACACACAGGAGGACCAATGGAACTGAATCAAAGAATGGATCAATCCACACACCTGCAAACACCTGATTTTTGACAAAGAAGTAAAACATAAAATGGAAAAAAGAAAGCATATTCAACAAGTGGTGCTGGCATAACTGAATATCAATATGTAGAGGAATGAAAATAGATCCATATCTATTGCCATGCACAAAGCTCAAATCCAGAAGGATCAAAGACCACAACATGACACTAACCACACTGAACCTCATGGAAGAAAAAGTGGGAAATACACTTGCACAGACTGACACAGGAGACCACTTCCTAAATATTACCCCAGTAGCACAAACACTGAGAGCAACAGTAATAAATGGGACGTCCTGAAACTGACAAGCTTCTGTAAAGCAGAGAACATGCATGCTCAACAAGACAAAATGGCAAGCTACAGATTTGGAAACGATCTTCACCAACCCAACCACCCCCCATCAGACAAAGGGCTGTTCCACAAAATATACAGAGAACTCAAGAAATTGGTCATCAAAGGAACAAATATTCCAGTAAAAAATGTGGTATGGAACTAAACAGAGAACTCTCAAAGGATGAATCTAAAATGGCTGAAAGACACTTAAGGAAATGTTCACCATCCTTAGCCTTCAGAGAAATGCAAATGAAAATAACTCTGATATAACATCTTATACCTGTCAGAATGGCCAAGATCAAAACACCGATGACAGCATATTCTGGAGAGGATATATGGTGGGGTAAATGCTACACTCCTGCATTGCTGGTGGGAGTGCAAGCTGATACAGCCACTTTGAGCATCAGTATGGTGATTTTTCCAAAAATTAGAAAACAACGTTCCTCAAGACCCAGCAATACCACATTTGTATATATATATATATATATATATATACATATATATATATACACAAATATTTATATTTTGGATATATATATATCCAAAAGATGAGCAATCATACCACAAGGGCATGTGCTCAACTATGTTCATAACAGTATTGTTTGTCATAGTCAGCACCTGGAAACAACCTAAATGCCCCTCGACTGAAAAATGGATAAGGAAAATGTGGTACATTTACACAATGGAGTAATACAGCGCAGAAAAAAATAATGACATCTTGAAATTTGCAGACAAATGGATGGATGTAGAAAGCATCATTTTGAAGGAGGTAACCCAGACCCAGAAAGACAAATACCATGCACTCCCTCATGAGTGGACATAAAGCAAAGAAAACCCAGCCAATCATGCACAAACCAGAGAACCTGGACAACAAAGAGGACCTTAAGAGTGACATACATGGATCTAATGGACATGTCAAGTAGGAAAAGACAACTCCTGAGTAAATTGTGAGCATGGGGGTCATAGGAGAGGGTGGAGGGGAAGGGGAGGCTGGGAGGGGAAGGGAGAAAATTATATCTCACTAAAAACGATAAATGATTGAAAAATGTAGAGCTTGGAGTGGATAGCTGATCTTGTGGTTTCGTCTTGGGTTCGACTGGCAGGACAAACAGGCAGTGGAGACATTTGGAGAAGGTGGGGTGTGGCTGTGAGGGACTGGAGGTCAGACGGTGACAACAATGAGAGCCCTACCAGTAGGAGAAGGCTCAATGCAGGTGTCCATAGCTGTTATTTCTGAGGCATGAGATCATAAAGGCCTGGAATTGGAACAACACTAACTGTACCAGGGTTTAGAATCCACAAAGACAGAGACACAAAACAGAATTAAAATCATCAAAGGGGCCATGAGAGCTAAAGGAGTCTAAGAACACTCAAAAAGGTACTTGGGAGTTGCCCTAGCTCTGAGGTCTGCTCTAAATTTTTCATTTGCATTCTCAAGTATTTTGGTGGTTATTTGGTTTATTTTGGGAGGATTTCCCCCTCTACTTTCCCTAAAATATTGGCCCAGAAGATCAGGTGTCATTGAAGAAACCACATGTGCCAACCCCCTTCAGGAGGTGCGGATTCCGGGACCACTGATGGATTTTTTTCCTCTGATCACTTTGAACATATCAACCCACTGCCTGCTGAGGTCCTAGTTTTCTGTCTGGTGGGAAATTGGATGAAGAATTTATGGAGAAAATGTGACAAAGTCTATTCCTCTCAGCCCCGAAGAAGTTAGTCACTTGCCCTGGAGTGTCCTGGGAAACAGAGCATTGCCACAGCATCCCAGAGTCAGTCAGAGGCTACCATGTTATTCTGATCAATGTGAGTCTACTAAAAAAGGAATTGATTGCTTTGAGGATATATGTGATGGGTTCCATGAACCAAAAGTCATGTCAGTATGTTAGGGTCTGTGAGAAGTGGACCATGCTCCCCATCCACTAATAGATGGGTGTCAGTGTGTGCCAGTTGGATTTTGTCAACTTGACACACGCTGGAGTAATCTGAGGAAGAAGGAACTTAACTATCTAATAGGTAAGTCTATGGGGAATTTCAATCAGTGACTGATGTCCCTAGGCCGGAGATCATGGGTGTATATATAAAATAAGCTGGCTTAGAGAGTCAAGGACAGCAAGTCAGTAAGTGGCTTTACTCCATGGTACCTGCTTTGGTTCATGCCTCGAGGTTCTGGTCTTGACTTCCGGCCCTGACTTCCACTCATGGTAGCTTCTGATAGGAAAGTGAAAGGGAAGTAAAGCTTCCTTCCTCCAGTTGTTTTAGGTCATGATGTTTCTTCACAGGAAGAGAAAGCAAGTATACAGTGTCCATACCCGGTGAAGGACAACCTCCAGTGCCTGTTATAATTCACATGATTCTACCTACTGTGATTATTAAAGTGGAAAGGGTTTCTATTAGGGATTGGATGTGTAATACCCAAGGAAGGATCCTGTGTTTGAACTCTGATCCCTAGCATGTGGACATGTTTCAAAGTTGGGGAAAACCTAGTAAATAAACCCAGAAGGAAAAGGTAGGTCATGGGGTGTTGAAGAATATTATTTTAAGGTGTGTGACTTCTGTTTAGGTTGCACTTGTTGAACTCTGTGAAGCTGTGATGCTTTGCCTGTCTAAAACACCTGGTAGGCTAATGAAGATTTTAATGGCCAAACGTAAGGCAGGAGAAAGGATAGGTTTGTCAGTCACACAGAGAGTATAAATGGAAGGAGAAATCGTAGAGGAAGGAACAGAGAAAGAGCAAGAGAACAAGGAGAGGAGGATGCTAGGGGAAGCTATCCAGTTACCCAGCCACTGAGTAATAATCAAAGTAAGATACACAGAGTTTTGTTTTTTTTTTATTAAAAAAAAAGCCTAAAAAGCCCAGAGCCAGAGTCAAAGGTGGACAGAATAATTCAAAGATAAGAAAAACTGGAAAGGAACAAGCCAAGCTAAGGCTAGGCATTGTAAGTAAGAAGAAGCTACTGTGTATAATTTAATTGGGAGCTGGGTGTCAGGTCCCCAAAAGAACAAAAGAATGAAAAGAACAGACACGATCAACAAAAAAGGGAGATACAGTGAAGGCTAACTGGGTGTAACCAGCCTCCCCAGGCCCCTACCTGCCAACTGACCAGGGTAGCCTTCCTGTACTTAGGGACAGAATGTGAAGAAAACCAGTGATCTAAGCCAAGCCATCATTGGTCCATTTCTTGCTCTGACCTCACAATGACAGAACCCTGTTTCTTAACTGCTCTGGCTGAGGCTGCCTCCTCTCCTTACAGTTGAGAGGCTGATCTTCAGTTGAAATAGTGATTTAGATAGAAGTGAGCTGGTCCACTTGGTGGATATTCATTAGCTGTTGAATCTGAACACAGTGAGTTTCCTTCTAAGGTCACAGATTTGGGGTTTAGAGGTTTGTGTTTCCAGGATTGAAAATAACCCTTTCTTCCTTTCTTTCTTCCTCGGTCTGGGGTATAATTTGGGGCAATTTTTATTATCTGCATCAATTAGATGTTTACTCTATTTTAATCTTTAGTTTTAATATTTTCTCTGGGTTCATTCCTTCGTTCACCATTTTAAAACATTTGTTTACATTGACTCTCCAACATGAGTATTCTGACAGTGACATTGACCTTCACGCACATGGAAAGCTTTGACCACATTCCCCTGATTTCACTGCCTCCTTCCCACCCTTTCCAAGTCCCTTGGGGTTCTCACTTACTAACTCAGTCAGGTACTTTTCTAGTCCAGGCCCAGTCATGTGGACTCCTGTCCAGAGGACTGACAGGCACACTGGATGGTGTCCTAAGGAAGGGCAGAGATGGATTTCTGCCTGTGCTCTAGCAGAAAGCCTCCTTCAAAGTGGTTATCTTAGGATCTTCCTGGCAGTTCAAAGTCAGGGCTGGAGAGGGCCAGAAGTAAGAGTTAGATCCCATTTTGGGATGCTAATGATGGAACAGGCAGCTGAAAAGGATTCAAGAACAGAAAACGTGAAAGTCTAAAAAGAACCTGTTCTTTGAGGAAGAGAGGAAGTTTCCTTGGTGGGACATAGCACACCAGGTCCCTCCACTATCTTCTGTCCTTCTGTGTGCCTGAAACTGGCCTTTTGTGGGACGTTTTCATTTTCTATCAGGGGGCAGGGCGATTGCTCGTGTGTTATCAGGCACGGGGTGGGGGCAATAATCATTTGGAAGCAAAGGATCAGTTCTGTTGGCCAGAGACCTCAAGGAACACATTCTTGAACAAAACTACCTAGTGCTGGGATGTTCTGCCCAGCACTCTAGAGACCCACCCCAAATACCTGTCCTTTTGGAAAAACAGGGGGACATTTTGTGGACAAGGACTGCCTTTATTTGATTATCACAAGCCTGGGCTAGAGGAAAACTCTTTCATCTCATCCTTTCTTTATTTTTCCAGACAGGGAGCCTCTCAGTGTGGCTCTGGCTGTTATGGAACTTGGTTTGTAGACCAGGCTGGCCTGGACCTCACAGAGAGCTGCTAGCCAGTAACTAAGTGTGTAATGTGTGCATATACGATGCCTTAGGGGAGTGAACTTTGTATTGACAGAGAAGGAAAGTCCTGCTTGAACTCTCATAAACTTCCATCCAGTTTCTTTGGCTTCTGCCCCATAGCTGGTTCTGGGTGGGTCCTGTGAGGTCCATTTAAAGGGTAAATCTGTTGATTACTTAGGCAAGGTGAAGACAGCATAGCTTCAAGAACACAAAAAGGCTGAGTGCCACCCTCCCACCTCAGGCGTTGATGTCACACTCATGACACACTTGTGTCCATTGTGATGAGGAGCAGCGGGCCGCTTCCTGCCACCCGGCTAGCTTTGCCTGAAATAATTACACAGAAACTGTATTCTTTTAAACACTGCCTGGCCCATTAGTTCCAGCCTCTTATTGGCTAGCTCTTACATACTGATCTAACCCATTTCTAATAATCTGTGTAACACCACAAGGTGGCTTACAAGGAAAGATCTTAACCTGCATCTGTCTGGAGTGGGAGAATCATGGCGACTACTTGACTCAGCTTCTTCCTCCCAGCATTCTGTTCTGTTTACTCTGCCTACCTAATTTTCTGTCCTTTGAAAGGGCCAAGGTTAAATTTCATTTAACCAATGAAATTAACACAAAACAGAAGACTCTCCCCCATCATTTTCCCTTTTTCTGCTTAAACAAAAAAGAAAGGCTTTCACTTTAACATAGTAAGATTACATATAACAAAACAGTTATCAAGCAAGAATTACAGGTACAATATCTATTTTGTCCTTTATCATAACTAAGGAAAACTATAACTATCTATCTATTCTTCAACTCCATCAAAGACTCCAGAAGGATATAATATTACCTAAGTAAATGAGAAGTAAGCAACTTACAAAACTCTAGAAATCACAGAGACATCTCGCTGCCTGGACAGTCACCCAAAGTTCCTCTGTACCGTTGGGGCATCCATCTTCAGCCTACAGGCCCATGGTATCCAGAGCCATTTCCATGAAGCAGGAAATTTCAAAGGCAGTTCAGTCACTATCTGTTCTGTCCTGCAGAATGTCTCACAGACTCTTTCATGAATCAGGAACCCCAAAAGATCATCTCACCTTTAGGCAAGTTCAGCAGTCCTCTTTCTGCGGGTTCTTTGTGTCCAGTCCAGTTTATGCAACAGTCCAGGCAAGAGCAGTTTCTTGCCAAAATGGCTATCAAACTCCATAAGGAGCCTCTTCGATGCCCATCTTCCTCTTGAAGTAGATTGGTGCTGCCAGAAGCAGACGTGTCTCATTGTCATAAATTATTAAAACATCAAATGCCATATTCTGCAGTCTTTGAAAGATATGAAGAATGTCTATCTAATTGAAATGTATCTATATATATCTAGAAAATCTAATGAACATGACTACAAATTTGACTATTATAGATGATTATCCATTAACAACCTATATACATTACATTTTTAAATGAACTACACAATCACAATACCTTAATCAAGATTAGAAATACATATACATATAACAAAATTGACCTTAAAATCCACAAAACTGCAAATTATTCATATCTCTATCAGTCCATGTCCTGTGTCTCACAGCCAAGGTTACTTTTGAAGCACTGGGACCCTCAATATGTACAAGACAAAAGCAGTCCTTGCCCTTCTGTTTGCTTTTGCTTTTTGGTTTGGTGAGAGAGGGTGTCCTGTAGTACAGGCTGGCCTCAAGACCACTGTGTAGCCAACGATGACCTGAACTGCTGGTCCTCCTGCCTCAACTTTCCTAGCTTTAATAATTGCCATGTGCCGGGCCACAGTGGTGCATGCCTTTAATCCCAGCAATCGGTAGGCAGAGGCAGCTGAACCTCTGTGACTTTGAGGCCAGTCTGGTCTACAGAGTGACTTCCAGGACAGCCGTGATTGTTAAATAGAGAAACCCATCCTGACAAACCAATAAAAAAAGCCAAGTGCTCACCTTTATAAGACTTTTCTTGTTTTTCTGTCAATTTAATGGCCTAACCCGAATCTACCTGTATTTTAATTACTATCTTCTCCCCAGGGCCTGACAGTCAACACCTCACCATATAGGCTGAGGCCTAGCGGGATTTCTGGTCCCGCTGGTACCAGCTTGGCCACAGTCACCAAATGTAAGTTTTAACTAAGCCCCTTTTCTTCTATTTACCAATAAAGACTTGGGAGTCAGAGCCGGGCAGTGTTGGCGCACGCCTTTAATCCCAGCACTCAGGAGGCAGAGGCAGGCGAATCTCTGTGAGTTCGAGGCCAGCCTGGTCTACAAGAGCTAGTTCCAGGACAGGAATCAAAAGCTACGGAGAAACCCTGTCTCGAAAAAATCCAAAAAAAAAAAAAAAACACAAAAAAACTTTGGACTCAGATGTTGGGGTGATAACCTGCTAGCTCAGAGAGTCCAAGAAGCAACGAATCTACTTTCCTATTTGGACAGAGACCCAGCAAGAAAAGCATCTCTTCACTCATCCCAAACTAAAAAGACCCCGAATAGCTAAGTGCCTCCCTACAACTTCCTGTGCATCCCTCTCTTCCTATATTGCTGGCTGGTTTGTTCTTCCTTGGCTAATTCTTGTCAACTAGTTGCTCACTCCACTCCCTGAGTTTCTTTGTTTTTCTTTTCTTTCTTTATTTCAGCTTGTTGAGACAGATGGATAGGTACGCCTTGCAGAGTGAGGTTGGATATTTATTTAGTGGGTATGGAGAGAAGGGGAAAGAGGAGAGGAGCAGAGAGGAAGAGGAAGACAGAAACAGAAGAGGGAAGAGGAGTAGTGGGGAGAATGGAGCAAGGCAGAAGCTGCGTCTTCGGGAGTTGAGATGGGAAAAGCCATATTCTCCTGATCGCACTGCCTCCTGCCCACCCCTCCCAAGTCCCTTCGTGTTCTCATTTTTTCACTCAGCCGTCCTGTACATGGTGACAGAAGGGGAAAAACAACCCGTGAGCCGTGAAAAGCCACCATTTGTCCTTTTCTGTTCTGACCTCACAATGACAGGTGCCAGTGCCATCACAGCTCTGGCTGAGGTTGCCTCCTCTCCTTACAGTGCAAGCGGGCTCGTGAGGTGGAAAGTGGTTGGAGCTCTGTGCTGGTGAAAGAGACTATTTGGACTTTCAAGATCTGCTGGACTCCAACATAGTAAGTTTCCCTCCAGCTTTGTTGCCTTTGATTGTTGTTGTTGTTGTTGTTGTCTGTGTATTTATTCATTTTCTGGCTTGATTTATTAGCTTACTTTTTCATGTTTTTTTTTTTACTCTGTTTATTTTGTAAGTGTATAGGAGGAGAATTCAAGACAGAAAGTCTCTGTGTAGCTATGGCCTTCCTGGAACTCAGTCTGTAGATATGGCTGGCCTCAAACTAAAAGATTACCTGCTTTGCCTTCTGAGTGTTGGGATTAATGGCATGTGCCACCACAGCCCGGTAGTTTTTATATTTAAGTTGTGCATCTTGGGGTATAACTTTTATTATTTTTATTTTATGTGTATGAGTATATTGTTTTCTTTCTTTGTGTGTACCAAGAGCCTCGCACCTGTGGAGGTCACAAGAAGAAGACAGATTAGCTAGAACTCAAATAACAATTGATTGTGAGCACCATGTGTGTTGGGCCTGGAACCAGGGTTCTCTGAAAGAGCAGGAGGTGCTGTTAAACACTAACTCATCTCTCCAGAACCTCTCTCTTTAGTTTTGCTTCTTCATTTACTTTTGTTATGTGTTCTTTGGTCTGTTTCTCTTTTCTCATTTCAAGCCTTTCCTTGTTATGGCGTACCATATCATAGGAACAATTTAGTCCTGGCAATCGCAGGAACATCTCTAATGCATTCTGAGCACTTGATCATGTGATTAACCCACGCAGCTATGCTTTCTTCTCACACGACCTCCTCCACATTCCTAGGAGCCTCCTCTTATGTTGAGGACCTCCTCCTGCTCCCATGTTCCACATATGAGAGAAGAAAAGTGACACATTTGAAGGACTGGCTTTTCCCATGTAGAGCGATCTTCTCCAGTGACAACCATGTTCTTGAGAGCCCCACAGATTCATCCTTCTCTATGGCCGTCCTTATGTATGACTGTGGCACTCTTGCCCTTAATTCTGTTTCAATGTTGTGTTGTCAGGCTAAATGCGTAGAGATATCCTTGCAAGGATCCTTGGGAGCATATTGTAACCATGAAGTATGGCCTGACTTACGTGAATTTGGTGAAAAGTATTAAGTGGTATTATTAAGGACTTTACATCTATGTTCATCATGGAAATAGCCTCTATTATTCTTCATTGTGTTTTCCTGGTTTGGGCATGAATGAGTTTGACCTTTCTATTTTGTGGAGTATTGAGGAACACTGACATTTGTTTTCAAGAGATTGGAAGGATTCATCAGTAGGTTTGCCTGCTCCTGGGCTTTCCTATGCAGATTCTTTCCTCATAAATATTTCAATCTTGTTCTTTATCATATCTTCTTACTTGAATTTATATCAAGAAGTTTCTCAATTCCATCCACATTTTCCAGTCCATGAGAAGGACTCTCAGGGTTTTCAAAAACAGATTTCTTTGGGAGATGGGTTAGCCTGGAGAGACAGCCCAGCAGTTAGGAGCATGGACTCTTCTTGCAGAAGACCAGGTCTGCAATCCCATGACAACATAACTTCCTGAAGTGCCGCACCTAGGGGATCTATTGCCGTCTTATGTCTTTCCAGGTCATAAAAATAAAATTAATCAAAAAGACTTATATCACTATTATATATAGTACACGTGAGTATACATTTAGGCGACCTCAAGTGTGTGTTTGTGTGTATACATATGTGTGTGTGTGCGTGGGCGTGTGTGTGTCTGTGTTTGCCCTTGTGATCATCCACGCATGTGTTTGGATGCCCTCAGAGGTCAGAGGTATAGGATCTCCTAGAACTGGAGGCAGTGATCCACCTGACCTGGGTCCTGAGAACCAAACACAGGTCCTCTGCCGAAATAATAAACCTTCTGACCTCCTGAGCCATCTCCCCACCAAGACACTCTGGGTTTTCGGGGTTTCTGTTGTCTCATCAACTTCTCATGCATATGATTTTATTAGTATCTTGTCTCTCAATGAGTGTTCAGCTCAAGTAAGAGGATGATTCTCCTGTCCAATCAGTGGCTCGTAGCTTCTGCGACCCTTTGTTTTATTCTCTCCATTTCTGGGTGAATCCGGCCAACCTGACCTGTGTTATGTTCTGCTGTCCACTGCTTTGGAAGGTACTTCCTTCCCTTCCTGAGCACTACGTAGCTGGTTAGGTTGCCTGAAATATCGGTGACTCTTTTTCTCTTTGGAATGTAGGAATTGATAGTGATAAACATTCTCATTGGTGTGATTTAAACTGTTTGTTTAAAGTTCCCGTTGTGTTTCAGCGAGAACCTGGCCATGGAGGAGGTCAGAGAGACCCTCTACTGTGACAAGGAGACATTTAGCAGTATCTATCAAATGCTGACAACTCTGGGACGAGGAACCTTTGCCACAGTCAAACTGGCCTTTCACATGCCCACTGTCAGCTACGTGGCTGTGAAGATTCTGGCAAATGTGAATGGCGACTGCGCCCGGAACAACAATGAGGTTGATATAATGAGATCCCTCGTTCATCCGCATATAATCAGGTTCCTTCAGGAGGTGCAGACACGGGACATGACGTATCTCATAATGGATTACGCCTCCAAAGGGGACCTGTTGCGTCAGATTCGCAAACCGGGAGGCTTACAGGAGTGCGAGGCTCGAAGGCTGTTTGGACAGGTAGTACAGGCAGTGAAGTACTGCCACGACAACTGTATCGTCCACAGGGACATTAAGGCAAATAACATCTTGATCGACGCCTCTGGAAATGCCAAGCTCTGTGATTTTGGCCTGGCAGTCAGAGTTGTCCCTGGGACAAAACTAAAGACTTTCTGCGGCACTCTGGCCTACTGTGCCCCGGAACTCTTTGGAGTGGAGCCATACGATGGCTATGCCAGCGATGTTTGGAACTTAGGCGTGCTCCTCTACTACATGGTGGCCAGGCACCTTCCGTTCCAAGCGAGCTCTCCTATGGGGTTAAAGCAGCAAATTTTGGCTGCAAACTTCAGCGTTCCTCATCATGTCCCACTTGATATTTTCAATGTAATCGTGGAAATCTTCATGATCAGCCCCAACAGGAGGCCCACCATCAGTCAAATCCTGACGCGCCCCATGATCAGGGACAGCCAGGCACGGGCATCCATCCAGAGTCTCCCAGGCACCCTGAGCCCTAGCATTGTCGGCACCATGGCAGGTGAAGAAATACTTGAGTGTCCAGAAGACCAAAAATTTAATCAGGCGACGGCCACACACCTGAGACTGCAACACCAGGCACCCGGGGGAGACAGCTGCCATCACCGGGTGAAACCCACAAAACCCAAGGAGCCAGGCCTTGTCCTCAACCTGGCCGATCTTCACACCTTTTCTGGGACTCTCAGGAAAGCTGCTGAGCCTACTTCCCCAACCTTCATCGTGCCATCTGAGCCCCAGGAGAAAGAAGATGGGAATTCCAGGCAGGGTGGCAGAAGGCATAGCATGCCTGCCACCCTGTGCTGCCAGCCAAGGAGGATCCACCTTGCCCACCTATCCCACCTGCGCTGTCCTGTGGCTGATTCCCTCATGAGCAGCAGCCTGGACAGCAGCAAGAGTTTCTCTCCATCGATGATCAGGTTGTGTGGCAGCCTGACGGCGAGTGCCCAGCCATTTTGCTCTCTGTACCACCCTCATGGGGCAGACAACAATGAGGCAGCAAATGATGCAAAGAAAGGCTGGAGCTCACTGGGGATGGCTCTGCATGTAACCCCCAAAGGCTCCTCCCTTGGAGACACACTGCAGGAAGAAGTGACCACCAGACAGGAAGAGGCCATCAGCCATGGTCAGCGCCAGGATGCCGGGCCAGCTTCCTCCCAAAACCAGAGGCATCAACGCTGGAAGAGGGTCAAGAAAACCATTGTCAATGGCTTCCGACACCTATGTTGCTGCCTGCCTCCTGCAGAGAGTAACCATGCCTCCCATGAGAACCAGGCTCCACAGTCAGGGGATCCTAGAGGCACCCACAGACCCAGGTGAGCACCTTTCTCACTTCATCTGATTTGTACTTTTCCTCCTGTCCTTTGTGATAAATGATGCCTGTGTCCACTCGTGGCACACTGTGAGCATAACAATCTGTCACTTCAGAAAGACCAGGTGTCCCCTGCAGTGTGACCTCAGGCTTGTTGAGCAACAGGGGGACAGCAGAGATGCTGAGTGAAGCAGGGAGAGGTGGGGCAAGGCCAAAGGAGGCAAAGATTCCTTGGAGGACCAGTCAGGTACTTGGGTACTGCAGGGCAGTGCACTAAGTCTTGTGTGTTTTGAAGTCACTAAGAGTCTCCTTCCTGTGCCTTTCTCTTTGAAGCCCCGAAGAGGTCAAGCCCCAGCTCAGTGGCTTCTGAGCCACGAGTTGGGGATCGGTCTGGATGAGATTCAGACAGCCCCTCTGGGGACCCATGCCAGATGCCCAGGACACTGTCTGGCCACAGGCACCTCCCGCAGAGGAAGAGCTGTCTACTCCAGAGTACATCTATCTCTCCAGGTAAAATCCCAGGCAGGAAGGGTAGGCTTCCCACAGGGTCTAGCTCAGTGTGGAGGACTGAAGTGCAAAGGTGCCCTAGGCTGTCTTGTGGAACAATAGCGCCTTGCCCTCTCCCCATGCCTGTGGAAACATCAGAAGAGGTGCTCTGGGTAGTGACTGTCCTTTGCCCCTTTTCTCTGCAGAGAACATGGTCTTCTCCATAGGGTGAGCCTTCCCTCCCCCAAGGAGAGTATTCCTAGTCAGCCTGCCCTAAGTTGGGTTGCCAGGTTGAGAATGTGTCCTGCAAGCAGCCCTGTAGAGGGCTCCTCTAGAGGGCAGGCTCCTGCAAGAACCTTTAGCAGGAATCCCCACAAGTCATCCCAGCAGGTTCCATTGCTTGAGTCCTCAGACCCAAAGCTTGGGAAAATCTGAGCTGGGGAGTGAGTGACCCCAGGGCAGCAGAGTCCCCCCTCTCCACCAATTCTGCCTTCCAGCTACTCACCTCCTGCCTCTGCCTGCTTGCTCCTTCAAGGCCACCATTCTCATCAGTGACAACTAGCTCCTGCACTTACCACCATGTGCCACACCCTGAGGGACTGGTAGGTGTCAGATTGGAGTGAAACCTGAAAACCTAATGAGGGGTCAGCAACCTGCTGTGCCTCCTGCCTCCAGCTTGCCTGAGTCTGCCTGAGTCTGCAACTGGCCAGTGAAATTCTTTAAGAAGGCTTCTGTTTTTCTCAGCCTTTTAAAGGTGAGCAGGCTTTTCCACTTCTTTGGAGGTGGGTGGGGTGTGCTTCCCGGAAGCTGCCTCGTCCATGCCACAGTCACAATGGTAAAATCTCATCTCGTGTTCTTTCTGCCTAGACCTGTCAACCTGTGACAGCAAGAGACCCAGAGAAGACTGTGCGACTGGTGTGGTGGTCCATCTCTCCAGCTGTCTTCCTCATTAGAACCATCCTGGGTATCTTCTATATTCAAGAATGTGTCCCAGCATTCAGCGCAGGTCGTTGTGGTGGCGGATATCCCGCCCTCTGGTGCCACTCTATTCTCCTGCCTCCCCACCAAATTTTATGGCGAAATCTCCGACTCGGATCCCCCTCATTTCTCCTTGGAGCGCTGCGGTTACAAGATACAGAATTGTGGCTTATTCGAGCCCCTCCAGACTTTACCCCACAGTGGTGAGTCGTCACTCCCACCCTGCCCGCTAGGAGAATCCCCCAAACACACACACACACTGGAAACTGAACCCACCCCACACTGTGAACCTAGAACTGTAGACAGCCTTTCTGATAACCCGGACAATCAGCCATGTTCTGTCTAGCCCAGGCTGGTTTCTTACGTCCCAGCATCGTCTGGCCTCAGTTTCTTGAGTCTGGAACTACAAGTGGGTGTCACATGTTCTTTTGTTTTTTAGAATCATTTTTAGTTTGTTTGTTTGTTTGTTTTTCAAGACATGATTCTCTGTAGCTTTGGAGTCTGTCCTGCTGTCCTGGAACTAGCTCTTTTAGACCAGGCTGGCCCTCAAATCACCTGCCTCCCGAGTGCTAGGATTAAAGGCGAGCACAGCCACCACTGCCTGGCTTTGTTTTGGAGAATCTTAACATCCTATGCAGTAGTTAAACTCGGATCTTTCTGCTTCTACCTCCCAAGGGCAGCTACCGAGCCCAATTTTATACAATGCTGGTGATGAAATCCAGGGCCCATTCATACTAGGCACAAACTCCATATCTGAGCCTCGTCCCTTGCCCGCCTGCCTTAAACATTACTTAACCATTTTGATGGGGATTAGATTTAATGTCAGCACTCAGGAGACTGAGGCAGGAAAATGGTAGGCTTCGCGGCCAGCATGAGATAGGGAATACCAAGCTAGCATCACACACAAAGGGTCTGTCTCAAGAAACAGCCAGGAGCCGGGTAAAGCCAGGTCGTGATGGTGCAGCACATGGGAGGCAAAGGCTGGTGGATCTCCGAGTTCCCTGCCAGCCTGGTCTACAGAGTGAGTTCCAGGACAGACAGGGCTACACAGAGAAACCCTGTTTTGAAAAGCAAATATTAAAAAACGAAGCAAGCAAGCCAGGAACGGTGGCACGTGTCTGTTTGCAGTACCTGGGAGGTGATGCAGGCTGATCAGGAGTTCTAGGCCTCACACAAGCCCCACACAACAGAAGTTAGTTGAGACAAAACTCAGGGTTTTAGCACCCTAGCCTAGAAAAGCTGCTTCTTCTAGCCCCGGCCTCCCGCTTTGCAAAGGATCTAGCCAGCCTCTGCCTTCTCCCTTTCTTTCCTCAGCCTCAATGGGTGGGGTGTGCCTCTCTCTGGCTCAAAGACTGTTAAGGGCAAACTGGATGGCAAGAGGTGCCGATGCCGGGTCCTTACCGGCAGCCCTCAAGCTGGAGAAGCCACCTTGCTGGCATCGTCAACAGAGGTGGGAGGAAGACTCACTTGCCTTTTGTAGAGTTCTTCAACCCTGTCCTTGTCTGTTCCCCTTCACTGCTGACTGTCTGTACCTTGTACTCATGGTCGTCTATTTTCTTTGCGAAAGCATATGACTCTTAAACCCCACAGTGGCATATCTATTGTTTCCTTCTAATGAAGAATCCTTTCTTTTTCTCTCCTCTTGTTTGGACTCCGGTTTACTGTATGTAGTCCCGGCTGCCAAGGACTGTCGATCCTCCTGCCCTCAGCCAACTGAGTGTAGGTGGTATAGGTATGTAACTTGTCTCAGTGTATTTTAGAAGTTTTACTTTTTAAATCATCTATGTAGGGTTGGATATCCTTGGTCTTTTAATTCTTCTGCCTCCGTGTACAAATGTAGAGATTACAGGAATTCCACACCAAGCCTGGTTTGTTTGGTTCTGGAAACCAAACCCAGGTTTCTGCATGGTGGGCAAGAGTTACCCCAACTGAGTCACACCTGGAGCTCAGGCAGGCTAGCCTCAGACTAGGTATTTCTCTCTGTAGCTGAGAAATACCTCCTGATGGAACTGCAGATCTTACCCATTGACCCTGATTTTTCTCTTGCTCTCTCTCTCTCTCTCTCTCTCTCTCTCTCTCTCTCTCTCAATTTTTTTTCTTTTAGCCTTTCTAGATGACCTGTTTTTCTGACTGAGAGTCTTTAGAAGTTGCACACACAAGGGGTGTAGCTGGACATCACTCTTCTTCTGAAGCTAGTGAGCTGTGTTCTGGGTGGGAGGGAGGAAGAGGAGGCTGTCCCAGTAATGTATCATCTCAGAGTCCCCAGACTCTCCCCTGTGTATCCAGGCAGCGTTGAAAGTATGTTCTGACCAGAAGCCCTCGAGTTGCCCGCAACTAACTCCCTATGAACCTGCGTGAAGCAAAATGGAAGTCACCAGCCCTAACCAGCCCGTGTCCCGAACTCAGGCTGATGAAACTAGGAAGATGGAGACTCACTCCCACTCCTTGAAGGTTTAGTCACCTCACCCCTTGGGGCAATCTCCTATCCCTCACATTTAGACAGTTCTAGGGAGTTTGTGGATTTGTCTTAAAACTAGATGGTAGAGCTAGGGTGAAGGTGTATGCCTATTATCCCAGGACTCTGGAGGTTTAGACTAGTGACTAGCCATGAATTCAAGGCCAATCTGTTCTCCATGAGGCACAGTAGTCTAGGCTTTGGTGGCTCTCTCTCTAAAACACAGAAAGTGAACGACAGGACTAATGCTCAGTGTGCCTAGCATACACACTGGCTCTGGGCCTGGCTTCTTTAGCATAAAATGAAACCAGGTGGAGCATGCCACAAATGCCGGTATTGGGGGGCAGACACAAGAGGATCAGAGAGTCAAGGCCATCTTCCAACACAGAAAGTTGGAGGCCAGTCTAGGAGGAATGCCACTCCTTTTGAAAAACCAACAGCACCTACCCCCAAATCTTAATGCCCCAATCTGAGAAAACAGTGACATTCCATTCACGTATTCCTAGTGAATCAAAAGATCTTTCTGACAGAGAGAAGAAAATATGGCTTCCAGATGTGCAGGGTTATTTTCTGCGACTCACATCTGGAATTATCCTGAGCCAATTGAGTTCATCCTTGTGCACAGCGCTGAGGACTGTTGGGTAAGTACTCCCTGCTGGCCCTGTGGGAGGCACTGACAGGAAGGTTTGGGGAGCATAGAGACCCCCACCTGTGCCAAAAAGAAAAGCAGGAAGGCTGCTGGCCCTGCCACCCATCAGAAACTCTGATGTTGTGCTGCCCCCTTGTGGCACTTCTGTACCAGCTCCGTTTTTTTTTATTTATTATGTATACAATATTCTGTTTGTGTGTATGTCTGCAGGCCAGAAGAGGGCACCAGACCTCATTACAGATGGTTGTGAGCCACCATGTGGTTGCTGGGAATTGAACTCAGGACCTTTGGAAGAGCAGGCAATGCTCTGAACCGCTGAGCCATCTCTCCAGCCCAGTTCTGTAGTAATAAGAGCGGCGGGGCTTTGTTCCCAGCACCCCGGCCGCCTGCCCGGCTAGCTTATGCCCGAAATAACAACACACAAACTGTATTCATTTAAACACTGCTTGGCCCATTCTCTTCTAGGCTAATTCTCAAATATTAATTTAGCCCATTTCTAATCATCTGTGTATGGCACCCCAAGGTGTGCTTACCAGGAAGATTCTAGCCTATGTCCATCCTGGGTCGGAGCTTCATCCCGGGAGCGGGGCATGGCATCTCTCTCAGGCGTCTGCTCCCGAGAGGAGAGCTGTCGAGACTCTGACCTCACTTCCTCTTCCTCCCAGCATTTTGTTCTGTTTACTCCACCCACAGGGCCAAGCAGTTTCTTTATTGGCCGATGACCTTCCTCCATCACAGTTCCGTTTTAATGCGCCTGGTTTGCTGGGATCTCTGCTTCAATTCCTGCCACAAACTGGGGTGAGTGGGTTTGCTCAGAGTTGGGGTGGAGGGACGCTTCCACTGCTCTGTACCCATCTGACGTGATTCTATCCTTCTTTACTTCATTCCATTTCTACAGTATCCTAATAAAAGAACAAAATAGCTGTCATAGATGTTCTGTCCAGGGGTTGTCCCTGAAGAAACTTCGTAAACTACATTGCTGCTTCTTCCTGGCCCCGCTGTCTATAATGAGAAATGATTGGCACTAAGCAAGAGTGTGAAATCGACGCCCTGGGTGAGATTCAGAAGCACAAGAAGCCTGACAGTGACTGTCTGTCTGTACAGTGTCTAGTTACCTTGTTTGGTATGTGTTCATGTGCAGAATCCAAGGAAAAGACCCGGCAGGCTTGCTGAAGCTGGCCACCCCAGCAACTGGAGATGGAGACAGGTGAATCTCCATTTTTGTTCTGTTGTTGTGATTTTTTTCTTTTGGGGACAGGGTTTTTCTGTTTGGCCCTTCCACTCTAGACCAGGCTGGCCTTGAACTCATAGAGATCTGCCAGCTTCTGACTCCTGAATGCCAGGATTGTGGGTGTGTGCCACCATTTGAGGCAGATGCATTTCCTCCTCAGTGGCCTTGAGAAAGCCTGTGTTAAAAAACAAGGTGCCCAGCATTCGTGAAGTGACATCTGACACCGAACACCTGTGCTACACACACATCCCTTGAGCTTGCAAGTGTGTGTGTCTACGGACACCGCTGCACACTTACACAGTGTTAGCATATAGTGTGTGAGTGCATCTGCACACACTTAAGTCAAAATAGTGTGAGGAAGCACAAGGACAGCCTGGGGCGCTGTGGACCTTTAGTCCCAGCACTTGGGAGGCAGAGGCAGGCAGATCTTTGTGACGTCAGTTTGATCTACAACTGCAGAACTTGCTGTCCCAGGAATCCTGGGCTACCCACTGAAGTTGGTCTATAAAAAAAACAAACAAGGTGAAGGTAAAAGAGGAAGCAGTACAAAGTTAGTTGAAGAAGCAGGTAGAAGATCTGACCTCCTCTGCAGGAGCATCCTGCTGGCCAGACCTGGGAGAACGAGACAGGACGCTGCTGCTGAGAACACTTGGTGGTCCTCTCTGGATGCTAGATGGTTGGCAGAGCCCAGCAAGCCAAGCCCTGGGGAATCTTATTACTGCTGAGTAGAATTCAGTTTGTGGGCTGACAAGGTGATCCCAGCTTTGTTAGCACTGTGGGTCACCTGGATGTCTCACTTCTCTGCAGCACGGGAGTAGATGCCTCTAGAAGCCAAGACCCTGCACTAGGGAGAAAAGAAGGCCACCCTGATTGATTCTACTGGTGCTAACCCCTGCTTCTTCCCCAATCATGGCAATATATGTTTTCTATGTTGGAAATAAAATGGCATTGTTAAATGAGCTAGCTTTTGGTTGTTTGGATGCAGGGCCTGTTGTCTGAGAAATCACATCTCCATCACACACAGGAAGTAGAGAGGGAGAATTAGCTGTAAGTAGAGAGGGCAAGGCTTTAAGTTCTCTAAGCCCACCCACAGTGACATACTTCCCCTAAGAGGCTCTTGTGCTACAAGTTCCATAATCTCCCGAAACTGCACCACCAACTGAATTTAGAGAAGACATTTCTCTTTCAAACTACCATGCCCACTGGGCTAATCCACAAGCCCCAGGGTAATCTTTAGTTCTAAGGAACCCTTTGCTACAAAATTAAGTCTCAAAAAAAAAATCCAAAGGGAAGGCTGGGCATGTGGGTGCATCACTTTAATCCCAGCATTCAGGAGGCAGTGGCAGATAGCTCTCTGTGAGTGCCAGGTCTACATAGTGAGACTCGGTCTCCAAAGTAAATAAATAAATAAATCAGGCGGTTACCACCTGTAAATTGAAAAGAGAGAGAGATTTTTGCCAAGTGAGATGGTGTGCGCTCTAGTCCTTGTACTGGGGAGTGGAGGGAGGGAGATTTATTGGACGTTATCCTTGGCTAATTAGCAAGCTCAACAAGTCTAGGATTTGTGAGATATTTCTGTCTCCACATAAAGAAAGAGCCGGGTGGGGGTGATACACGTCTTTAATCCCAGCACTCGAGAGGCAGAGGCTGAGGATCTCTGTGATTTGGAGAGGAGGTCTAGGAAGAAAGACCTTTTCGAGCCTTTCCTGATGATCCCTTGGACTCTCAGAGCAATAGAAAAGCACTAGCCAGGTGTAAATGCCTATAATCCCAGCTCTGTGGAGCCCAAGCAGGAGGATCACAAACTCAATGGCAGCCTAAGAGCCCGTCTCAAAACAAAAGCTGGAGGTGGAATTCAACAGCAGAATACTTGTGTTGCATGCCTGCAGCCCTGGGTTTGAGACTCAGCAGAGCAGAAACTACAGGATAAGAGCGGCCTTTGTGCCCATTGGGCTGATAAACTGCTCTGCAGACAATATTCCTGTCAAGAAGAACCATGTCTATAACATGTTTAAATGTTTCAGGGAATACAAAATAAGTGATTAGAAATGTAAATGTTTAGGGAAATGTAAATGACTTTTGTACATTCAGGGCTGCTGCTTCTTCTTCATCGTCTTTGTCTCCTTCTTATTATTCTTATTCTTATTCTTATTCTTATTCTGCATCTTGGTATTTTGAGAGAAGGTTTCTGTGTAGCTTTGGTGGCGGTCCTAGCACTAGTTCTTGTAGACCCGGTTGGTCTTCTGCCTCGCGAGTGCTGGGATTAAAGGCATGTGCCACCAACAGCCAACCATACAGGGCTTCTTTTTCTGCCTTTCAGGTTTTTTGTTTGTTTTTTTGTTTGTTTTTTGGAATTTCATGTTGTCAAGGCTGGCCTTGAACTCACTATGGAATGAGGCTGGTTTTGATTTCCTTGCATCCAGTATTCATTTCCTTGCATTCAGTATTTTGAGTTCAGACATGTGGCAGCAGCCTACCTTGTGTGTATGTATGTGTGCATCTGTGGTCATGCGTGTATGAAAGTGAGGGAATCTTGTGGGTGTCTTCCTCTTCTCTCCCCAGCTTACATTTTGAGACAAGGACTCTCACTGACCCTGGAGCTCACAGACTGGCTAGACTGCTGGGGAGGAGCTTCAGGGATCTGCCTGTCCCAACTGTCCCCAGCTTTTACATGATGCAAGGAATCTGAACTCCAGTCTTCATGCTTACACAGCAGGCATTTTACTGACCGAGGCTTCTCCCTCGCCCCTCTTTCCAACCTTTGCAAAGTCTCAAGTTGCTTCTCAATAAGAAAGTGTTTTAAAACTGGACTGATAACTCGGCGGTGGTGGCACAAGGTCTTTGGAGGCAGGCAGAGGCAGGCAGATTTCAGTGAGTTCAAGGCCAGCCTGCTCTACAGAGTGAGTCCTAACTGCTTCCATCACTACTTAGATGCCATGTCTTGAAAAAGCAAAAATACACAGAGAGATAAAATAAAATAAAAAAGCTCCAAATTTAGACCATACAAGATAGCGACACATTGTCTCTTGAGTGGTAGGATTGCACGCATGTGCTACCACATCCGGCTTTATACAGAAACTTTGAGGGCTCAGTTGGGGTAGGCGCTTGCTACCAAGCCTGATGAATTCCGTCCTCTAGACCTCCATTGTGAGAGGTGAGAACAGACTCCCTTGGGTTGTCCTCTGGCTTCCACATATGCTCCATGCCACGAATATTCACTCATAAACAAATAAGCACATAATAAAATGATGATAAAAGGAAACAGGACCAAGCTGGGCATGGCGACACGTAGCTTTAATCCCAGCACTTAGACATGATCCTTATACTTTTAGACCTTGAACTTCTGATTCTTCTAAGTTGAAGGAGAAGGATCAGAACTCTCAGGCCAACCTTGGCTCAACAATTCCCAGTTGGAGGCTAGCCTGGGTTATATGAGACATGGTCGTAAGTAATAAACAAGTGGACCTAGAACCCGTGTGATGCCCGTATGCCTGAAATCTCACCAGCTGGGAGGCAGACAGAAGGATTATAAATTCAAAGCCAGCCTGAGTTACATACCAAGTTCCATGCCTGCCTGGACTGTATAGTAAGATCCTGGCTCCACAAAAAAACCCAACAAGGATTAGTTGAATATGGCAGCACACGCCTTTAATCCCCGCACTCAGAAGCAAGAGATCTTTGTGGGTTCAAGATTAGTCTATATATGGAGTTTCAGGACTACAAAGAGACCCTGTCAAAGCAATGACAAAAAAACAAAATCAATAATTGATTGAGGGAAGAAAAGGGAGAAGGAGGTAAAGACATCACGCACTAATTGAGTATACGTACACACACATGACCACACATGTTACATACATACATACACACAAACACACACAAGCTGGGGTGGTGGCACATGTCTATACTTGAGTTCTTCAAAGGTCCTGCAAATATGATGTCCCTATTGCAAAATAAATAGATACGTAAATAAAAGAAAGAATTAAAGTAAGGACAGTTAAATGCACCATGGGATCCACTACATTATGGAATAATATGGATCTGGAAAGATGAATAAAAATTTCTTAGCCAGCCTCGGTGGCACATGCCTGTAACTCCAACACCTGAGAGGCAGAGACAGGAAGATCAGAAGTTCAAGGCCATCCTCAGTTAAATATTGAATTTGAGGTCAATTTGGGTTTCAAGAAATCATCTCTCAAAAATGAATAAAACCTTGCAGTAAGAGCCTCAGTTTTTAAGTAGACACACCTGGCGAGACAGAACCTCAAAGAGTTGCCTTCACCTGATTGGCCAGCAGACATGACTACAGGGTGTGTTCTTAATTGTTAATTCATGCAGGGGAGCCTAGGCTCATTGTGGTGGATAATGTGATCCTGGGACAGGTGGTTCTGTTGTACAAGGAAGGTAAAGGCAGAGAGACAAAGCCAGTAAGCAGCCTTCATCCATGGTCTCTGCTTCAGTTCCTGCCTCCAGCTTTGAACCTCAGCTTTCCTCATTGATGGATGGTGAAGTGTAGTAGAAAACAAACCCCAGTCTATCCGAGTTGCTATCAGTCATGGCGTTTATCACAGCAGTGGAAACCTAACTAGGAAAGACCCAAAATGTGAGTAGACCTCTCAGCCATTTCAGTCCCTTGGGGGAGCCTCCCATTGACTATCACAATAAAGACCAGTATTTCCTGAGGGTCTAATTCTCTACAGTGGTGCAACCACCCTAGAAGATTCCAGCCAGGGCTTGTTAAGATTAACCCTTTCTGGTCCTGACTGAAGGCAGGTTTTGCTGTGAGGCCACTCTACCTTGAGACCAAATAAGGCTTGGTCCCAGCCATCCATCCCAGAAGGCTGTTCACGTCACCCCTGAGAGATAAGCAAGGTCAAAGCGCTGACAAGAGTCAAAGGTCACCTTCCAGAGCAGATCTAGAGCTGCAAGTGGCTCTAGCAGATGTGATAACTCAAATGGACTTATAACAGACATCGATAGAAAATTCCATCCAAACAGAAAAGAAAATACCTTCTTCTCAGCACCTCATGGAACCTTCTCAAAAATTGAGCACATACTAGGTAACAAAGCAAACCTCAACAGATACAAAAAATTTTAAACACCCCATGCATCTTATCAGATCTCCATGGCTTAAAATTAGACTTCAACAGCAATGCTAATTCCAGAGCCCACAAACACACGGAAATTAAACAATGCTCACCAGCCACAGGTCTCCTTGCCTTCCAGCTTGCTGGATGAAAGCAGGCTATGTAGATTCAGGTAGGGGTTCGGGGAGATGCGGTAGTCCTTTGGGGTCTTAACCAACAGTGACACCCCAGGGGTGGTTGGCAGGGGCACATTGTCCTTCAGGAGGCTTCTAACAAAGACTGGGGCCTCAGAGCCCCACAGCGGCTGGGTGTGGAGTGAGCTGGGATGTTGGGGGATGCAGACTCATGAGCTCCCGGTCACCCCAGAAGGGCAGAGCAGTGGTGGTAGTAAGGGATTGTGGCTTCCCTCAGCAGGTTGCAGTTCCAGAGCCAGCATCACCACCTGAAGACACCTCGCTAAGGAGGGAATTGGCAGGTTGGGCACCTGCCTGGAGGGTACCCAGAGGGGAGTCTCCCAGGATCTCAGGTTTCTCCTGGCTCTGGGTATGCAAGGCTAACTGGAGCAGTGCAGTGGACAGGGAAGGTCCGCTGAGCCGTAGAATGAGGGGGCACAACCAAAAGGCCCTGCTGGCCACTGGCACTTCATGCAGCAGAGGACTGAGCAGCAGCTGGAGGGAGGCAGATGGGCCCAGAATGTCCAACAGCAGCAGAATGTTTGGCTCAGGCGGGAGTCCCTTGCCTCGATTGGGAGCCGTGGCCTGGGCAGCAATGAGTGCTGTCAGCTTACTGTGGCCAGGAGGACCTGGAGCACAGAAGGACACACGTAGGTGACTGCCACCCATGGCCAGGCCACCTGCCCTCTGTTCTGCAGCCTCTGCCATCTCTGCTGTCTCATACTCCAGTACTGAAAAGCCCCTCAGCTGCCCACCCTGGTCACATGGCAGGTGAAAGAAGGTGGGCACATCGACCGCGGACAGTGCCTGGTGCAGGGCATCCACATCATTGAAGCCAGGTGGCAGGTGGTCCACACAGAGGCACCGGGAGTGCAACGAGGCAGGGGACAGCTGCCCAGCATCTGTGCGATGCACATACAGTGTTTGGGGGCTCCAGTGGTTTGCCCGGTAAATCAGCCTTGCCCTGGCAGCCGAGTCTTTCTTCATGTACTCTGCAAAGCCATAGCCCAGAGAGCGGCCTGTGGGCTCTCTGTAAAATACGAAGCAGCGCTCCAGGCTGCCAAAGGGTCACACCAGCTTCTCACACTGTGCCTGGGTCACGCTGGAGGCAGCTTGGGCACACACAACAGAGCATGTGTAGGCTGCAGCTGAACTGACAGCTCCTGCTCTCGAAGCCGGCTCTGGTGGAAGGCCGCGATGGCAGCTTCACCCTGCTCCCCTTCCAGCAGGGTCACGAAAGTTGTCCCTTTGTATTTGTCCACCAACTGTCCTTGAATTCATAGTCGCTCAGACGATCGCGATCGCCTACTTCCTGGTTGATCAAGTCCCCCGGAAGACCCCTATTAGTATCATGGCGGCAGTTAAGGAACTGGCACTCAGTAAGGTCCAGGCGCTTCCGGATCTCTTCCGGTTCCAAGGACAGCAGCTCCTGTGCAGGTGCTCATCGATAGGCGGTCCACAAAGTTTCCCCTTTGGCCTCCGCCGCCAAGTTGACCAGCGGCCAGTGAGTCAAGAACTTTAAATCTTTGAAGAAAGAATTTGAAGAAGACACTAGAAGATGGAAAGATGTCCCATGCTCTCGGGTAGGCAAAATTAACGTAGTAAAAATGGCAATCTTACCAAAACCAATCTACAGATTCAAAGCCATGTCTATCAAAATCCCAGCAAAATTCTTCACAGACCTCAAAAGAACAATACTCAACCTCATATGGAAAAGCAAAAAGTCCACGATAACCAAAAGAATCGTGTACAATAAAGGAATTTCTGAAGGCCACACAATCCCTGACTCAAACTCTACTACAGAGCTACAATACTGAAACCGCCTGGTATTGCCATAAGAACACACAGGAGGACCAATGGAACTGAATCAAAGAATGGATATCAATCCACACACCTGCAAACACCTGATTTTTGACAAAGAAGTAAAACATAAAATGGAAAAAAGAAAGCATATTCAACAAGTGGTGCTGGCATAACTGAATATCAATATGTAGAGGAATGAAAATAGATCCATATCTATTGCCATGCACAAAGCTCAAATCCAGAAGGATCAAAGACCACAACATGACACTAACCACACTGAACCTCATGGAAGAAAAAGTGGGAAATACACTTGCACAGACTGACACAGGAGACCACTTCCTAAATATTACCCCAGTAGCACAAACACTGAGAGCAACAGTAATAAATGGGACGTCCTGAAACTGACAAGCTTCTGTAAAGCAGAGAACATGCATGCTCAACAAGACAAAATGGCAAGCTACAGATTTGGAAACGATCTTCACCAACCCAACCACCCCCCATCAGACAAAGGGCTGTTCCACAAAATATACAGAGAACTCAAGAAATTGGTCATCAAAGGAACAAATATTCCAGTAAAAAATGTGGTATGGAACTAAACAGAGAACTCTCAAAGGATGAATCTAAAATGGCTGAAAGACACTTAAGGAAATGTTCACCATCCTTAGCCTTCAGAGAAATGCAAATGAAAATAACTCTGATATAACATCTTATACCTGTCAGAATGGCCAAGATCAAAACACCGATGACAGCATATTCTGGAGAGGATATATGGTGGGGTAAATGCTACACTCCTGCATTGCTGGTGGGAGTGCAAGCTGATACAGCCACTTTGAGCATCAGTATGGTGATTTTTCCAAAAATTAGAAAACAACGTTCCTCAAGACCCAGCAATACCACATTTGTATATATATATATATATATATATACATATATATATACACAAATATTTATATTTTGGATATATATATATCCAAAAGATGAGCAATCATACCACAAGGGCATGTGCTCAACTATGTTCATAACAGTATTGTTTGTCATAGTCAGCACCTGGAAACAACCTAAATGCCCCTCGACTGAAAAATGGATAAGGAAAATGTGGTACATTTACACAATGGAGTAATACAGCGCAGAAAAAAATAATGACATCTTGAAATTTGCAGACAAATGGATGGATGTAGAAAGCATCATTTTGAAGGAGGTAACCCAGACCCAGAAAGACAAATACCATGCACTCCCTCATGAGTGGACATAAAGCAAAGAAAACCCAGCCAATCATGCACAAACCAGAGAACCTGGACAACAAAGAGGACCTTAAGAGTGACATACATGGATCTAATGGACATGTCAAGTAGGAAAAGACAACTCCTGAGTAAATTGTGAGCATGGGGGTCATAGGAGAGGGTGGAGGGGAAGGGGAGGCTGGGAGGGGAAGGGAGAAAATTATATCTCACTAAAAACGATAAATGATTGAAAAATGTAGAGCTTGGAGTGGATAGCTGATCTTGTGGTTTCGTCTTGGGTTCGACTGGCAGGACAAACAGGCAGTGGAGACATTTGGAGAAGGTGGGGTGTGGCTGTGAGGGACTGGAGGTCAGACGGTGACAACAATGAGAGCCCTACCAGTAGGAGAAGGCTCAATGCAGGTGTCCATAGCTGTTATTTCTGAGGCATGAGATCATAAAGGCCTGGAATTGGAACAACACTAACTGTACCAGGGTTTAGAATCCACAAAGACAGAGACACAAAACAGAATTAAAATCATCAAAGGGGCCATGAGAGCTAAAGGAGTCTAAGAACACTCAAAAAGGTACTTGGGAGTTGCCCTAGCTCTGAGGTCTGCTCTAAATTTTTCATTTGCATTCTCAAGTATTTTGGTGGTTATTTGGTTTATTTTGGGAGGATTTCCCCCTCTACTTTCCCTAAAATATTGGCCCAGAAGATCAGGTGTCATTGAAGAAACCACATGTGCCAACCCCCTTCAGGAGGTGCGGATTCCGGGACCACTGATGGATTTTTTTCCTCTGATCACTTTGAACATATCAACCCACTGCCTGCTGAGGTCCTAGTTTTCTGTCTGGTGGGAAATTGGATGAAGAATTTATGGAGAAAATGTGACAAAGTCTATTCCTCTCAGCCCCGAAGAAGTTAGTCACTTGCCCTGGAGTGTCCTGGGAAACAGAGCATTGCCACAGCATCCCAGAGTCAGTCAGAGGCTACCATGTTATTCTGATCAATGTGAGTCTACTAAAAAAGGAATTGATTGCTTTGAGGATATATGTGATGGGTTCCATGAACCAAAAGTCATGTCAGTATGTTAGGGTCTGTGAGAAGTGGACCATGCTCCCCATCCACTAATAGATGGGTGTCAGTGTGTGCCAGTTGGATTTTGTCAACTTGACACACGCTGGAGTAATCTGAGGAAGAAGGAACTTAACTATCTAATAGGTAAGTCTATGGGGAATTTCAATCAGTGACTGATGTCCCTAGGCCGGAGATCATGGGTGTATATATAAAATAAGCTGGCTTAGAGAGTCAAGGACAGCAAGTCAGTAAGTGGCTTTACTCCATGGTACCTGCTTTGGTTCATGCCTCGAGGTTCTGGTCTTGACTTCCGGCCCTGACTTCCACTCATGGTAGCTTCTGATAGGAAAGTGAAAGGGAAGTAAAGCTTCCTTCCTCCAGTTGTTTTAGGTCATGATGTTTCTTCACAGGAAGAGAAAGCAAGTATACAGTGTCCATACCCGGTGAAGGACAACCTCCAGTGCCTGTTATAATTCACATGATTCTACCTACTGTGATTATTAAAGTGGAAAGGGTTTCTATTAGGGATTGGATGTGTAATACCCAAGGAAGGATCCTGTGTTTGAACTCTGATCCCTAGCATGTGGACATGTTTCAAAGTTGGGGAAAACCTAGTAAATAAACCCAGAAGGAAAAGGTAGGTCATGGGGTGTTGAAGAATATTATTTTAAGGTGTGTGACTTCTGTTTAGGTTGCACTTGTTGAACTCTGTGAAGCTGTGATGCTTTGCCTGTCTAAAACACCTGGTAGGCTAATGAAGATTTTAATGGCCAAACGTAAGGCAGGAGAAAGGATAGGTTTGTCAGTCACACAGAGAGTATAAATGGAAGGAGAAATCGTAGAGGAAGGAACAGAGAAAGAGCAAGAGAACAAGGAGAGGAGGATGCTAGGGGAAGCTATCCAGTTACCCAGCCACTGAGTAATAATCAAAGTAAGATACACAGAGTTTTGTTTTTTTTTTATTAAAAAAAAAGCCTAAAAAGCCCAGAGCCAGAGTCAAAGGTGGACAGAATAATTCAAAGATAAGAAAAACTGGAAAGGAACAAGCCAAGCTAAGGCTAGGCATTGTAAGTAAGAAGAAGCTACTGTGTATAATTTAATTGGGAGCTGGGTGTCAGGTCCCCAAAAGAACAAAAGAATGAAAAGAACAGACACGATCAACAAAAAAGGGAGATACAGTGAAGGCTAACTGGGTGTAACCAGCCTCCCCAGGCCCCTACCTGCCAACTGACCAGGGTAGCCTTCCTGTACTTAGGGACAGAATGTGAAGAAAACCAGTGATCTAAGCCAAGCCATCATTGGTCCATTTCTTGCTCTGACCTCACAATGACAGAACCCTGTTTCTTAACTGCTCTGGCTGAGGCTGCCTCCTCTCCTTACAGTTGAGAGGCTGATCTTCAGTTGAAATAGTGATTTAGATAGAAGTGAGCTGGTCCACTTGGTGGATATTCATTAGCTGTTGAATCTGAACACAGTGAGTTTCCTTCTAAGGTCACAGATTTGGGGTTTAGAGGTTTGTGTTTCCAGGATTGAAAATAACCCTTTCTTCCTTTCTTTCTTCCTCGGTCTGGGGTATAATTTGGGGCAATTTTTATTATCTGCATCAATTAGATGTTTACTCTATTTTAATCTTTAGTTTTAATATTTTCTCTGGGTTCATTCCTTCGTTCACCATTTTAAAACATTTGTTTACATTGACTCTCCAACATGAGTATTCTGACAGTGACATTGACCTTCACGCACATGGAAAGCTTTGACCACATTCCCCTGATTTCACTGCCTCCTTCCCACCCTTTCCAAGTCCCTTGGGGTTCTCACTTACTAACTCAGTCAGGTACTTTTCTAGTCCAGGCCCAGTCATGTGGACTCCTGTCCAGAGGACTGACAGGCACACTGGATGGTGTCCTAAGGAAGGGCAGAGATGGATTTCTGCCTGTGCTCTAGCAGAAAGCCTCCTTCAAAGTGGTTATCTTAGGATCTTCCTGGCAGTTCAAAGTCAGGGCTGGAGAGGGCCAGAAGTAAGAGTTAGATCCCATTTTGGGATGCTAATGATGGAACAGGCAGCTGAAAAGGATTCAAGAACAGAAAACGTGAAAGTCTAAAAAGAACCTGTTCTTTGAGGAAGAGAGGAAGTTTCCTTGGTGGGACATAGCACACCAGGTCCCTCCACTATCTTCTGTCCTTCTGTGTGCCTGAAACTGGCCTTTTGTGGGACGTTTTCATTTTCTATCAGGGGGCAGGGCGATTGCTCGTGTGTTATCAGGCACGGGGTGGGGGCAATAATCATTTGGAAGCAAAGGATCAGTTCTGTTGGCCAGAGACCTCAAGGAACACATTCTTGAACAAAACTACCTAGTGCTGGGATGTTCTGCCCAGCACTCTAGAGACCCACCCCAAATACCTGTCCTTTTGGAAAAACAGGGGGACATTTTGTGGACAAGGACTGCCTTTATTTGATTATCACAAGCCTGGGCTAGAGGAAAACTCTTTCATCTCATCCTTTCTTTATTTTTCCAGACAGGGAGCCTCTCAGTGTGGCTCTGGCTGTTATGGAACTTGGTTTGTAGACCAGGCTGGCCTGGACCTCACAGAGAGCTGCTAGCCAGTAACTAAGTGTGTAATGTGTGCATATACGATGCCTTAGGGGAGTGAACTTTGTATTGACAGAGAAGGAAAGTCCTGCTTGAACTCTCATAAACTTCCATCCAGTTTCTTTGGCTTCTGCCCCATAGCTGGTTCTGGGTGGGTCCTGTGAGGTCCATTTAAAGGGTAAATCTGTTGATTACTTAGGCAAGGTGAAGACAGCATAGCTTCAAGAACACAAAAAGGCTGAGTGCCACCCTCCCACCTCAGGCGTTGATGTCACACTCATGACACACTTGTGTCCATTGTGATGAGGAGCAGCGGGCCGCTTCCTGCCACCCGGCTAGCTTTGCCTGAAATAATTACACAGAAACTGTATTCTTTTAAACACTGCCTGGCCCATTAGTTCCAGCCTCTTATTGGCTAGCTCTTACATACTGATCTAACCCATTTCTAATAATCTGTGTAACACCACAAGGTGGCTTACAAGGAAAGATCTTAACCTGCATCTGTCTGGAGTGGGAGAATCATGGCGACTACTTGACTCAGCTTCTTCCTCCCAGCATTCTGTTCTGTTTACTCTGCCTACCTAATTTTCTGTCCTTTGAAAGGGCCAAGGTTAAATTTCATTTAACCAATGAAATTAACACAAAACAGAAGACTCTCCCCCATCATTTTCCCTTTTTCTGCTTAAACAAAAAAGAAAGGCTTTCACTTTAACATAGTAAGATTACATATAACAAAACAGTTATCAAGCAAGAATTACAGGTACAATATCTATTTTGTCCTTTATCATAACTAAGGAAAACTATAACTATCTATCTATTCTTCAACTCCATCAAAGACTCCAGAAGGATATAATATTACCTAAGTAAATGAGAAGTAAGCAACTTACAAAACTCTAGAAATCACAGAGACATCTCGCTGCCTGGACAGTCACCCAAAGTTCCTCTGTACCGTTGGGGCATCCATCTTCAGCCTACAGGCCCATGGTATCCAGAGCCATTTCCATGAAGCAGGAAATTTCAAAGGCAGTTCAGTCACTATCTGTTCTGTCCTGCAGAATGTCTCACAGACTCTTTCATGAATCAGGAACCCCAAAAGATCATCTCACCTTTAGGCAAGTTCAGCAGTCCTCTTTCTGCGGGTTCTTTGTGTCCAGTCCAGTTTATGCAACAGTCCAGGCAAGAGCAGTTTCTTGCCAAAATGGCTATCAAACTCCATAAGGAGCCTCTTCGATGCCCATCTTCCTCTTGAAGTAGATTGGTGCTGCCAGAAGCAGACGTGTCTCATTGTCATAAATTATTAAAACATCAAATGCCATATTCTGCAGTCTTTGAAAGATATGAAGAATGTCTATCTAATTGAAATGTATCTATATATATCTAGAAAATCTAATGAACATGACTACAAATTTGACTATTATAGATGATTATCCATTAACAACCTATATACATTACATTTTTAAATGAACTACACAATCACAATACCTTAATCAAGATTAGAAATACATATACATATAACAAAATTGACCTTAAAATCCACAAAACTGCAAATTATTCATATCTCTATCAGTCCATGTCCTGTGTCTCACAGCCAAGGTTACTTTTGAAGCACTGGGACCCTCAATATGTACAAGACAAAAGCAGTCCTTGCCCTTCTGTTTGCTTTTGCTTTTTGGTTTGGTGAGAGAGGGTGTCCTGTAGTACAGGCTGGCCTCAAGACCACTGTGTAGCCAACGATGACCTGAACTGCTGGTCCTCCTGCCTCAACTTTCCTAGCTTTAATAATTGCCATGTGCCGGGCCACAGTGGTGCATGCCTTTAATCCCAGCAATCGGTAGGCAGAGGCAGCTGAACCTCTGTGACTTTGAGGCCAGTCTGGTCTACAGAGTGACTTCCAGGACAGCCGTGATTGTTAAATAGAGAAACCCATCCTGACAAACCAATAAAAAAAGCCAAGTGCTCACCTTTATAAGACTTTTCTTGTTTTTCTGTCAATTTAATGGCCTAACCCGAATCTACCTGTATTTTAATTACTATCTTCTCCCCAGGGCCTGACAGTCAACACCTCACCATATAGGCTGAGGCCTAGCGGGATTTCTGGTCCCGCTGGTACCAGCTTGGCCACAGTCACCAAATGTAAGTTTTAACTAAGCCCCTTTTCTTCTATTTACCAATAAAGACTTGGGAGTCAGAGCCGGGCAGTGTTGGCGCACGCCTTTAATCCCAGCACTCAGGAGGCAGAGGCAGGCGAATCTCTGTGAGTTCGAGGCCAGCCTGGTCTACAAGAGCTAGTTCCAGGACAGGAATCAAAAGCTACGGAGAAACCCTGTCTCGAAAAAATCCAAAAAAAAAAAAAAAAACACAAAAAAACTTTGGACTCAGATGTTGGGGTGATAACCTGCTAGCTCAGAGAGTCCAAGAAGCAACGAATCTACTTTCCTATTTGGACAGAGACCCAGCAAGAAAAGCATCTCTTCACTCATCCCAAACTAAAAAGACCCCGAATAGCTAAGTGCCTCCCTACAACTTCCTGTGCATCCCTCTCTTCCTATATTGCTGGCTGGTTTGTTCTTCCTTGGCTAATTCTTGTCAACTAGTTGCTCACTCCACTCCCTGAGTTTCTTTGTTTTTCTTTTCTTTCTTTATTTCAGCTTGTTGAGACAGATGGATAGGTACGCCTTGCAGAGTGAGGTTGGATATTTATTTAGTGGGTATGGAGAGAAGGGGAAAGAGGAGAGGAGCAGAGAGGAAGAGGAAGACAGAAACAGAAGAGGGAAGAGGAGTAGTGGGGAGAATGGAGCAAGGCAGAAGCTGCGTCTTCGGGAGTTGAGATGGGAAAAGCCATATTCTCCTGATCGCACTGCCTCCTGCCCACCCCTCCCAAGTCCCTTCGTGTTCTCATTTTTTCACTCAGCCGTCCTGTACATGGTGACAGAAGGGGAAAAACAACCCGTGAGCCGTGAAAAGCCACCATTTGTCCTTTTCTGTTCTGACCTCACAATGACAGGTGCCAGTGCCATCACAGCTCTGGCTGAGGTTGCCTCCTCTCCTTACAGTGCAAGCGGGCTCGTGAGGTGGAAAGTGGTTGGAGCTCTGTGCTGGTGAAAGAGACTATTTGGACTTTCAAGATCTGCTGGACTCCAACATAGTAAGTTTCCCTCCAGCTTTGTTGCCTTTGATTGTTGTTGTTGTTGTTGTTGTCTGTGTATTTATTCATTTTCTGGCTTGATTTATTAGCTTACTTTTTCATGTTTTTTTTTTTACTCTGTTTATTTTGTAAGTGTATAGGAGGAGAATTCAAGACAGAAAGTCTCTGTGTAGCTATGGCCTTCCTGGAACTCAGTCTGTAGATATGGCTGGCCTCAAACTAAAAGATTACCTGCTTTGCCTTCTGAGTGTTGGGATTAATGGCATGTGCCACCACAGCCCGGTAGTTTTTATATTTAAGTTGTGCATCTTGGGGTATAACTTTTATTATTTTTATTTTATGTGTATGAGTATATTGTTTTCTTTCTTTGTGTGTACCAAGAGCCTCGCACCTGTGGAGGTCACAAGAAGAAGACAGATTAGCTAGAACTCAAATAACAATTGATTGTGAGCACCATGTGTGTTGGGCCTGGAACCAGGGTTCTCTGAAAGAGCAGGAGGTGCTGTTAAACACTAACTCATCTCTCCAGAACCTCTCTCTTTAGTTTTGCTTCTTCATTTACTTTTGTTATGTGTTCTTTGGTCTGTTTCTCTTTTCTCATTTCAAGCCTTTCCTTGTTATGGCGTACCATATCATAGGAACAATTTAGTCCTGGCAATCGCAGGAACATCTCTAATGCATTCTGAGCACTTGATCATGTGATTAACCCACGCAGCTATGCTTTCTTCTCACACGACCTCCTCCACATTCCTAGGAGCCTCCTCTTATGTTGAGGACCTCCTCCTGCTCCCATGTTCCACATATGAGAGAAGAAAAGTGACACATTTGAAGGACTGGCTTTTCCCATGTAGAGCGATCTTCTCCAGTGACAACCATGTTCTTGAGAGCCCCACAGATTCATCCTTCTCTATGGCCGTCCTTATGTATGACTGTGGCACTCTTGCCCTTAATTCTGTTTCAATGTTGTGTTGTCAGGCTAAATGCGTAGAGATATCCTTGCAAGGATCCTTGGGAGCATATTGTAACCATGAAGTATGGCCTGACTTACGTGAATTTGGTGAAAAGTATTAAGTGGTATTATTAAGGACTTTACATCTATGTTCATCATGGAAATAGCCTCTATTATTCTTCATTGTGTTTTCCTGGTTTGGACATGAATGAGTTTGACCTTTCTATTTTGTGGAGTATTGAGGAACACTGACATTTGTTTTCAAGAGATTGGAAGGATTCATCAGTAGGTTTGCCTGCTCCTGGGCTTTCCTATGCAGATTCTTTCCTCATAAATATTTCAATCTTGTTCTTTATCATATCTTCTTACTTGAATTTATATCAAGAAGTTTCTCAATTCCATCCACATTTTCCAGTCCATGAGAAGGACTCTCAGGGTTTTCAAAAACAGATTTCTTTGGGAGATGGGTTAGCCTGGAGAGACAGCCCAGCAGTTAGGAGCATGGACTCTTCTTGCAGAAGACCAGGTCTGCAATCCCATGACAACATAACTTCCTGAAGTGCCGCACCTAGGGGATCTATTGCCGTCTTATGTCTTTCCAGGTCATAAAAATAAAATTAATCAAAAAGACTTATATCACTATTATATATAGTACACGTGAGTATACATTTAGGCGACCTCAAGTGTGTGTTTGTGTGTATACATATGTGTGTGTGTGCGTGGGCGTGTGTGTGTCTGTGTTTGCCCTTGTGATCATCCACGCATGTGTTTGGATGCCCTCAGAGGTCAGAGGTATAGGATCTCCTAGAACTGGAGGCAGTGATCCACCTGACCTGGGTCCTGAGAACCAAACACAGGTCCTCTGCCGAAATAATAAACCTTCTGACCTCCTGAGCCATCTCCCCACCAAGACACTCTGGGTTTTCGGGGTTTCTGTTGTCTCATCAACTTCTCATGCATATGATTTTATTAGTATCTTGTCTCTCAATGAGTGTTCAGCTCAAGTAAGAGGATGATTCTCCTGTCCAATCAGTGGCTCGTAGCTTCTGCGACCCTTTGTTTTATTCTCTCCATTTCTGGGTGAATCCGGCCAACCTGACCTGTGTTATGTTCTGCTGTCCACTGCTTTGGAAGGTACTTCCTTCCCTTCCTGAGCACTACGTAGCTGGTTAGGTTGCCTGAAATATCGGTGACTCTTTTTCTCTTTGGAATGTAGGAATTGATAGTGATAAACATTCTCATTGGTGTGATTTAAACTGTTTGTTTAAAGTTCCCGTTGTGTTTCAGCGAGAACCTGGCCATGGAGGAGGTCAGAGAGACCCTCTACTGTGACAAGGAGACATTTAGCAGTATCTATCAAATGCTGACAACTCTGGGACGAGGAACCTTTGCCACAGTCAAACTGGCCTTTCACATGCCCACTGTCAGCTACGTGGCTGTGAAGATTCTGGCAAATGTGAATGGCGACTGCGCCCGGAACAACAATGAGGTTGATATAATGAGATCCCTCGTTCATCCGCATATAATCAGGTTCCTTCAGGAGGTGCAGACACGGGACATGACGTATCTCATAATGGATTACGCCTCCAAAGGGGACCTGTTGCGTCAGATTCGCAAACCGGGAGGCTTACAGGAGTGCGAGGCTCGAAGGCTGTTTGGACAGGTAGTACAGGCAGTGAAGTACTGCCACGACAACTGTATCGTCCACAGGGACATTAAGGCAAATAACATCTTGATCGACGCCTCTGGAAATGCCAAGCTCTGTGATTTTGGCCTGGCAGTCAGAGTTGTCCCTGGGACAAAACTAAAGACTTTCTGCGGCACTCTGGCCTACTGTGCCCCGGAACTCTTTGGAGTGGAGCCATACGATGGCTATGCCAGCGATGTTTGGAACTTAGGCGTGCTCCTCTACTACATGGTGGCCAGGCACCTTCCGTTCCAAGCGAGCTCTCCTATGGGGTTAAAGCAGCAAATTTTGGCTGCAAACTTCAGCGTTCCTCATCATGTCCCACTTGATATTTTCAATGTAATCGTGGAAATCTTCATGATCAGCCCCAACAGGAGGCCCACCATCAGTCAAATCCTGACGCGCCCCATGATCAGGGACAGCCAGGCACGGGCATCCATCCAGAGTCTCCCAGGCACCCTGAGCCCTAGCATTGTCGGCACCATGGCAGGTGAAGAAATACTTGAGTGTCCAGAAGACCAAAAATTTAATCAGGCGACGGCCACACACCTGAGACTGCAACACCAGGCACCCGGGGGAGACAGCTGCCATCACCGGGTGAAACCCACAAAACCCAAGGAGCCAGGCCTTGTCCTCAACCTGGCCGATCTTCACACCTTTTCTGGGACTCTCAGGAGAGCTGCTGAGCCTACTTCCCCAACCTTCATCGTGCCATCTGAGCCCCAGGAGAAAGAAGATGGGAATTCCAGGCAGGGTGGCAGAAGGCATAGCGTGCCTGCCACCCTGTGCTGCCAGCCAAGGAGGATCCACCTTGCCCACCTATCCCACCTGCGCTGTCCTGTGGCTGATTCCCTCATGAGCAGCAGCCTGGACAGCAGCAAGAGTTTCTCTCCATCGATGATCAGGTTGTGTGGCAGCCTGACGGCGAGTGCCCAGCCATTTTGCTCTCTGTACCACCCTCATGGGGCAGACAACAATGAGGCAGCAAATGATGCAAAGAAAGGCTGGAGCTCACTGGGGATGGCTCTGCATGTAACCCCCAAAGGCTCCTCCCTTGGAGACACACTGCAGGAAGAAGTGACCACCAGACAGGAAGAGGCCATCAGCCATGGTCAGCGCCAGGATGCCGGGCCAGCTTCCTCCCAAAACCAGAGGCATCAACGCTGGAAGAGGGTCAAGAAAACCATTGTCAATGGCTTCCGACACCTATGTTGCTGCCTGCCTCCTGCAGAGAGTAACCATGCCTCCCATGAGAACCAGGCTCCACAGTCAGGGGATCCTAGAGGCACCCACAGACCCAGGTGAGCACCTTTCTCACTTCATCTGATTTGTACTTTTCCTCCTGTCCTTTGTGATAAATGATGCCTGTGTCCACTCGTGGCACACTGTGAGCATAACAATCTGTCACTTCAGAAAGACCAGGTGTCCCCTGCAGTGTGACCTCAGGCTTGTTGAGCAACAGGGGGACAGCAGAGATGCTGAGTGAAGCAGGGAGAGGTGGGGCAAGGCCAAAGGAGGCAAAGATTCCTTGGAGGACCAGTCAGGTACTTGGGTACTGCAGGGCAGTGCACTAAGTCTTGTGTGTTTTGAAGTCACTAAGAGTCTCCTTCCTGTGCCTTTCTCTTTGAAGCCCCGAAGAGGTCAAGCCCCAGCTCAGTGGCTTCTGAGCCACGAGTTGGGGATCGGTCTGGATGAGATTCAGACAGCCCCTCTGGGGACCCATGCCAGATGCCCAGGACACTGTCTGGCCACAGGCACCTCCCGCAGAGGAAGAGCTGTCTACTCCAGAGTACATCTATCTCTCCAGGTAAAATCCCAGGCAGGAAGGGTAGGCTTCCCACAGGGTCTAGCTCAGTGTGGAGGACTGAAGTGCAAAGGTGCCCTAGGCTGTCTTGTGGAACAATAGCGCCTTGCCCTCTCCCCATGCCTGCGGAAACATCAGAAGAGGTGCTCTGGGTAGTGACTGTCCTTTGCCCCTTTTCTCTGCAGAGAACATGGTCTTCTCCATAGGGTGAGCCTTCCCTCCCCCAAGGAGAGTATTCCTAGTCAGCCTGCCCTAAGTTGGGTTGCCAGGTTGAGAATGTGTCCTGCAAGCAGCCCTGTAGAGGGCTCCTCTAGAGGGCAGGCTCCTGCAAGAACCTTTAGCAGGAATCCCCACAAGTCATCCCAGCAGGTTCCATTGCTTGAGTCCTCAGACCCAAAGCTTGGGAAAATCTGAGCTGGGGAGTGAGTGACCCCAGGGCAGCAGAGTCCCCCCTCTCCACCAATTCTGCCTTCCAGCTACTCACCTCCTGCCTCTGCCTGCTTGCTCCTTCAAGGCCACCATTCTCATCAGTGACAACTAGCTCCTGCACTTACCACCATGTGCCACACCCTGAGGGACTGGTAGGTGTCAGATTGGAGTGAAACCTGAAAACCTAATGAGGGGTCAGCAACCTGCTGTGCCTCCTGCCTCCAGCTTGCCTGAGTCTGCCTGAGTCTGCAACTGGCCAGTGAAATTCTTTAAGAAGGCTTCTGTTTTTCTCAGCCTTTTAAAGGTGAGCAGGCTTTTCCACTTCTTTGGAGGTGGGTGGGGTGTGCTTCCCGGAAGCTGCCTCGTCCATGCCACAGTCACAATGGTAAAATCTCATCTCGTGTTCTTTCTGCCTAGACCTGTCAACCTGTGACAGCAAGAGACCCAGAGAAGACTGTGCGACTGGTGTGGTGGTCCATCTCTCCAGCTGTCTTCCTCATTAGAACCATCCTGGGTATCTTCTATATTCAAGAATGTGTCCCAGCATTCAGCGCAGGTCGTTGTGGTGGCGGATATCCCGCCCTCTGGTGCCACTCTATTCTCCTGCCTCCCCACCAAATTTTATGGCGAAATCTCCGACTCGGATCCCCCTCATTTCTCCTTGGAGCGCTGCGGTTACAAGATACAGAATTGTGGCTTATTCGAGCCCCTCCAGACTTTACCCCACAGTGGTGAGTCGTCACTCCCACCCTGCCCGCTAGGAGAATCCCCCAAACACACACACACACTGGAAACTGAACCCACCCCACACTGTGAACCTAGAACTGTAGACAGCCTTTCTGATAACCCGGACAATCAGCCATGTTCTGTCTAGCCCAGGCTGGTTTCTTACGTCCCAGCATCGTCTGGCCTCAGTTTCTTGAGTCTGGAACTACAAGTGGGTGTCACATGTTCTTTTGTTTTTTAGAATCATTTTTAGTTTGTTTGTTTGTTTGTTTTTCAAGACATGATTCTCTGTAGCTTTGGAGTCTGTCCTGCTGTCCTGGAACTAGCTCTTTTAGACCAGGCTGGCCCTCAAATCACCTGCCTCCCGAGTGCTAGGATTAAAGGCGAGCACAGCCACCACTGCCTGGCTTTGTTTTGGAGAATCTTAACATCCTATGCAGTAGTTAAACTCGGATCTTTCTGCTTCTACCTCCCAAGGGCAGCTACCGAGCCCAATTTTATACAATGCTGGTGATGAAATCCAGGGCCCATTCATACTAGGCACAAACTCCATATCTGAGCCTCGTCCCTTGCCCGCCTGCCTTAAACATTACTTAACCATTTTGATGGGGATTAGATTTAATGTCAGCACTCAGGAGACTGAGGCAGGAAAATGGTAGGCTTCGCGGCCAGCATGAGATAGGGAATACCAAGCTAGCATCACACACAAAGGGTCTGTCTCAAGAAACAGCCAGGAGCCGGGTAAAGCCAGGTCGTGATGGTGCAGCACATGGGAGGCAAAGGCTGGTGGATCTCCGAGTTCCCTGCCAGCCTGGTCTACAGAGTGAGTTCCAGGACAGACAGGGCTACACAGAGAAACCCTGTTTTGAAAAGCAAATATTAAAAAACGAAGCAAGCAAGCCAGGAACGGTGGCACGTGTCTGTTTGCAGTACCTGGGAGGTGATGCAGGCTGATCAGGAGTTCTAGGCCTCACACAAGCCCCACACAACAGAAGTTAGTTGAGACAAAACTCAGGGTTTTAGCACCCTAGCCTAGAAAAGCTGCTTCTTCTAGCCCCGGCCTCCCGCTTTGCAAAGGATCTAGCCAGCCTCTGCCTTCTCCCTTTCTTTCCTCAGCCTCAATGGGTGGGGTGTGCCTCTCTCTGGCTCAAAGACTGTTAAGGGCAAACTGGATGGCAAGAGGTGCCGATGCCGGGTCCTTACCGGCAGCCCTCAAGCTGGAGAAGCCACCTTGCTGGCATCGTCAACAGAGGTGGGAGGAAGACTCACTTGCCTTTTGTAGAGTTCTTCAACCCTGTCCTTGTCTGTTCCCCTTCACTGCTGACTGTCTGTACCTTGTACTCATGGTCGTCTATTTTCTTTGCGAAAGCATATGACTCTTAAACCCCACAGTGGCATATCTATTGTTTCCTTCTAATGAAGAATCCTTTCTTTTTCTCTCCTCTTGTTTGGACTCCGGTTTACTGTATGTAGTCCCGGCTGCCAAGGACTGTCGATCCTCCTGCCCTCAGCCAACTGAGTGTAGGTGGTATAGGTATGTAACTTGTCTCAGTGTATTTTAGAAGTTTTACTTTTTAAATCATCTATGTAGGGTTGGATATCCTTGGTCTTTTAATTCTTCTGCCTCCGTGTACAAATGTAGAGATTACAGGAATTCCACACCAAGCCTGGTTTGTTTGGTTCTGGAAACCAAACCCAGGTTTCTGCATGGTGGGCAAGAGTTACCCCAACTGAGTCACACCTGGAGCTCAGGCAGGCTAGCCTCAGACTAGGTATTTCTCTCTGTAGCTGAGAAATACCTCCTGATGGAACTGCAGATCTTACCCATTGACCCTGATTTTTCTCTTGCTCTCTCTCTCTCTCTCTCTCTCTCTCTCTCAATTTTTTTTCTTTTAGCCTTTCTAGATGACCTGTTTTTCTGACTGAGAGTCTTTAGAAGTTGCACACACAAGGGGTGTAGCTGGACATCACTCTTCTTCTGAAGCTAGTGAGCTGTGTTCTGGGTGGGAGGGAGGAAGAGGAGGCTGTCCCAGTAATGTATCATCTCAGAGTCCCCAGACTCTCCCCTGTGTATCCAGGCAGCGTTGAAAGTATGTTCTGACCAGAAGCCCTCGAGTTGCCCGCAACTAACTCCCTATGAACCTGCGTGAAGCAAAATGGAAGTCACCAGCCCTAACCAGCCCGTGTCCCGAACTCAGGCTGATGAAACTAGGAAGATGGAGACTCACTCCCACTCCTTGAAGGTTTAGTCACCTCACCCCTTGGGGCAATCTCCTATCCCTCACATTTAGACAGTTCTAGGGAGTTTGTGGATTTGTCTTAAAACTAGATGGTAGAGCTAGGGTGAAGGTGTATGCCTATTATCCCAGGACTCTGGAGGTTTAGACTAGTGACTAGCCATGAATTCAAGGCCAATCTGTTCTCCATGAGGCACAGTAGTCTAGGCTTTGGTGGCTCTCTCTCTAAAACACAGAAAGTGAACGACAGGACTAATGCTCAGTGTGCCTAGCATACACACTGGCTCTGGGCCTGGCTTCTTTAGCATAAAATGAAACCAGGTGGAGCATGCCACAAATGCCGGTATTGGGGGGCAGACACAAGAGGATCAGAGAGTCAAGGCCATCTTCCAACACAGAAAGTTGGAGGCCAGTCTAGGAGGAATGCCACTCCTTTTGAAAAACCAACAGCACCTACCCCCAAATCTTAATGCCCCAATCTGAGAAAACAGTGACATTCCATTCACGTATTCCTAGTGAATCAAAAGATCTTTCTGACAGAGAGAAGAAAATATGGCTTCCAGATGTGCAGGGTTATTTTCTGCGACTCACATCTGGAATTATCCTGAGCCAATTGAGTTCATCCTTGTGCACAGCGCTGAGGACTGTTGGGTAAGTACTCCCTGCTGGCCCTGTGGGAGGCACTGACAGGAAGGTTTGGGGAGCATAGAGACCCCCACCTGTGCCAAAAAGAAAAGCAGGAAGGCTGCTGGCCCTGCCACCCATCAGAAACTCTGATGTTGTGCTGCCCCCTTGTGGCACTTCTGTACCAGCTCCGTTTTTTTTTATTTATTATGTATACAATATTCTGTTTGTGTGTATGTCTGCAGGCCAGAAGAGGGCACCAGACCTCATTACAGATGGTTGTGAGCCACCATGTGGTTGCTGGGAATTGAACTCAGGACCTTTGGAAGAGCAGGCAATGCTCTGAACCGCTGAGCCATCTCTCCAGCCCAGTTCTGTAGTAATAAGAGCGGCGGGGCTTTGTTCCCAGCACCCCGGCCGCCTGCCCGGCTAGCTTATGCCCGAAATAACAACACACAAACTGTATTCATTTAAACACTGCTTGGCCCATTCTCTTCTAGGCTAATTCTCAAATATTAATTTAGCCCATTTCTAATCATCTGTGTATGGCACCCCAAGGTGTGCTTACCAGGAAGATTCTAGCCTATGTCCATCCTGGGTCGGAGCTTCATCCCGGGAGCGGGGCATGGCATCTCTCTCAGGCGTCTGCTCCCGAGAGGAGAGCTGTCGAGACTCTGACCTCACTTCCTCTTCCTCCCAGCATTTTGTTCTGTTTACTCCACCCACAGGGCCAAGCAGTTTCTTTATTGGCCGATGACCTTCCTCCATCACAGTTCCGTTTTAATGCGCCTGGTTTGCTGGGATCTCTGCTTCAATTCCTGCCACAAACTGGGGTGAGTGGGTTTGCTCAGAGTTGGGGTGGAGGGACGCTTCCACTGCTCTGTACCCATCTGACGTGATTCTATCCTTCTTTACTTCATTCCATTTCTACAGTATCCTAATAAAAGAACAAAATAGCTGTCATAGATGTTCTGTCCAGGGGTTGTCCCTGAAGAAACTTCGTAAACTACATTGCTGCTTCTTCCTGGCCCCGCTGTCTATAATGAGAAATGATTGGCACTAAGCAAGAGTGTGAAATCGACGCCCTGGGTGAGATTCAGAAGCACAAGAAGCCTGACAGTGACTGTCTGTCTGTACAGTGTCTAGTTACCTTGTTTGGTATGTGTTCATGTGCAGAATCCAAGGAAAAGACCCGGCAGGCTTGCTGAAGCTGGCCACCCCAGCAACTGGAGATGGAGACAGGTGAATCTCCATTTTTGTTCTGTTGTTGTGATTTTTTTCTTTTGGGGACAGGGTTTTTCTGTTTGGCCCTTCCACTCTAGACCAGGCTGGCCTTGAACTCATAGAGATCTGCCAGCTTCTGACTCCTGAATGCCAGGATTGTGGGTGTGTGCCACCATTTGAGGCAGATGCATTTCCTCCTCAGTGGCCTTGAGAAAGCCTGTGTTAAAAAACAAGGTGCCCAGCATTCGTGAAGTGACATCTGACACCGAACACCTGTGCTACACACACATCCCTTGAGCTTGCAAGTGTGTGTGTCTACGGACACCGCTGCACACTTACACAGTGTTAGCATATAGTGTGTGAGTGCATCTGCACACACTTAAGTCAAAATAGTGTGAGGAAGCACAAGGACAGCCTGGGGCGCTGTGGACCTTTAGTCCCAGCACTTGGGAGGCAGAGGCAGGCAGATCTTTGTGACGTCAGTTTGATCTACAACTGCAGAACTTGCTGTCCCAGGAATCCTGGGCTACCCACTGAAGTTGGTCTATAAAAAAAACAAACAAGGTGAAGGTAAAAGAGGAAGCAGTACAAAGTTAGTTGAAGAAGCAGGTAGAAGATCTGACCTCCTCTGCAGGAGCATCCTGCTGGCCAGACCTGGGAGAACGAGACAGGACGCTGCTGCTGAGAACACTTGGTGGTCCTCTCTGGATGCTAGATGGTTGGCAGAGCCCAGCAAGCCAAGCCCTGGGGAATCTTATTACTGCTGAGTAGAATTCAGTTTGTGGGCTGACAAGGTGATCCCAGCTTTGTTAGCACTGTGGGTCACCTGGATGTCTCACTTCTCTGCAGCACGGGAGTAGATGCCTCTAGAAGCCAAGACCCTGCACTAGGGAGAAAAGAAGGCCACCCTGATTGATTCTACTGGTGCTAACCCCTGCTTCTTCCCCAATCATGGCAATATATGTTTTCTATGTTGGAAATAAAATGGCATTGTTAAATGAGCTAGCTTTTGGTTGTTTGGATGCAGGGCCTGTTGTCTGAGAAATCACATCTCCATCACACACAGGAAGTAGAGAGGGAGAATTAGCTGTAAGTAGAGAGGGCAAGGCTTTAAGTTCTCTAAGCCCACCCACAGTGACATACTTCCCCTAAGAGGCTCTTGTGCTACAAGTTCCATAATCTCCCGAAACTGCACCACCAACTGAATTTAGAGAAGACATTTCTCTTTCAAACTACCATGCCCACTGGGCTAATCCACAAGCCCCAGGGTAATCTTTAGTTCTAAGGAACCCTTTGCTACAAAATTAAGTCTCAAAAAAAAAATCCAAAGGGAAGGCTGGGCATGTGGGTGCATCACTTTAATCCCAGCATTCAGGAGGCAGTGGCAGATAGCTCTCTGTGAGTGCCAGGTCTACATAGTGAGACTCGGTCTCCAAAGTAAATAAATAAATAAATCAGGCGGTTACCACCTGTAAATTGAAAAGAGAGAGAGATTTTTGCCAAGTGAGATGGTGTGCGCTCTAGTCCTTGTACTGGGGAGTGGAGGGAGGGAGATTTATTGGACGTTATCCTTGGCTAATTAGCAAGCTCAACAAGTCTAGGATTTGTGAGATATTTCTGTCTCCACATAAAGAAAGAGCCGGGTGGGGGTGATACACGTCTTTAATCCCAGCACTCGAGAGGCAGAGGCTGAGGATCTCTGTGATTTGGAGAGGAGGTCTAGGAAGAAAGACCTTTTCGAGCCTTTCCTGATGATCCCTTGGACTCTCAGAGCAATAGAAAAGCACTAGCCAGGTGTAAATGCCTATAATCCCAGCTCTGTGGAGCCCAAGCAGGAGGATCACAAACTCAATGGCAGCCTAAGAGCCCGTCTCAAAACAAAAGCTGGAGGTGGAATTCAACAGCAGAATACTTGTGTTGCATGCCTGCAGCCCTGGGTTTGAGACTCAGCAGAGCAGAAACTACAGGATAAGAGCGGCCTTTGTGCCCATTGGGCTGATAAACTGCTCTGCAGACAATATTCCTGTCAAGAAGAACCATGTCTATAACATGTTTAAATGTTTCAGGGAATACAAAATAAGTGATTAGAAATGTAAATGTTTAGGGAAATGTAAATGACTTTTGTACATTCAGGGCTGCTGCTTCTTCTTCATCGTCTTTGTCTCCTTCTTATTATTCTTATTCTTATTCTTATTCTTATTCTGCATCTTGGTATTTTGAGAGAAGGTTTCTGTGTAGCTTTGGTGGCGGTCCTAGCACTAGTTCTTGTAGACCCGGTTGGTCTTCTGCCTCGCGAGTGCTGGGATTAAAGGCATGTGCCACCAACAGCCAACCATACAGGGCTTCTTTTTCTGCCTTTCAGGTTTTTTGTTTGTTTTTTTGTTTGTTTTTTGGAATTTCATGTTGTCAAGGCTGGCCTTGAACTCACTATGGAATGAGGCTGGTTTTGATTTCCTTGCATCCAGTATTCATTTCCTTGCATTCAGTATTTTGAGTTCAGACATGTGGCAGCAGCCTACCTTGTGTGTATGTATGTGTGCATCTGTGGTCATGCGTGTATGAAAGTGAGGGAATCTTGTGGGTGTCTTCCTCTTCTCTCCCCAGCTTACATTTTGAGACAAGGACTCTCACTGACCCTGGAGCTCACAGACTGGCTAGACTGCTGGGGAGGAGCTTCAGGGATCTGCCTGTCCCAACTGTCCCCAGCTTTTACATGATGCAAGGAATCTGAACTCCAGTCTTCATGCTTACACAGCAGGCATTTTACTGACCGAGGCTTCTCCCTCGCCCCTCTTTCCAACCTTTGCAAAGTCTCAAGTTGCTTCTCAATAAGAAAGTGTTTTAAAACTGGACTGATAACTCGGCGGTGGTGGCACAAGGTCTTTGGAGGCAGGCAGAGGCAGGCAGATTTCAGTGAGTTCAAGGCCAGCCTGCTCTACAGAGTGAGTCCTAACTGCTTCCATCACTACTTAGATGCCATGTCTTGAAAAAGCAAAAATACACAGAGAGATAAAATAAAATAAAAAAGCTCCAAATTTAGACCATACAAGATAGCGACACATTGTCTCTTGAGTGGTAGGATTGCACGCATGTGCTACCACATCCGGCTTTATACAGAAACTTTGAGGGCTCAGTTGGGGTAGGCGCTTGCTACCAAGCCTGATGAATTCCGTCCTCTAGACCTCCATTGTGAGAGGTGAGAACAGACTCCCTTGGGTTGTCCTCTGGCTTCCACATATGCTCCATGCCACGAATATTCACTCATAAACAAATAAGCACATAATAAAATGATGATAAAAGGAAACAGGACCAAGCTGGGCATGGCGACACGTAGCTTTAATCCCAGCACTTAGACATGATCCTTATACTTTTAGACCTTGAACTTCTGATTCTTCTAAGTTGAAGGAGAAGGATCAGAACTCTCAGGCCAACCTTGGCTCAACAATTCCCAGTTGGAGGCTAGCCTGGGTTATATGAGACATGGTCGTAAGTAATAAACAAGTGGACCTAGAACCCGTGTGATGCCCGTATGCCTGAAATCTCACCAGCTGGGAGGCAGACAGAAGGATTATAAATTCAAAGCCAGCCTGAGTTACATACCAAGTTCCATGCCTGCCTGGACTGTATAGTAAGATCCTGGCTCCACAAAAAAACCCAACAAGGATTAGTTGAATATGGCAGCACACGCCTTTAATCCCCGCACTCAGAAGCAAGAGATCTTTGTGGGTTCAAGATTAGTCTATATATGGAGTTTCAGGACTACAAAGAGACCCTGTCAAAGCAATGACAAAAAAACAAAATCAATAATTGATTGAGGGAAGAAAAGGGAGAAGGAGGTAAAGACATCACGCACTAATTGAGTATACGTACACACACATGACCACACATGTTACATACATACATACACACAAACACACACAAGCTGGGGTGGTGGCACATGTCTATACTTGAGTTCTTCAAAGGTCCTGCAAATATGATGTCCCTATTGCAAAATAAATAGATACGTAAATAAAAGAAAGAATTAAAGTAAGGACAGTTAAATGCACCATGGGATCCACTACATTATGGAATAATATGGATCTGGAAAGATGAATAAAAATTTCTTAGCCAGCCTCAGTGGCACATGCCTGTAACTCCAACACCTGAGAGGCAGAGACAGGAAGATCAGAAGTTCAAGGCCATCCTCAGTTAAATATTGAATTTGAGGTCAATTTGGGTTTCAAGAAATCATCTCTCAAAAATGAATAAAACCTTGCAGTAAGAGCCTCAGTTTTTAAGTAGACACACCTGGCGAGACAGAACCTCAAAGAGTTGCCTTCACCTGATTGGCCAGCAGACATGACTACAGGGTGTGTTCTTAATTGTTAATTCATGCAGGGGAGCCTAGGCTCATTGTGGTGGATAATGTGATCCTGGGACAGGTGGTTCTGTTGTACAAGGAAGGTAAAGGCAGAGAGACAAAGCCAGTAAGCAGCCTTCATCCATGGTCTCTGCTTCAGTTCCTGCCTCCAGCTTTGAACCTCAGCTTTCCTCATTGATGGATGGTGAAGTGTAGTAGAAAACAAACCCCAGTCTATCCGAGTTGCTATCAGTCATGGCGTTTATCACAGCAGTGGAAACCTAACTAGGAAAGACCCAAAATGTGAGTAGACCTCTCAGCCATTTCAGTCCCTTGGGGGAGCCTCCCATTGACTATCACAATAAAGACCAGTATTTCCTGAGGGTCTAATTCTCTACAGTGGTGCAACCACCCTAGAAGATTCCAGCCAGGGCTTGTTAAGATTAACCCTTTCTGGTCCTGACTGAAGGCAGGTTTTGCTGTGAGGCCACTCTACCTTGAGACCAAATAAGGCTTGGTCCCAGCCATCCATCCCAGAAGGCTGTTCACGTCACCCCTGAGAGATAAGCAAGGTCAAAGCGCTGACAAGAGTCAAAGGTCACCTTCCAGAGCAGATCTAGAGCTGCAAGTGGCTCTAGCAGATGTGATAACTCAAATGGACTTATAACAGACATCGATAGAAAATTCCATCCAAACAGAAAAGAAAATACCTTCTTCTCAGCACCTCATGGAACCTTCTCAAAAATTGAGCACATACTAGGTAACAAAGCAAACCTCAACAGATACAAAAAATTTTAAACACCCCATGCATCTTATCAGATCTCCATGGCTTAAAATTAGACTTCAACAGCAATGCTAATTCCAGAGCCCACAAACACACGGAAATTAAACAATGCTCACCAGCCACAGGTCTCCTTGCCTTCCAGCTTGCTGGATGAAAGCAGGCTATGTAGATTCAGGTAGGGGTTCGGGGAGATGCGGTAGTCCTTTGGGGTCTTAACCAACAGTGACACCCCAGGGGTGGTTGGCAGGGGCACATTGTCCTTCAGGAGGCTTCTAACAAAGACTGGGGCCTCAGAGCCCCACAGCGGCTGGGTGTGGAGTGAGCTGGGATGTTGGGGGATGCAGACTCATGAGCTCCCGGTCACCCCAGAAGGGCAGAGCAGTGGTGGTAGTAAGGGATTGTGGCTTCCCTCAGCAGGTTGCAGTTCCAGAGCCAGCATCACCACCTGAAGACACCTCGCTAAGGAGGGAATTGGCAGGTTGGGCACCTGCCTGGAGGGTACCCAGAGGGGAGTCTCCCAGGATCTCAGGTTTCTCCTGGCTCTGGGTATGCAAGGCTAACTGGAGCAGTGCAGTGGACAGGGAAGGTCCGCTGAGCCGTAGAATGAGGGGGCACAACCAAAAGGCCCTGCTGGCCACTGGCACTTCATGCAGCAGAGGACTGAGCAGCAGCTGGAGGGAGGCAGATGGGCCCAGAATGTCCAACAGCAGCAGAATGTTTGGCTCAGGCGGGAGTCCCTTGCCTCGATTGGGAGCCGTGGCCTGGGCAGCAATGAGTGCTGTCAGCTTACTGTGGCCAGGAGGACCTGGAGCACAGAAGGACACACGTAGGTGACTGCCACCCATGGCCAGGCCACCTGCCCTCTGTTCTGCAGCCTCTGCCATCTCTGCTGTCTCATACTCCAGTACTGAAAAGCCCCTCAGCTGCCCACCCTGGTCACATGGCAGGTGAAAGAAGGTGGGCACATCGACCGCGGACAGTGCCTGGTGCAGGGCATCCACATCATTGAAGCCAGGTGGCAGGTGGTCCACACAGAGGCACCGGGAGTGCAACGAGGCAGGGGACAGCTGCCCAGCATCTGTGCGATGCACATACAGTGTTTGGGGGCTCCAGTGGTTTGCCCGGTAAATCAGCCTTGCCCTGGCAGCCGAGTCTTTCTTCATGTACTCTGCAAAGCCATAGCCCAGAGAGCGGCCTGTGGGCTCTCTGTAAAATACGAAGCAGCGCTCCAGGCTGCCAAAGGGTCACACCAGCTTCTCACACTGTGCCTGGGTCACGCTGGAGGCAGCTTGGGCACACACAACAGAGCATGTGTAGGCTGCAGCTGAACTGACAGCTCCTGCTCTCGAAGCCGGCTCTGGTGGAAGGCCGCGATGGCAGCTTCACCCTGCTCCCCTTCCAGCAGGGTCACGAAAGTTGTCCCTTTGTATTTGTCCACCAACTGTCCTTGAATTCATAGTCGCTCAGACGATCGCGATCGCCTACTTCCTGGTTGATCAAGTCCCCCGGAAGACCCCTATTAGTATCATGGCGGCAGTTAAGGAACTGGCACTCAGTAAGGTCCAGGCGCTTCCGGATCTCTTCCGGTTCCAAGGACAGCAGCTCCTGTGCAGGTGCTCATCGATAGGCGGTCCACAAAGTTTCCCCTTTGGCCTCCGCCGCCAAGTTGACCAGCGGCCAGTGAGTCAAGAACTTTAAATCTTTGAAGAAAGAATTTGAAGAAGACACTAGAAGATGGAAAGATGTCCCATGCTCTCGGGTAGGCAAAATTAACGTAGTAAAAATGGCAATCTTACCAAAACCAATCTACAGATTCAAAGCCATGTCTATCAAAATCCCAGCAAAATTCTTCACAGACCTCAAAAGAACAATACTCAACCTCATATGGAAAAGCAAAAAGTCCACGATAACCAAAAGAATCGTGTACAATAAAGGAATTTCTGAAGGCCACACAATCCCTGACTCAAACTCTACTACAGAGCTACAATACTGAAACCGCCTGGTATTGCCATAAGAACACACAGGAGGACCAATGGAACTGAATCAAAGAATGGATATCAATCCACACACCTGCAAACACCTGATTTTTGACAAAGAAGTAAAACATAAAATGGAAAAAAGAAAGCATATTCAACAAGTGGTGCTGGCATAACTGAATATCAATATGTAGAGGAATGAAAATAGATCCATATCTATTGCCATGCACAAAGCTCAAATCCAGAAGGATCAAAGACCACAACATGACACTAACCACACTGAACCTCATGGAAGAAAAAGTGGGAAATACACTTGCACAGACTGACACAGGAGACCACTTCCTAAATATTACCCCAGTAGCACAAACACTGAGAGCAACAGTAATAAATGGGACGTCCTGAAACTGACAAGCTTCTGTAAAGCAGAGAACATGCATGCTCAACAAGACAAAATGGCAAGCTACAGATTTGGAAACGATCTTCACCAACCCAACCACCCCCCATCAGACAAAGGGCTGTTCCACAAAATATACAGAGAACTCAAGAAATTGGTCATCAAAGGAACAAATATTCCAGTAAAAAATGTGGTATGGAACTAAACAGAGAACTCTCAAAGGATGAATCTAAAATGGCTGAAAGACACTTAAGGAAATGTTCACCATCCTTAGCCTTCAGAGAAATGCAAATGAAAATAACTCTGATATAACATCTTATACCTGTCAGAATGGCCAAGATCAAAACACCGATGACAGCATATTCTGGAGAGGATATATGGTGGGGTAAATGCTACACTCCTGCATTGCTGGTGGGAGTGCAAGCTGATACAGCCACTTTGAGCATCAGTATGGTGATTTTTCCAAAAATTAGAAAACAACGTTCCTCAAGACCCAGCAATACCACATTTGTATATATATATATATATATATATATACATATATATATACACAAATATTTATATTTTGGATATATATATATCCAAAAGATGAGCAATCATACCACAAGGGCATGTGCTCAACTATGTTCATAACAGTATTGTTTGTCATAGTCAGCACCTGGAAACAACCTAAATGCCCCTCGACTGAAAAATGGATAAGGAAAATGTGGTACATTTACACAATGGAGTAATACAGCGCAGAAAAAAATAATGACATCTTGAAATTTGCAGACAAATGGATGGATGTAGAAAGCATCATTTTGAAGGAGGTAACCCAGACCCAGAAAGACAAATACCATGCACTCCCTCATGAGTGGACATAAAGCAAAGAAAACCCAGCCAATCATGCACAAACCAGAGAACCTGGACAACAAAGAGGACCTTAAGAGTGACATACATGGATCTAATGGACATGTCAAGTAGGAAAAGACAACTCCTGAGTAAATTGTGAGCATGGGGGTCATAGGAGAGGGTGGAGGGGAAGGGGAGGCTGGGAGGGGAAGGGAGAAAATTATATCTCACTAAAAACGATAAATGATTGAAAAATGTAGAGCTTGGAGTGGATAGCTGATCTTGTGGTTTCGTCTTGGGTTCGACTGGCAGGACAAACAGGCAGTGGAGACATTTGGAGAAGGTGGGGTGTGGCTGTGAGGGACTGGAGGTCAGACGGTGACAACAATGAGAGCCCTACCAGTAGGAGAAGGCTCAATGCAGGTGTCCATAGCTGTTATTTCTGAGGCATGAGATCATAAAGGCCTGGAATTGGAACAACACTAACTGTACCAGGGTTTAGAATCCACAAAGACAGAGACACAAAACAGAATTAAAATCATCAAAGGGGCCATGAGAGCTAAAGGAGTCTAAGAACACTCAAAAAGGTACTTGGGAGTTGCCCTAGCTCTGAGGTCTGCTCTAAATTTTTCATTTGCATTCTCAAGTATTTTGGTGGTTATTTGGTTTATTTTGGGAGGATTTCCCCCTCTACTTTCCCTAAAATATTGGCCCAGAAGATCAGGTGTCATTGAAGAAACCACATGTGCCAACCCCCTTCAGGAGGTGCGGATTCCGGGACCACTGATGGATTTTTTTCCTCTGATCACTTTGAACATATCAACCCACTGCCTGCTGAGGTCCTAGTTTTCTGTCTGGTGGGAAATTGGATGAAGAATTTATGGAGAAAATGTGACAAAGTCTATTCCTCTCAGCCCCGAAGAAGTTAGTCACTTGCCCTGGAGTGTCCTGGGAAACAGAGCATTGCCACAGCATCCCAGAGTCAGTCAGAGGCTACCATGTTATTCTGATCAATGTGAGTCTACTAAAAAAGGAATTGATTGCTTTGAGGATATATGTGATGGGTTCCATGAACCAAAAGTCATGTCAGTATGTTAGGGTCTGTGAGAAGTGGACCATGCTCCCCATCCACTAATAGATGGGTGTCAGTGTGTGCCAGTTGGATTTTGTCAACTTGACACACGCTGGAGTAATCTGAGGAAGAAGGAACTTAACTATCTAATAGGTAAGTCTATGGGGAATTTCAATCAGTGACTGATGTCCCTAGGCCGGAGATCATGGGTGTATATATAAAATAAGCTGGCTTAGAGAGTCAAGGACAGCAAGTCAGTAAGTGGCTTTACTCCATGGTACCTGCTTTGGTTCATGCCTCGAGGTTCTGGTCTTGACTTCCGGCCCTGACTTCCACTCATGGTAGCTTCTGATAGGAAAGTGAAAGGGAAGTAAAGCTTCCTTCCTCCAGTTGTTTTAGGTCATGATGTTTCTTCACAGGAAGAGAAAGCAAGTATACAGTGTCCATACCCGGTGAAGGACAACCTCCAGTGCCTGTTATAATTCACATGATTCTACCTACTGTGATTATTAAAGTGGAAAGGGTTTCTATTAGGGATTGGATGTGTAATACCCAAGGAAGGATCCTGTGTTTGAACTCTGATCCCTAGCATGTGGACATGTTTCAAAGTTGGGGAAAACCTAGTAAATAAACCCAGAAGGAAAAGGTAGGTCATGGGGTGTTGAAGAATATTATTTTAAGGTGTGTGACTTCTGTTTAGGTTGCACTTGTTGAACTCTGTGAAGCTGTGATGCTTTGCCTGTCTAAAACACCTGGTAGGCTAATGAAGATTTTAATGGCCAAACGTAAGGCAGGAGAAAGGATAGGTTTGTCAGTCACACAGAGAGTATAAATGGAAGGAGAAATCGTAGAGGAAGGAACAGAGAAAGAGCAAGAGAACAAGGAGAGGAGGATGCTAGGGGAAGCTATCCAGTTACCCAGCCACTGAGTAATAATCAAAGTAAGATACACAGAGTTTTGTTTTTTTTTTATTAAAAAAAAAGCCTAAAAAGCCCAGAGCCAGAGTCAAAGGTGGACAGAATAATTCAAAGATAAGAAAAACTGGAAAGGAACAAGCCAAGCTAAGGCTAGGCATTGTAAGTAAGAAGAAGCTACTGTGTATAATTTAATTGGGAGCTGGGTGTCAGGTCCCCAAAAGAACAAAAGAATGAAAAGAACAGACACGATCAACAAAAAAGGGAGATACAGTGAAGGCTAACTGGGTGTAACCAGCCTCCCCAGGCCCCTACCTGCCAACTGACCAGGGTAGCCTTCCTGTACTTAGGGACAGAATGTGAAGAAAACCAGTGATCTAAGCCAAGCCATCATTGGTCCATTTCTTGCTCTGACCTCACAATGACAGAACCCTGTTTCTTAACTGCTCTGGCTGAGGCTGCCTCCTCTCCTTACAGTTGAGAGGCTGATCTTCAGTTGAAATAGTGATTTAGATAGAAGTGAGCTGGTCCACTTGGTGGATATTCATTAGCTGTTGAATCTGAACACAGTGAGTTTCCTTCTAAGGTCACAGATTTGGGGTTTAGAGGTTTGTGTTTCCAGGATTGAAAATAACCCTTTCTTCCTTTCTTTCTTCCTCGGTCTGGGGTATAATTTGGGGCAATTTTTATTATCTGCATCAATTAGATGTTTACTCTATTTTAATCTTTAGTTTTAATATTTTCTCTGGGTTCATTCCTTCGTTCACCATTTTAAAACATTTGTTTACATTGACTCTCCAACATGAGTATTCTGACAGTGACATTGACCTTCACGCACATGGAAAGCTTTGACCACATTCCCCTGATTTCACTGCCTCCTTCCCACCCTTTCCAAGTCCCTTGGGGTTCTCACTTACTAACTCAGTCAGGTACTTTTCTAGTCCAGGCCCAGTCATGTGGACTCCTGTCCAGAGGACTGACAGGCACACTGGATGGTGTCCTAAGGAAGGGCAGAGATGGATTTCTGCCTGTGCTCTAGCAGAAAGCCTCCTTCAAAGTGGTTATCTTAGGATCTTCCTGGCAGTTCAAAGTCAGGGCTGGAGAGGGCCAGAAGTAAGAGTTAGATCCCATTTTGGGATGCTAATGATGGAACAGGCAGCTGAAAAGGATTCAAGAACAGAAAACGTGAAAGTCTAAAAAGAACCTGTTCTTTGAGGAAGAGAGGAAGTTTCCTTGGTGGGACATAGCACACCAGGTCCCTCCACTATCTTCTGTCCTTCTGTGTGCCTGAAACTGGCCTTTTGTGGGACGTTTTCATTTTCTATCAGGGGGCAGGGCGATTGCTCGTGTGTTATCAGGCACGGGGTGGGGGCAATAATCATTTGGAAGCAAAGGATCAGTTCTGTTGGCCAGAGACCTCAAGGAACACATTCTTGAACAAAACTACCTAGTGCTGGGATGTTCTGCCCAGCACTCTAGAGACCCACCCCAAATACCTGTCCTTTTGGAAAAACAGGGGGACATTTTGTGGACAAGGACTGCCTTTATTTGATTATCACAAGCCTGGGCTAGAGGAAAACTCTTTCATCTCATCCTTTCTTTATTTTTCCAGACAGGGAGCCTCTCAGTGTGGCTCTGGCTGTTATGGAACTTGGTTTGTAGACCAGGCTGGCCTGGACCTCACAGAGAGCTGCTAGCCAGTAACTAAGTGTGTAATGTGTGCATATACGATGCCTTAGGGGAGTGAACTTTGTATTGACAGAGAAGGAAAGTCCTGCTTGAACTCTCATAAACTTCCATCCAGTTTCTTTGGCTTCTGCCCCATAGCTGGTTCTGGGTGGGTCCTGTGAGGTCCATTTAAAGGGTAAATCTGTTGATTACTTAGGCAAGGTGAAGACAGCATAGCTTCAAGAACACAAAAAGGCTGAGTGCCACCCTCCCACCTCAGGCGTTGATGTCACACTCATGACACACTTGTGTCCATTGTGATGAGGAGCAGCGGGCCGCTTCCTGCCACCCGGCTAGCTTTGCCTGAAATAATTACACAGAAACTGTATTCTTTTAAACACTGCCTGGCCCATTAGTTCCAGCCTCTTATTGGCTAGCTCTTACATACTGATCTAACCCATTTCTAATAATCTGTGTAACACCACAAGGTGGCTTACAAGGAAAGATCTTAACCTGCATCTGTCTGGAGTGGGAGAATCATGGCGACTACTTGACTCAGCTTCTTCCTCCCAGCATTCTGTTCTGTTTACTCTGCCTACCTAATTTTCTGTCCTTTGAAAGGGCCAAGGTTAAATTTCATTTAACCAATGAAATTAACACAAAACAGAAGACTCTCCCCCATCATTTTCCCTTTTTCTGCTTAAACAAAAAAGAAAGGCTTTCACTTTAACATAGTAAGATTACATATAACAAAACAGTTATCAAGCAAGAATTACAGGTACAATATCTATTTTGTCCTTTATCATAACTAAGGAAAACTATAACTATCTATCTATTCTTCAACTCCATCAAAGACTCCAGAAGGATATAATATTACCTAAGTAAATGAGAAGTAAGCAACTTACAAAACTCTAGAAATCACAGAGACATCTCGCTGCCTGGACAGTCACCCAAAGTTCCTCTGTACCGTTGGGGCATCCATCTTCAGCCTACAGGCCCATGGTATCCAGAGCCATTTCCATGAAGCAGGAAATTTCAAAGGCAGTTCAGTCACTATCTGTTCTGTCCTGCAGAATGTCTCACAGACTCTTTCATGAATCAGGAACCCCAAAAGATCATCTCACCTTTAGGCAAGTTCAGCAGTCCTCTTTCTGCGGGTTCTTTGTGTCCAGTCCAGTTTATGCAACAGTCCAGGCAAGAGCAGTTTCTTGCCAAAATGGCTATCAAACTCCATAAGGAGCCTCTTCGATGCCCATCTTCCTCTTGAAGTAGATTGGTGCTGCCAGAAGCAGACGTGTCTCATTGTCATAAATTATTAAAACATCAAATGCCATATTCTGCAGTCTTTGAAAGATATGAAGAATGTCTATCTAATTGAAATGTATCTATATATATCTAGAAAATCTAATGAACATGACTACAAATTTGACTATTATAGATGATTATCCATTAACAACCTATATACATTACATTTTTAAATGAACTACACAATCACAATACCTTAATCAAGATTAGAAATACATATACATATAACAAAATTGACCTTAAAATCCACAAAACTGCAAATTATTCATATCTCTATCAGTCCATGTCCTGTGTCTCACAGCCAAGGTTACTTTTGAAGCACTGGGACCCTCAATATGTACAAGACAAAAGCAGTCCTTGCCCTTCTGTTTGCTTTTGCTTTTTGGTTTGGTGAGAGAGGGTGTCCTGTAGTACAGGCTGGCCTCAAGACCACTGTGTAGCCAACGATGACCTGAACTGCTGGTCCTCCTGCCTCAACTTTCCTAGCTTTAATAATTGCCATGTGCCGGGCCACAGTGGTGCATGCCTTTAATCCCAGCAATCGGTAGGCAGAGGCAGCTGAACCTCTGTGACTTTGAGGCCAGTCTGGTCTACAGAGTGACTTCCAGGACAGCCGTGATTGTTAAATAGAGAAACCCATCCTGACAAACCAATAAAAAAAGCCAAGTGCTCACCTTTATAAGACTTTTCTTGTTTTTCTGTCAATTTAATGGCCTAACCCGAATCTACCTGTATTTTAATTACTATCTTCTCCCCAGGGCCTGACAGTCAACACCTCACCATATAGGCTGAGGCCTAGCGGGATTTCTGGTCCCGCTGGTACCAGCTTGGCCACAGTCACCAAATGTAAGTTTTAACTAAGCCCCTTTTCTTCTATTTACCAATAAAGACTTGGGAGTCAGAGCCGGGCAGTGTTGGCGCACGCCTTTAATCCCAGCACTCAGGAGGCAGAGGCAGGCGAATCTCTGTGAGTTCGAGGCCAGCCTGGTCTACAAGAGCTAGTTCCAGGACAGGAATCAAAAGCTACGGAGAAACCCTGTCTCGAAAAAATCCAAAAAAAAAAAAAAAAAACACAAAAAAACTTTGGACTCAGATGTTGGGGTGATAACCTGCTAGCTCAGAGAGTCCAAGAAGCAACGAATCTACTTTCCTATTTGGACAGAGACCCAGCAAGAAAAGCATCTCTTCACTCATCCCAAACTAAAAAGACCCCGAATAGCTAAGTGCCTCCCTACAACTTCCTGTGCATCCCTCTCTTCCTATATTGCTGGCTGGTTTGTTCTTCCTTGGCTAATTCTTGTCAACTAGTTGCTCACTCCACTCCCTGAGTTTCTTTGTTTTTCTTTTCTTTCTTTATTTCAGCTTGTTGAGACAGATGGATAGGTACGCCTTGCAGAGTGAGGTTGGATATTTATTTAGTGGGTATGGAGAGAAGGGGAAAGAGGAGAGGAGCAGAGAGGAAGAGGAAGACAGAAACAGAAGAGGGAAGAGGAGTAGTGGGGAGAATGGAGCAAGGCAGAAGCTGCGTCTTCGGGAGTTGAGATGGGAAAAGCCATATTCTCCTGATCGCACTGCCTCCTGCCCACCCCTCCCAAGTCCCTTCGTGTTCTCATTTTTTCACTCAGCCGTCCTGTACATGGTGACAGAAGGGGAAAAACAACCCGTGAGCCGTGAAAAGCCACCATTTGTCCTTTTCTGTTCTGACCTCACAATGACAGGTGCCAGTGCCATCACAGCTCTGGCTGAGGTTGCCTCCTCTCCTTACAGTGCAAGCGGGCTCGTGAGGTGGAAAGTGGTTGGAGCTCTGTGCTGGTGAAAGAGACTATTTGGACTTTCAAGATCTGCTGGACTCCAACATAGTAAGTTTCCCTCCAGCTTTGTTGCCTTTGATTGTTGTTGTTGTTGTTGTTGTCTGTGTATTTATTCATTTTCTGGCTTGATTTATTAGCTTACTTTTTCATGTTTTTTTTTTTACTCTGTTTATTTTGTAAGTGTATAGGAGGAGAATTCAAGACAGAAAGTCTCTGTGTAGCTATGGCCTTCCTGGAACTCAGTCTGTAGATATGGCTGGCCTCAAACTAAAAGATTACCTGCTTTGCCTTCTGAGTGTTGGGATTAATGGCATGTGCCACCACAGCCCGGTAGTTTTTATATTTAAGTTGTGCATCTTGGGGTATAACTTTTATTATTTTTATTTTATGTGTATGAGTATATTGTTTTCTTTCTTTGTGTGTACCAAGAGCCTCGCACCTGTGGAGGTCACAAGAAGAAGACAGATTAGCTAGAACTCAAATAACAATTGATTGTGAGCACCATGTGTGTTGGGCCTGGAACCAGGGTTCTCTGAAAGAGCAGGAGGTGCTGTTAAACACTAACTCATCTCTCCAGAACCTCTCTCTTTAGTTTTGCTTCTTCATTTACTTTTGTTATGTGTTCTTTGGTCTGTTTCTCTTTTCTCATTTCAAGCCTTTCCTTGTTATGGCGTACCATATCATAGGAACAATTTAGTCCTGGCAATCGCAGGAACATCTCTAATGCATTCTGAGCACTTGATCATGTGATTAACCCACGCAGCTATGCTTTCTTCTCACACGACCTCCTCCACATTCCTAGGAGCCTCCTCTTATGTTGAGGACCTCCTCCTGCTCCCATGTTCCACATATGAGAGAAGAAAAGTGACACATTTGAAGGACTGGCTTTTCCCATGTAGAGCGATCTTCTCCAGTGACAACCATGTTCTTGAGAGCCCCACAGATTCATCCTTCTCTATGGCCGTCCTTATGTATGACTGTGGCACTCTTGCCCTTAATTCTGTTTCAATGTTGTGTTGTCAGGCTAAATGCGTAGAGATATCCTTGCAAGGATCCTTGGGAGCATATTGTAACCATGAAGTATGGCCTGACTTACGTGAATTTGGTGAAAAGTATTAAGTGGTATTATTAAGGACTTTACATCTATGTTCATCATGGAAATAGCCTCTATTATTCTTCATTGTGTTTTCCTGGTTTGGACATGAATGAGTTTGACCTTTCTATTTTGTGGAGTATTGAGGAACACTGACATTTGATTTCAAGAGATTGGAAGGATTCATCAGTAGGTTTGCCTGCTCCTGGGCTTTCCTATGCAGATTCTTTCCTCATAAATATTTCAATCTTGTTCTTTATCATATCTTCTTACTTGAATTTATATCAAGAAGTTTCTCAATTCCATCCACATTTTCCAGTCCATGAGAAGGACTCTCAGGGTTTTCAAAAACAGATTTCTTTGGGAGATGGGTTAGCCTGGAGAGACAGCCCAGCAGTTAGGAGCATGGACTCTTCTTGCAGAAGACCAGGTCTGCAATCCCATGACAACATAACTTCCTGAAGTGCCGCACCTAGGGGATCTATTGCCGTCTTATGTCTTTCCAGGTCATAAAAATAAAATTAATCAAAAAGACTTATATCACTATTATATATAGTACACGTGAGTATACATTTAGGCGACCTCAAGTGTGTGTTTGTGTGTATACATATGTGTGTGTGTGCGTGGGCGTGTGTGTGTCTGTGTTTGCCCTTGTGATCATCCACGCATGTGTTTGGATGCCCTCAGAGGTCAGAGGTATAGGATCTCCTAGAACTGGAGGCAGTGATCCACCTGACCTGGGTCCTGAGAACCAAACACAGGTCCTCTGCCGAAATAATAAACCTTCTGACCTCCTGAGCCATCTCCCCACCAAGACACTCTGGGTTTTCGGGGTTTCTGTTGTCTCATCAACTTCTCATGCATATGATTTTATTAGTATCTTGTCTCTCAATGAGTGTTCAGCTCAAGTAAGAGGATGATTCTCCTGTCCAATCAGTGGCTCGTAGCTTCTGCGACCCTTTGTTTTATTCTCTCCATTTCTGGGTGAATCCGGCCAACCTGACCTGTGTTATGTTCTGCTGTCCACTGCTTTGGAAGGTACTTCCTTCCCTTCCTGAGCACTACGTAGCTGGTTAGGTTGCCTGAAATATCGGTGACTCTTTTTCTCTTTGGAATGTAGGAATTGATAGTGATAAACATTCTCATTGGTGTGATTTAAACTGTTTGTTTAAAGTTCCCGTTGTGTTTCAGCGAGAACCTGGCCATGGAGGAGGTCAGAGAGACCCTCTACTGTGACAAGGAGACATTTAGCAGTATCTATCAAATGCTGACAACTCTGGGACGAGGAACCTTTGCCACAGTCAAACTGGCCTTTCACATGCCCACTGTCAGCTACGTGGCTGTGAAGATTCTGGCAAATGTGAATGGCGACTGCGCCCGGAACAACAATGAGGTTGATATAATGAGATCCCTCGTTCATCCGCATATAATCAGGTTCCTTCAGGAGGTGCAGACACGGGACATGACGTATCTCATAATGGATTACGCCTCCAAAGGGGACCTGTTGCGTCAGATTCGCAAACCGGGAGGCTTACAGGAGTGCGAGGCTCGAAGGCTGTTTGGACAGGTAGTACAGGCAGTGAAGTACTGCCACGACAACTGTATCGTCCACAGGGACATTAAGGCAAATAACATCTTGATCGACGCCTCTGGAAATGCCAAGCTCTGTGATTTTGGCCTGGCAGTCAGAGTTGTCCCTGGGACAAAACTAAAGACTTTCTGCGGCACTCTGGCCTACTGTGCCCCGGAACTCTTTGGAGTGGAGCCATACGATGGCTATGCCAGCGATGTTTGGAACTTAGGCGTGCTCCTCTACTACATGGTGGCCAGGCACCTTCCGTTCCAAGCGAGCTCTCCTATGGGGTTGAAGCAGCAAATTTTGGCTGCAAACTTCAGCGTTCCTCATCATGTCCCACTTGATATTTTCAATGTAATCGTGGAAATCTTCATGATCAGCCCCAACAGGAGGCCCACCATCAGTCAAATCCTGACGCGCCCCATGATCAGGGACAGCCAGGCACGGGCATCCATCCAGAGTCTCCCAGGCACCCTGAGCCCTAGCATTGTCGGCACCATGGCAGGTGAAGAAATACTTGAGTGTCCAGAAGACCAAAAATTTAATCAGGCGACGGCCACACACCTGAGACTGCAACACCAGGCACCCGGGGGAGACAGCTGCCATCACCGGGTGAAACCCACAAAACCCAAGGAGCCAGGCCTTGTCCTCAACCTGGCCGATCTTCACACCTTTTCTGGGACTCTCAGGAGAGCTGCTGAGCCTACTTCCCCAACCTTCATCGTGCCATCTGAGCCCCAGGAGAAAGAAGATGGGAATTCCAGGCAGGGTGGCAGAAGGCATAGCGTGCCTGCCACCCTGTGCTGCCAGCCAAGGAGGATCCACCTTGCCCACCTATCCCACCTGCGCTGTCCTGTGGCTGATTCCCTCATGAGCAGCAGCCTGGACAGCAGCAAGAGTTTCTCTCCATCGATGATCAGGTTGTGTGGCAGCCTGACGGCGAGTGCCCAGCCATTTTGCTCTCTGTACCACCCTCATGGGGCAGACAACAATGAGGCAGCAAATGATGCAAAGAAAGGCTGGAGCTCACTGGGGATGGCTCTGCATGTAACCCCCAAAGGCTCCTCCCTTGGAGACACACTGCAGGAAGAAGTGACCACCAGACAGGAAGAGGCCATCAGCCATGGTCAGCGCCAGGATGCCGGGCCAGCTTCCTCCCAAAACCAGAGGCATCAACGCTGGAAGAGGGTCAAGAAAACCATTGTCAATGGCTTCCGACACCTATGTTGCTGCCTGCCTCCTGCAGAGAGTAACCATGCCTCCCATGAGAACCAGGCTCCACAGTCAGGGGATCCTAGAGGCACCCACAGACCCAGGTGAGCACCTTTCTCACTTCATCTGATTTGTACTTTTCCTCCTGTCCTTTGTGATAAATGATGCCTGTGTCCACTCGTGGCACACTGTGAGCATAACAATCTGTCACTTCAGAAAGACCAGGTGTCCCCTGCAGTGTGACCTCAGGCTTGTTGAGCAACAGGGGGACAGCAGAGATGCTGAGTGAAGCAGGGAGAGGTGGGGCAAGGCCAAAGGAGGCAAAGATTCCTTGGAGGACCAGTCAGGTACTTGGGTACTGCAGGGCAGTGCACTAAGTCTTGTGTGTTTTGAAGTCACTAAGAGTCTCCTTCCTGTGCCTTTCTCTTTGAAGCCCCGAAGAGGTCAAGCCCCAGCTCAGTGGCTTCTGAGCCACGAGTTGGGGATCGGTCTGGATGAGATTCAGACAGCCCCTCTGGGGACCCATGCCAGATGCCCAGGACACTGTCTGGCCACAGGCACCTCCCGCAGAGGAAGAGCTGTCTACTCCAGAGTACATCTATCTCTCCAGGTAAAATCCCAGGCAGGAAGGGTAGGCTTCCCACAGGGTCTAGCTCAGTGTGGAGGACTGAAGTGCAAAGGTGCCCTAGGCTGTCTTGTGGAACAATAGCGCCTTGCCCTCTCCCCATGCCTGCGGAAACATCAGAAGAGGTGCTCTGGGTAGTGACTGTCCTTTGCCCCTTTTCTCTGCAGAGAACATGGTCTTCTCCATAGGGTGAGCCTTCCCTCCCCCAAGGAGAGTATTCCTAGTCAGCCTGCCCTAAGTTGGGTTGCCAGGTTGAGAATGTGTCCTGCAAGCAGCCCTGTAGAGGGCTCCTCTAGAGGGCAGGCTCCTGCAAGAACCTTTAGCAGGAATCCCCACAAGTCATCCCAGCAGGTTCCATTGCTTGAGTCCTCAGACCCAAAGCTTGGGAAAATCTGAGCTGGGGAGTGAGTGACCCCAGGGCAGCAGAGTCCCCCCTCTCCACCAATTCTGCCTTCCAGCTACTCACCTCCTGCCTCTGCCTGCTTGCTCCTTCAAGGCCACCATTCTCATCAGTGACAACTAGCTCCTGCACTTACCACCATGTGCCACACCCTGAGGGACTGGTAGGTGTCAGATTGGAGTGAAACCTGAAAACCTAATGAGGGGTCAGCAACCTGCTGTGCCTCCTGCCTCCAGCTTGCCTGAGTCTGCCTGAGTCTGCAACTGGCCAGTGAAATTCTTTAAGAAGGCTTCTGTTTTTCTCAGCCTTTTAAAGGTGAGCAGGCTTTTCCACTTCTTTGGAGGTGGGTGGGGTGTGCTTCCCGGAAGCTGCCTCGTCCATGCCACAGTCACAATGGTAAAATCTCATCTCGTGTTCTTTCTGCCTAGACCTGTCAACCTGTGACAGCAAGAGACCCAGAGAAGACTGTGCGACTGGTGTGGTGGTCCATCTCTCCAGCTGTCTTCCTCATTAGAACCATCCTGGGTATCTTCTATATTCAAGAATGTGTCCCAGCATTCAGCGCAGGTCGTTGTGGTGGCGGATATCCCGCCCTCTGGTGCCACTCTATTCTCCTGCCTCCCCACCAAATTTTATGGCGAAATCTCCGACTCGGATCCCCCTCATTTCTCCTTGGAGCGCTGCGGTTACAAGATACAGAATTGTGGCTTATTCGAGCCCCTCCAGACTTTACCCCACAGTGGTGAGTCGTCACTCCCACCCTGCCCGCTAGGAGAATCCCCCAAACACACACACACACTGGAAACTGAACCCACCCCACACTGTGAACCTAGAACTGTAGACAGCCTTTCTGATAACCCGGACAATCAGCCATGTTCTGTCTAGCCCAGGCTGGTTTCTTACGTCCCAGCATCGTCTGGCCTCAGTTTCTTGAGTCTGGAACTACAAGTGGGTGTCACATGTTCTTTTGTTTTTTAGAATCATTTTTAGTTTGTTTGTTTGTTTGTTTTTCAAGACATGATTCTCTGTAGCTTTGGAGTCTGTCCTGCTGTCCTGGAACTAGCTCTTTTAGACCAGGCTGGCCCTCAAATCACCTGCCTCCCGAGTGCTAGGATTAAAGGCGAGCACAGCCACCACTGCCTGGCTTTGTTTTGGAGAATCTTAACATCCTATGCAGTAGTTAAACTCGGATCTTTCTGCTTCTACCTCCCAAGGGCAGCTACCGAGCCCAATTTTATACAATGCTGGTGATGAAATCCAGGGCCCATTCATACTAGGCACAAACTCCATATCTGAGCCTCGTCCCTTGCCCGCCTGCCTTAAACATTACTTAACCATTTTGATGGGGATTAGATTTAATGTCAGCACTCAGGAGACTGAGGCAGGAAAATGGTAGGCTTCGCGGCCAGCATGAGATAGGGAATACCAAGCTAGCATCACACACAAAGGGTCTGTCTCAAGAAACAGCCAGGAGCCGGGTAAAGCCAGGTCGTGATGGTGCAGCACATGGGAGGCAAAGGCTGGTGGATCTCCGAGTTCCCTGCCAGCCTGGTCTACAGAGTGAGTTCCAGGACAGACAGGGCTACACAGAGAAACCCTGTTTTGAAAAGCAAATATTAAAAAACGAAGCAAGCAAGCCAGGAACGGTGGCACGTGTCTGTTTGCAGTACCTGGGAGGTGATGCAGGCTGATCAGGAGTTCTAGGCCTCACACAAGCCCCACACAACAGAAGTTAGTTGAGACAAAACTCAGGGTTTTAGCACCCTAGCCTAGAAAAGCTGCTTCTTCTAGCCCCGGCCTCCCGCTTTGCAAAGGATCTAGCCAGCCTCTGCCTTCTCCCTTTCTTTCCTCAGCCTCAATGGGTGGGGTGTGCCTCTCTCTGGCTCAAAGACTGTTAAGGGCAAACTGGATGGCAAGAGGTGCCGATGCCGGGTCCTTACCGGCAGCCCTCAAGCTGGAGAAGCCACCTTGCTGGCATCGTCAACAGAGGTGGGAGGAAGACTCACTTGCCTTTTGTAGAGTTCTTCAACCCTGTCCTTGTCTGTTCCCCTTCACTGCTGACTGTCTGTACCTTGTACTCATGGTCGTCTATTTTCTTTGCGAAAGCATATGACTCTTAAACCCCACAGTGGCATATCTATTGTTTCCTTCTAATGAAGAATCCTTTCTTTTTCTCTCCTCTTGTTTGGACTCCGGTTTACTGTATGTAGTCCCGGCTGCCAAGGACTGTCGATCCTCCTGCCCTCAGCCAACTGAGTGTAGGTGGTATAGGTATGTAACTTGTCTCAGTGTATTTTAGAAGTTTTACTTTTTAAATCATCTATGTAGGGTTGGATATCCTTGGTCTTTTAATTCTTCTGCCTCCGTGTACAAATGTAGAGATTACAGGAATTCCACACCAAGCCTGGTTTGTTTGGTTCTGGAAACCAAACACAGGTTTCTGCATGGTGGGCAAGAGTTACCCCAACTGAGTCACACCTGGAGCTCAGGCAGGCTAGCCTCAGACTAGGTATTTCTCTCTGTAGCTGAGAAATACCTCCTGATGGAACTGCAGATCTTACCCATTGACCCTGATTTTTCTCTTGCTCTCTCTCTCTCTCTCTCTCTCTCTCTCTCTCTCAATTTTTTTTCTTTTAGCCTTTCTAGATGACCTGTTTTTCTGACTGAGAGTCTTTAGAAGTTGCACACACAAGGGGTGTAGCTGGACATCACTCTTCTTCTGAAGCTAGTGAGCTGTGTTCTGGGTGGGAGGGAGGAAGAGGAGGCTGTCCCAGTAATGTATCATCTCAGAGTCCCCAGACTCTCCCCTGTGTATCCAGGCAGCGTTGAAAGTATGTTCTGACCAGAAGCCCTCGAGTTGCCCGCAACTAACTCCCTATGAACCTGCGTGAAGCAAAATGGAAGTCACCAGCCCTAACCAGCCCGTGTCCCGAACTCAGGCTGATGAAACTAGGAAGATGGAGACTCACTCCCACTCCTTGAAGGTTTAGTCACCTCACCCCTTGGGGCAATCTCCTATCCCTCACATTTAGACAGTTCTAGGGAGTTTGTGGATTTGTCTTAAAACTAGATGGTAGAGCTAGGGTGAAGGTGTATGCCTATTATCCCAGGACTCTGGAGGTTTAGACTAGTGACTAGCCATGAATTCAAGGCCAATCTGTTCTCCATGAGGCACAGTAGTCTAGGCTTTGGTGGCTCTCTCTCTAAAACACAGAAAGTGAACGACAGGACTAATGCTCAGTGTGCCTAGCATACACACTGGCTCTGGGCCTGGCTTCTTTAGCATAAAATGAAACCAGGTGGAGCATGCCACAAATGCCGGTATTGGGGGGCAGACACAAGAGGATCAGAGAGTCAAGGCCATCTTCCAACACAGAAAGTTGGAGGCCAGTCTAGGAGGAATGCCACTCCTTTTGAAAAACCAACAGCACCTACCCCCAAATCTTAATGCCCCAATCTGAGAAAACAGTGACATTCCATTCACGTATTCCTAGTGAATCAAAAGATCTTTCTGACAGAGAGAAGAAAATATGGCTTCCAGATGTGCAGGGTTATTTTCTGCGACTCACATCTGGAATTATCCTGAGCCAATTGAGTTCATCCTTGTGCACAGCGCTGAGGACTGTTGGGTAAGTACTCCCTGCTGGCCCTGTGGGAGGCACTGACAGGAAGGTTTGGGGAGCATAGAGACCCCCACCTGTGCCAAAAAGAAAAGCAGGAAGGCTGCTGGCCCTGCCACCCATCAGAAACTCTGATGTTGTGCTGCCCCCTTGTGGCACTTCTGTACCAGCTCCGTTTTTTTTTATTTATTATGTATACAATATTCTGTTTGTGTGTATGTCTGCAGGCCAGAAGAGGGCACCAGACCTCATTACAGATGGTTGTGAGCCACCATGTGGTTGCTGGGAATTGAACTCAGGACCTTTGGAAGAGCAGGCAATGCTCTGAACCGCTGAGCCATCTCTCCAGCCCAGTTCTGTAGTAATAAGAGCGGCGGGGCTTTGTTCCCAGCACCCCGGCCGCCTGCCCGGCTAGCTTATGCCCGAAATAACAACACACAAACTGTATTCATTTAAACACTGCTTGGCCCATTCTCTTCTAGGCTAATTCTCAAATATTAATTTAGCCCATTTCTAATCATCTGTGTATGGCACCCCAAGGTGTGCTTACCAGGAAGATTCTAGCCTATGTCCATCCTGGGTCGGAGCTTCATCCCGGGAGCGGGGCATGGCATCTCTCTCAGGCGTCTGCTCCCGAGAGGAGAGCTGTCGAGACTCTGACCTCACTTCCTCTTCCTCCCAGCATTTTGTTCTGTTTACTCCACCCACAGGGCCAAGCAGTTTCTTTATTGGCCGATGACCTTCCTCCATCACAGTTCCGTTTTAATGCGCCTGGTTTGCTGGGATCTCTGCTTCAATTCCTGCCACAAACTGGGGTGAGTGGGTTTGCTCAGAGTTGGGGTGGAGGGACGCTTCCACTGCTCTGTACCCATCTGACGTGATTCTATCCTTCTTTACTTCATTCCATTTCTACAGTATCCTAATAAAAGAACAAAATAGCTGTCATAGATGTTCTGTCCAGGGGTTGTCCCTGAAGAAACTTCGTAAACTACATTGCTGCTTCTTCCTGGCCCCGCTGTCTATAATGAGAAATGATTGGCACTAAGCAAGAGTGTGAAATCGACGCCCTGGGTGAGATTCAGAAGCACAAGAAGCCTGACAGTGACTGTCTGTCTGTACAGTGTCTAGTTACCTTGTTTGGTATGTGTTCATGTGCAGAATCCAAGGAAAAGACCCGGCAGGCTTGCTGAAGCTGGCCACCCCAGCAACTGGAGATGGAGACAGGTGAATCTCCATTTTTGTTCTGTTGTTGTGATTTTTTTCTTTTGGGGACAGGGTTTTTCTGTTTGGCCCTTCCACTCTAGACCAGGCTGGCCTTGAACTCATAGAGATCTGCCAGCTTCTGACTCCTGAATGCCAGGATTGTGGGTGTGTGCCACCATTTGAGGCAGATGCATTTCCTCCTCAGTGGCCTTGAGAAAGCCTGTGTTAAAAAACAAGGTGCCCAGCATTCGTGAAGTGACATCTGACACCGAACACCTGTGCTACACACACATCCCTTGAGCTTGCAAGTGTGTGTGTCTACGGACACCGCTGCACACTTACACAGTGTTAGCATATAGTGTGTGAGTGCATCTGCACACACTTAAGTCAAAATAGTGTGAGGAAGCACAAGGACAGCCTGGGGCGCTGTGGACCTTTAGTCCCAGCACTTGGGAGGCAGAGGCAGGCAGATCTTTGTGACGTCAGTTTGATCTACAACTGCAGAACTTGCTGTCCCAGGAATCCTGGGCTACCCACTGAAGTTGGTCTATAAAAAAAACAAACAAGGTGAAGGTAAAAGAGGAAGCAGTACAAAGTTAGTTGAAGAAGCAGGTAGAAGATCTGACCTCCTCTGCAGGAGCATCCTGCTGGCCAGACCTGGGAGAACGAGACAGGACGCTGCTGCTGAGAACACTTGGTGGTCCTCTCTGGATGCTAGATGGTTGGCAGAGCCCAGCAAGCCAAGCCCTGGGGAATCTTATTACTGCTGAGTAGAATTCAGTTTGTGGGCTGACAAGGTGATCCCAGCTTTGTTAGCACTGTGGGTCACCTGGATGTCTCACTTCTCTGCAGCACGGGAGTAGATGCCTCTAGAAGCCAAGACCCTGCACTAGGGAGAAAAGAAGGCCACCCTGATTGATTCTACTGGTGCTAACCCCTGCTTCTTCCCCAATCATGGCAATATATGTTTTCTATGTTGGAAATAAAATGGCATTGTTAAATGAGCTAGCTTTTGGTTGTTTGGATGCAGGGCCTGTTGTCTGAGAAATCACATCTCCATCACACACAGGAAGTAGAGAGGGAGAATTAGCTGTAAGTAGAGAGGGCAAGGCTTTAAGTTCTCTAAGCCCACCCACAGTGACATACTTCCCCTAAGAGGCTCTTGTGCTACAAGTTCCATAATCTCCCGAAACTGCACCACCAACTGAATTTAGAGAAGACATTTCTCTTTCAAACTACCATGCCCACTGGGCTAATCCACAAGCCCCAGGGTAATCTTTAGTTCTAAGGAACCCTTTGCTACAAAATTAAGTCTCAAAAAAAAAATCCAAAGGGAAGGCTGGGCATGTGGGTGCATCACTTTAATCCCAGCATTCAGGAGGCAGTGGCAGATAGCTCTCTGTGAGTGCCAGGTCTACATAGTGAGACTCGGTCTCCAAAGTAAATAAATAAATAAATCAGGCGGTTACCACCTGTAAATTGAAAAGAGAGAGAGATTTTTGCCAAGTGAGATGGTGTGCGCTCTAGTCCTTGTACTGGGGAGTGGAGGGAGGGAGATTTATTGGACGTTATCCTTGGCTAATTAGCAAGCTCAACAAGTCTAGGATTTGTGAGATATTTCTGTCTCCACATAAAGAAAGAGCCGGGTGGGGGTGATACACGTCTTTAATCCCAGCACTCGAGAGGCAGAGGCTGAGGATCTCTGTGATTTGGAGAGGAGGTCTAGGAAGAAAGACCTTTTCGAGCCTTTCCTGATGATCCCTTGGACTCTCAGAGCAATAGAAAAGCACTAGCCAGGTGTAAATGCCTATAATCCCAGCTCTGTGGAGCCCAAGCAGGAGGATCACAAACTCAATGGCAGCCTAAGAGCCCGTCTCAAAACAAAAGCTGGAGGTGGAATTCAACAGCAGAATACTTGTGTTGCATGCCTGCAGCCCTGGGTTTGAGACTCAGCAGAGCAGAAACTACAGGATAAGAGCGGCCTTTGTGCCCATTGGGCTGATAAACTGCTCTGCAGACAATATTCCTGTCAAGAAGAACCATGTCTATAACATGTTTAAATGTTTCAGGGAATACAAAATAAGTGATTAGAAATGTAAATGTTTAGGGAAATGTAAATGACTTTTGTACATTCAGGGCTGCTGCTTCTTCTTCATCGTCTTTGTCTCCTTCTTATTATTCTTATTCTTATTCTTATTCTTATTCTGCATCTTGGTATTTTGAGAGAAGGTTTCTGTGTAGCTTTGGTGGCGGTCCTAGCACTAGTTCTTGTAGACCCGGTTGGTCTTCTGCCTCGCGAGTGCTGGGATTAAAGGCATGTGCCACCAACAGCCAACCATACAGGGCTTCTTTTTCTGCCTTTCAGGTTTTTTGTTTGTTTTTTTGTTTGTTTTTTGGAATTTCATGTTGTCAAGGCTGGCCTTGAACTCACTATGGAATGAGGCTGGTTTTGATTTCCTTGCATCCAGTATTCATTTCCTTGCATTCAGTATTTTGAGTTCAGACATGTGGCAGCAGCCTACCTTGTGTGTATGTATGTGTGCATCTGTGGTCATGCGTGTATGAAAGTGAGGGAATCTTGTGGGTGTCTTCCTCTTCTCTCCCCAGCTTACATTTTGAGACAAGGACTCTCACTGACCCTGGAGCTCACAGACTGGCTAGACTGCTGGGGAGGAGCTTCAGGGATCTGCCTGTCCCAACTGTCCCCAGCTTTTACATGATGCAAGGAATCTGAACTCCAGTCTTCATGCTTACACAGCAGGCATTTTACTGACCGAGGCTTCTCCCTCGCCCCTCTTTCCAACCTTTGCAAAGTCTCAAGTTGCTTCTCAATAAGAAAGTGTTTTAAAACTGGACTGATAACTCGGCGGTGGTGGCACAAGGTCTTTGGAGGCAGGCAGAGGCAGGCAGATTTCAGTGAGTTCAAGGCCAGCCTGCTCTACAGAGTGAGTCCTAACTGCTTCCATCACTACTTAGATGCCATGTCTTGAAAAAGCAAAAATACACAGAGAGATAAAATAAAATAAAAAAGCTCCAAATTTAGACCATACAAGATAGCGACACATTGTCTCTTGAGTGGTAGGATTGCACGCATGTGCTACCACATCCGGCTTTATACAGAAACTTTGAGGGCTCAGTTGGGGTAGGCGCTTGCTACCAAGCCTGATGAATTCCGTCCTCTAGACCTCCATTGTGAGAGGTGAGAACAGACTCCCTTGGGTTGTCCTCTGGCTTCCACATATGCTCCATGCCACGAATATTCACTCATAAACAAATAAGCACATAATAAAATGATGATAAAAGGAAACAGGACCAAGCTGGGCATGGCGACACGTAGCTTTAATCCCAGCACTTAGACATGATCCTTATACTTTTAGACCTTGAACTTCTGATTCTTCTAAGTTGAAGGAGAAGGATCAGAACTCTCAGGCCAACCTTGGCTCAACAATTCCCAGTTGGAGGCTAGCCTGGGTTATATGAGACATGGTCGTAAGTAATAAACAAGTGGACCTAGAACCCGTGTGATGCCCGTATGCCTGAAATCTCACCAGCTGGGAGGCAGACAGAAGGATTATAAATTCAAAGCCAGCCTGAGTTACATACCAAGTTCCATGCCTGCCTGGACTGTATAGTAAGATCCTGGCTCCACAAAAAAACCCAACAAGGATTAGTTGAATATGGCAGCACACGCCTTTAATCCCCGCACTCAGAAGCAAGAGATCTTTGTGGGTTCAAGATTAGTCTATATATGGAGTTTCAGGACTACAAAGAGACCCTGTCAAAGCAATGACAAAAAAACAAAATCAATAATTGATTGAGGGAAGAAAAGGGAGAAGGAGGTAAAGACATCACGCACTAATTGAGTATACGTACACACACATGACCACACATGTTACATACATACATACACACAAACACACACAAGCTGGGGTGGTGGCACATGTCTATACTTGAGTTCTTCAAAGGTCCTGCAAATATGATGTCCCTATTGCAAAATAAATAGATACGTAAATAAAAGAAAGAATTAAAGTAAGGACAGTTAAATGCACCATGGGATCCACTACATTATGGAATAATATGGATCTGGAAAGATGAATAAAAATTTCTTAGCCAGCCTCGGTGGCACATGCCTGTAACTCCAACACCTGAGAGGCAGAGACAGGAAGATCAGAAGTTCAAGGCCATCCTCAGTTAAATATTGAATTTGAGGTCAATTTGGGTTTCAAGAAATCATCTCTCAAAAATGAATAAAACCTTGCAGTAAGAGCCTCAGTTTTTAAGTAGACACACCTGGCGAGACAGAACCTCAAAGAGTTGCCTTCACCTGATTGGCCAGCAGACATGACTACAGGGTGTGTTCTTAATTGTTAATTCATGCAGGGGAGCCTAGGCTCATTGTGGTGGATAATGTGATCCTGGGACAGGTGGTTCTGTTGTACAAGGAAGGTAAAGGCAGAGAGACAAAGCCAGTAAGCAGCCTTCATCCATGGTCTCTGCTTCAGTTCCTGCCTCCAGCTTTGAACCTCAGCTTTCCTCATTGATGGATGGTGAAGTGTAGTAGAAAACAAACCCCAGTCTATCCGAGTTGCTATCAGTCATGGCGTTTATCACAGCAGTGGAAACCTAACTAGGAAAGACCCAAAATGTGAGTAGACCTCTCAGCCATTTCAGTCCCTTGGGGGAGCCTCCCATTGACTATCACAATAAAGACCAGTATTTCCTGAGGGTCTAATTCTCTACAGTGGTGCAACCACCCTAGAAGATTCCAGCCAGGGCTTGTTAAGATTAACCCTTTCTGGTCCTGACTGAAGGCAGGTTTTGCTGTGAGGCCACTCTACCTTGAGACCAAATAAGGCTTGGTCCCAGCCATCCATCCCAGAAGGCTGTTCACGTCACCCCTGAGAGATAAGCAAGGTCAAAGCGCTGACAAGAGTCAAAGGTCACCTTCCAGAGCAGATCTAGAGCTGCAAGTGGCTCTAGCAGATGTGATAACTCAAATGGACTTATAACAGACATCGATAGAAAATTCCATCCAAACAGAAAAGAAAATACCTTCTTCTCAGCACCTCATGGAACCTTCTCAAAAATTGAGCACATACTAGGTAACAAAGCAAACCTCAACAGATACAAAAAATTTTAAACACCCCATGCATCTTATCAGATCTCCATGGCTTAAAATTAGACTTCAACAGCAATGCTAATTCCAGAGCCCACAAACACACGGAAATTAAACAATGCTCACCAGCCACAGGTCTCCTTGCCTTCCAGCTTGCTGGATGAAAGCAGGCTATGTAGATTCAGGTAGGGGTTCGGGGAGATGCGGTAGTCCTTTGGGGTCTTAACCAACAGTGACACCCCAGGGGTGGTTGGCAGGGGCACATTGTCCTTCAGGAGGCTTCTAACAAAGACTGGGGCCTCAGAGCCCCACAGCGGCTGGGTGTGGAGTGAGCTGGGATGTTGGGGGATGCAGACTCATGAGCTCCCGGTCACCCCAGAAGGGCAGAGCAGTGGTGGTAGTAAGGGATTGTGGCTTCCCTCAGCAGGTTGCAGTTCCAGAGCCAGCATCACCACCTGAAGACACCTCGCTAAGGAGGGAATTGGCAGGTTGGGCACCTGCCTGGAGGGTACCCAGAGGGGAGTCTCCCAGGATCTCAGGTTTCTCCTGGCTCTGGGTATGCAAGGCTAACTGGAGCAGTGCAGTGGACAGGGAAGGTCCGCTGAGCCGTAGAATGAGGGGGCACAACCAAAAGGCCCTGCTGGCCACTGGCACTTCATGCAGCAGAGGACTGAGCAGCAGCTGGAGGGAGGCAGATGGGCCCAGAATGTCCAACAGCAGCAGAATGTTTGGCTCAGGCGGGAGTCCCTTGCCTCGATTGGGAGCCGTGGCCTGGGCAGCAATGAGTGCTGTCAGCTTACTGTGGCCAGGAGGACCTGGAGCACAGAAGGACACACGTAGGTGACTGCCACCCATGGCCAGGCCACCTGCCCTCTGTTCTGCAGCCTCTGCCATCTCTGCTGTCTCATACTCCAGTACTGAAAAGCCCCTCAGCTGCCCACCCTGGTCACATGGCAGGTGAAAGAAGGTGGGCACATCGACCGCGGACAGTGCCTGGTGCAGGGCATCCACATCATTGAAGCCAGGTGGCAGGTGGTCCACACAGAGGCACCGGGAGTGCAACGAGGCAGGGGACAGCTGCCCAGCATCTGTGCGATGCACATACAGTGTTTGGGGGCTCCAGTGGTTTGCCCGGTAAATCAGCCTTGCCCTGGCAGCCGAGTCTTTCTTCATGTACTCTGCAAAGCCATAGCCCAGAGAGCGGCCTGTGGGCTCTCTGTAAAATACGAAGCAGCGCTCCAGGCTGCCAAAGGGTCACACCAGCTTCTCACACTGTGCCTGGGTCACGCTGGAGGCAGCTTGGGCACACACAACAGAGCATGTGTAGGCTGCAGCTGAACTGACAGCTCCTGCTCTCGAAGCCGGCTCTGGTGGAAGGCCGCGATGGCAGCTTCACCCTGCTCCCCTTCCAGCAGGGTCACGAAAGTTGTCCCTTTGTATTTGTCCACCAACTGTCCTTGAATTCATAGTCGCTCAGACGATCGCGATCGCCTACTTCCTGGTTGATCAAGTCCCCCGGAAGACCCCTATTAGTATCATGGCGGCAGTTAAGGAACTGGCACTCAGTAAGGTCCAGGCGCTTCCGGATCTCTTCCGGTTCCAAGGACAGCAGCTCCTGTGCAGGTGCTCATCGATAGGCGGTCCACAAAGTTTCCCCTTTGGCCTCCGCCGCCAAGTTGACCAGCGGCCAGTGAGTCAAGAACTTTAAATCTTTGAAGAAAGAATTTGAAGAAGACACTAGAAGATGGAAAGATGTCCCATGCTCTCGGGTAGGCAAAATTAACGTAGTAAAAATGGCAATCTTACCAAAACCAATCTACAGATTCAAAGCCATGTCTATCAAAATCCCAGCAAAATTCTTCACAGACCTCAAAAGAACAATACTCAACCTCATATGGAAAAGCAAAAAGTCCACGATAACCAAAAGAATCGTGTACAATAAAGGAATTTCTGAAGGCCACACAATCCCTGACTCAAACTCTACTACAGAGCTACAATACTGAAACCGCCTGGTATTGCCATAAGAACACACAGGAGGACCAATGGAACTGAATCAAAGAATGGATATCAATCCACACACCTGCAAACACCTGATTTTTGACAAAGAAGTAAAACATAAAATGGAAAAAAGAAAGCATATTCAACAAGTGGTGCTGGCATAACTGAATATCAATATGTAGAGGAATGAAAATAGATCCATATCTATCACCATGAACAAAGCTCAAATCCAGAAGGATCAAAGACCACAACATGACACTAACCACACTGAACCTCATGGAAGAAAAAGTGGGAAATACACTTGCACAGACTGACACAGGAGACCACTTCCTAAATATTACCCCAGTAGCACAAACACTGAGAGCAACAGTAATAAATGGGACGTCCTGAAACTGACAAGCTTCTGTAAAGCAGAGAACATGCATGCTCAACAAGACAAAATGGCAAGCTACAGATTTGGAAACGATCTTCACCAACCCAACCACCCCCCATCAGACAAAGGGCTGTTCCACAAAATATACAGAGAACTCAAGAAATTGGTCATCAAAGGAACAAATATTCCAGTAAAAAATGTGGTATGGAACTAAACAGAGAACTCTCAAAGGATGAATCTAAAATGGCTGAAAGACACTTAAGGAAATGTTCACCATCCTTAGCCTTCAGAGAAATGCAAATGAAAATAACTCTGATATAACATCTTATACCTGTCAGAATGGCCAAGATCAAAACACCGATGACAGCATATTCTGGAGAGGATATATGGTGGGGTAAATGCTACACTCCTGCATTGCTGGTGGGAGTGCAAGCTGATACAGCCACTTTGAGCATCAGTATGGTGATTTTTCCAAAAATTAGAAAACAACGTTCCTCAAGACCCAGCAATACCACATTTGTATATATATATATATATATATATATATATATACAAATATTTATATTTTGGATATATATATATCCAAAAGATGAGCAATCATACCACAAGGGCATGTGCTCAACTATGTTCATAACAGTATTGTTTGTCATAGTCAGCACCTGGAAACAACCTAAATGCCCCTCGACTGAAAAATGGATAAGGAAAATGTACATTTACACAATGGAGTACTACACAGCAGAAAAAAATAATGACATCTTGAAATTTGCAGACAAATGGATGGATGTAGAAAGCATCATTTTGAAGGAGGTAACCCAGACCCAGAACGACAAATACCATGCACTCCCTCATGAGTGGACATAAAGCAAAGAAAACCCAGCCAATCATGCACAAACCAGAGAACCTGGACAACAAAGAGGACCTTAAGAGTGACACACATGGATCTAATGGACATGGCAAGTAGGAAAAGACAACTCCTGAGTAAATTGTGAGCATGGGGGTCATAGGAGAGGGTGGAGGGGAAGGGGAGGCTGGGAGGGGGAGAAAATTATATCTCACTAAAAACGATAAATGATTGAAAAATGTAGAGCTTGGAGTGGATAGCTGATCTTGTGGTTTCGTCTTGGGTTCGACTGGCAGGACAAACAGGCAGTGGAGACATTTGGAGAAGGTGGGATGTGGCTGTGAGGGACTGGAGGTCAGACGGTGACAACAATGAGAGTCCTACCAGTAGGAAAAGGCTCAATGCAGGTGTCCATAGCTGGTATTTCTGAGGCATGAGATCATAAAGGCCTGGAATTAGAACAACACTAACTGTACCAGGGTTTAGAATCCACATAGACAGAGACACAAAACAGAATTAAAGTCATCAAAGGGGCCATGAGAGCTAAAGGAGTCTAAGAACACTCAAAAAGGTACTTGGGAGTTGCCCTAGCTCTGAGGTCTGCTCTAAATTTTTCATTTGCATTCTCAAGTATTTTGGTGGTTATTTGGTTTATTTTGGGAGGATTTCCCCCTCTACTTTCCCTAAAATATTGGCCCAGAAGATCAGGTGTCATTGAAGAAACCACATGTGCCAACCCCCTTCAGGAGGTGCGGATTCCGGGACCACTGATGGATTTTTTTCCTCTGATCACTTTGAACATATCAACCCACTGCCTGCTGAGGTCCTAGTTTTCTGTCTGGTGGGAAATTGGATGAAGAATTTATGGAGAAAATGTGACAAAGTCTATTCCTCTCAGCCCCGAAGAAGTTAGTCACTTGCCCTGGAGTGTCCTGGGAAACAGAGCATTGCCACAGCATCCCAGAGTCAGTCAGAGGCTACCATGTTATTCTGATCAATGTGAGTCTACTAAAAAAGGAATTGATTGCTTTGAGGATATACGTGATGGGTTCCATGAACCAAAAGTCATGTCAGTATGTTAGGGTCTGTGAGAAGTGGACCATGCTCCCCATCCACTAATAGATGGGTGCCAGTGTGTGCCAGTTGGATTTTGTCAACTTGACACACGCTGGAGTAATCTGAGGAAGAAGGAACTTAACTATCTAATAGGTAAGTCTATGGGGAATTTCAATCAGTGACTGATGTCCCTAGGCCGGAGATCATGGCTGTATATATAAAATAAGCTGTCTAAGAGAGTAAAGGAGAGCAAGTCAGTAAGTGGCTTTACTCCATGGTACCTGCTTTGGTTCCTGCCTCGAGGTTCTGGTCTTGACTTCCGGCCCTGACTTCCACTCATGGTAGCTTCTGATAGGAAAGTGAAAGGGAAGTAAAGCTTCCTTCCTCCAGTTGCTTTAGGTCATGATGTTTCTTCACAGGAAGAGAAAGCAAGTATACAGTGTCCATACCCATTGAAGGACAACCTCCAGTGCCTGTTATAATTCACATGCTCCCACCTACTATGATTATTAAAGTGGAAAGGGTTTCTATTAGGGATTGGATGTGTAATACCCAAGGAAGGATCCTGTGTTTGAACTCTGATCCCTAGCATGTGGACATGTTTCAAAGTTGGGGAAAACCTAGTAAATAAACCCAGAAGGAAAAGGTAGGTCATGGGGTGTTGAAGAATATTATTTTAAGGTGTGTGACTTCTGTTTAGGTTGCACTTGTTGAACTCTGTGAAGCTGTGATGCTTTGCCTGTCTAAAACACCTGGTAGGCTAATGAAGATTTTAATGGCCAAACGTAAGGCAGGAGAAAGGATAGGTTGGTCAGTCACACAGAGAGTATAAATGGAAGGAGAAATCGTAGAGGAAGGAACAGAGAAAGAGCAAGAGAACAAGGAGAGGAGGATGCTAGGGGAAGCTATCCAGTTACCCAGCCACTGAGTAATAATCAAAGTAAGATACACAGAGTTTTTTTTTTTTATTAAAAAAAAAAAGCCCAGAGCCAGAGTCAAAGGTGGACAGAATAATTCAAAGATAAGAAAAACTGGAAAGGAACAAGCCAAGCTAAGGCTAGGCATTGTAAGTAAGAAGAAGCTACTGTGTATAATTTAATTGGGAGCTGGGTGTCAGGTCCCTAAAAGAACAAAAGAATGAAAAAAACAGACACGATCAACAAAAAAGGGAGATACAGTGAAGGCTAACTGGGTGTAACCAGCCTCCCCAGGCCCCTACCTGCCAACTGACCAGGGTAGCCTTCCTGTACTTAGGGACAGAATGTGAAGAAAACCAGTGATCTAAGCCAAGCCATCATTGGTCCATTTCTTGCTCTGACCTCACAATGACAGAACCCTGTTTCTTAACTGCTCTGGCTGAGGCTGCCTCCTCTCCTTACAGTTGAGAGGCTGATCTTCAGTTGAAATAGTGATTTAGATAGAAGTGAGCTGGTCCACTTGGTGGATATTCATTAGCTGTTGAATCTGAACACAGTGAGTTTCCTTCTAAGGTCACAGATTTGGGGTTTAGAGGTTTGTGTTTCCAGGATTGAAAATAACCCTTTCTTCCTTTCTTCCTCGGTCTGGGGTATAATTTGGGGCAATTTTTATTATCTGCATCAATTAGATGTTTACTCTATTTTAATCTTTAGTTTTAATATTTTCTCTGGGTTCATTCCTTCGTTCACCATTTTAAAACATTTGTTTACATTGACTCTCCAACATGAGTATTCTCACTGTGACATTGACCTTCATGCACATGGAAAGTTTTGACCACATTCCCCTGATTTCACTGCCTCCTTCCCACCCTTTCCAAGTCCCTTGGGGTTCTCACTTACTAACTCAGTCAGGTACGTTTCTAGTCCAGGCCAAGTCATGTGTACTCCTGTCCAGAGGACTGACAGGCACACTGGATGGTGTCCTAAGGAAGGGCAGAGATGGATTTCTGCCTGTGCTCTAGCAGAAAGCCTCCTCCAAAGTGGTTATCTTAGGATCTTCCTGGCAGTTCAAAGTCAGGGTTGGAGAGGGCCAGAAGTAAGAGTTAGATCCCATTTTGGGATGCTAATGATGGAACAGGGCAGCTGAAAAGGATTCAAGAACAGAAAACGTGAAAGTCTAAAAAGAACCTGTTCTTTGAGGAAGAGAGGAAGTTTCCTTGGTGGGACATAGCACACCAGGTCCCTCCACTATCTTCTGTCCTTCTGTGTGCCTGAAACTGGCCTTTTGTGGGACGTTTTCATTTTCTATCAGGGGGCAAGTTGATTGCAGTACTAAAGCTCGTGTATTATCAGGCACGGGGTGTGGGCAATAATCATTTGGATGCAAAGGATCAGTTCTGTTGGCCAGAAAACTCAAGGAACACATTCTTGAACAAAACTACCTAGTGCTGGGATGTTCTGCCCAGCACTCCAGAGACCCACCCCAAATACCTGTCCTTTTGGAAAAACAGTGGGACATTTTGTTGACAAGGACTGCCTTTATTTGATTATCACAAGCCTGGGCTAGAGGAAAACTCTTTCATCTCATCCTTTCTTTATTTTTCCAGACAGGGAGCCTCTCAGTGTGGCTCTGGCTGTTATGGAACTTGGTTTGTAGACCAGGCTGGCCTGGACCTCACAGAGAGCTGCTAGCCAGTAACTAAGTGTGTAATGTGTGCATATACGATGCCTTAGGGGAGTGAACTTTGTATTGACAGAGAAGGAAAGTCCTGCTTGAACTCTCATAAACTTCCATCCAGTTTCTTTGGCTTCTGCCCCATAGCTGGTTCTGGGTGGGTCCTGTGAGGTCCATTTAAAGGGTAAATCTGTTGATTACTTAGGCAAGGTGAAGACAGCATAGCTTCAAGAACACAAAAAGGCTGAGTGCCACCCTCCCACCTCAGGTGTTGATGTCACACTCATGACACACTTGTGTCCATTGTGATGAGGAGCAGCGGGCCGCTTCCTGCCACCCGGCTAGCTTTGCCTGAAATAATTACACAGAAACTGTATTCTTTTAAACACTGCCTGGCCCATTAGTTCCAGCCTCTTATTGGCTAGCTCTTACATATTGATCTAACCCATTTCTAATAATCTGTGTAACACCACAAGGTGGCTTACAAGGAAAGATCTTAACCTGCATCTGTCTGGAGTGGGAGAATCATGGCGACTACTTGACTTAGCTTTTCCTCCCAGCATTCTGTTCTGTTTACTCTGCCTACCTAATTTTCTGTCCTTTGAAAGGGCCAAGGTTAAATTTCATTTAACCAATGAAATTAACACAAAACAGAAGACTCTCCCCCATCATTTTCCCTTTTTCTGCTTAAACAAAAAAGAAAGGCTTTCACTTTAACATAGTAAGATTACATATAACAAAACAGTTATCAAGCAAGAATTACAGGTACAATATCTATTTTGTCCTTTATCATAACTAAGGAAAACTATAACTATCTATCTATTCTTCAACTCCATCAAAGACTCCAGAAGGATATAATATTACCTAAGTAAATGAGAAGTAAGCAACTTACAAAACTCTAGAAATCACAGAGACATCTCGCTGCCTGGACAGTCACCCAAAGTTCCTCTGTACCGTTGGGGCATCCATCTTCAGCCTACAGGCCCATGGTATCCAGAGCCATTTCCATGAAGCAGGAAATTTCAAAGGCAGTTCAGTCACTATCTGTTCTGTCCTGCAGAATGTCTCACAGACTCTTTCATGAATCAGGAACCCCGAAAGATCATCTCACCTTTAGGCAAGTTCAGCAGTCCTCTTTCTGTGGGTTCTTTGTGTCCAGTCCAGTATATGCAACAGTCCAGGCAAGAGCAGTTTCTGGCCGAAATGGCTATCAAACTCCATAAGGAGCCTCTTTGATGCCCATCTTCCTCTTGAAGTAGATTGGTGCTGCCAGAAGCAGACGTGTCTCATTGTCATGAAAAGCCCTAAGTTATTAAAACATCAAATGCCATATTCTGCAGTCTTTGAAAGATATGAAGAATGTCTATCTAATTGAAATGTATCTCTATTCATCTAGAAAATCTAACGAACATGACTACAAATTTGACTATTATAGATGATTATCCATTAACAACCTATATACATTACATTTTTAAATGAACTACACAATCACAATACCTTAATCAAGATTAGAAATACATATACATATAACAAAATTGACCTTAAAATCCACAAAACTGCAAATTATTCATATCTCTATCAGTCCATGTCCTGTGTCTCACAGCCAAGGTTACTTTTGAAGCACTGGGACCCTCAATATGTACAAGACAAAAGCAGTCCTTGCCCTTCTGTTTGCTTTTGCTTTTTGGTTTGGTGAGAGAGGGTCTCCTGTAGTACAGGCTGGCCTCAAGACCACTGTGTAGCCAACGATGACCTGAACTGCTGGTCCTCCTGCCTCAACTTTCCTAGCTTTAATAATTGCCATGTGCCGGGCCACAGTGGTGCATGCCTTTAATCCCAGCAATCCGGAGGCAGAGGCAGCTGAACCTCTGTGACTTTGAGGCCAGTCTGGTCTACAGAGTGACTTCCAGGACAGCCGTGATTGTTAAATAGAGAAACCCATCCTGACAAACCAATAAAAAAAGCCAAGTGCTCACCTTTATAAGACTTTTCTTGTTTTTCTGTCAATTTAATGGCCTAACCCGAATCTACCTGTATTTTAATTACTATCTTCTCCCCAGGGCCTGACAGTCAACACCTCACCACATAGGCTGAGGCCTAGCGGGATTTCTGGTCCCGCTGGTACCAGCTTGGCCACAGTCACCAAATGTAAGTTTTAACTAAGCCTCTTTTCTTCTATTTACCAATAAAGACTTGGGAGTCAGAGCCGGGCAGTGTTGGCGCACGCCTTTAATCCCAGCACTCAGGAGGCAGAGGCAGGCGAATCTCTGTGAGTTCGAGGCCAGCCTGGTCTACAAGAGCTAGTTCCAGGACAGGAATCAAAAGCTACGGAGAAACCCTGTCTCAAAATAATCCAAAAAAAACAAAAAAAAAACAAAAAAAACCTTGGGAGTCAGATGTTGGGGTGATAACCTGCTAGCTCAGAGAGGCCAAGAAGCAACGAATCTACTTTCCTATTTGGACAGAGACCCAGCAAGAAAAGCATCTCTTCACTCATCCCAAACTAAAAAGACCCTGAATAGCTAAGTGTCTCCCTACACCTTCCTGTGCATCTCTCTCTTCCTATATTACTGGCTACTTTGTTCTTCCTTGGCTAATTCTTGTCAACTAGTTGCTCACTCCACTCCCTGAGTTTCTTTGTTTTTCTTTTCTTTCTTTATTTCAGTTTGTTGAGACAGATGGATAGGCATGCCTTGCAGAGTGAGATTGGATATTTATTTAGTAGGAATGGAGGGAAGGGGAAAGAGGAGAAGAGCAGAGAGGCAGAGAGAGACAGAAACAGAAGACGAAGATTAGAGGTAGGGAGAATGGAGTAAGGCAGAAGCTTCCTCTTCGGGAGGAGAGATGGGAAAATCCACATTCCCCTGATCTCACTGCTTCCTGGCCACCCCTCCCAAGTCCCTTCATGTTCTCATTTTTTCACTCAGCCGATCTGTACTAGGTGACAGAAGGGGAAAAAAACCCGTGAGCTGTGAAAAGCCACCATTTGTCCTTTTCTTGCTCTGACCTCACAATGACAGATGCCTGTGCCATCACATCTCTGGCTGAGGTTGCCTCCTCTCCTTACAGTGCAAGCGGGTTCGTGAGGTGGAAAGTGGTTGGAGCTCTGTGCTGGTGAAAGAGACTGTTTGGACTTTCAAGATCTGCTGGATTCCAACATAGTAAGTTTCCCTCCAGCTTTGTTTCCTTTGATTGTTGTTGTTGTTGTTGTCTGTGTATTTATTCATTTTCTGGCTTGATTTATGAGCCTACTTTTTCATGTTTTTTCTTTAATCTGTTTATTTTGTGAGTGTATGGGAGGAGAATTCAAGACAGAAAGTCTCTGTGTAGCTATGGCCTTCCTGGAACTCAGTCTGTAGATATGGCTGGCCTCAAACTAAAAGATTACCTGCTTTGCCTTCTGAGTGTTGGGATTAATGGCATGTGCCACCACAGCCCGGTAGTTTTTATATTTAAGTTGTGCATCTTGGGGTATAACTTTTATTATTTTTATTTTATGTGTATGAGTATATTGTTTTCTTTCTTTGTGTGTACCAAGAGCCTCGCCCCTGTGGAGGTCACAAGAAGAAGACAGATTAGCTAGAACTCGAATAACAATTGATTGTGAGCACCATGTGTGTTGGGCCTTGAACCAGGGTTCTCTGAAAGAGCAGGAGGTGCTGTTAAACACTAACTCATCTCTCCAGAACCTCTCTCTTTAGTTTTGCTTCTTCATTTACTTTTGTTATGTGTTCTTTGGTCCATTTCTCTTTTCTCATATCAAGCCTTTCCTTGTTATGGCGTACCATATCATAGGAACAATTTAGTCCTGGCAATCGCAGGAACATCTCTAATGCATTCTGAGCACTTGATCATGTGATTAACCCACACTGCTATGCTTTCTTCTCACACGACCTCCTCCACATTCCTAGGAGCCTCCTCTTATGTTGAGGACCTCCTCCTGCTCCCAATTTCCACATATGAGAGAAGAAAAGTGACACATTTGAAGGACTGGCTTTTCCCATGTAGAGCGATCTTCTCCAGTGACAAACATGTTCTTGAGAGCCCCACAGTTTCATCCTTCTCTATGGCCGTCCTTATGTATGACTGTGGCACTCTTGCCCTTAATTCTGTTTCAATGTTGTGCTGTCAGGCTAAATACGTGGAGATAGCCTTGCAAGGATCCTTGGGAGCATATTGTAACCATGAAGTATGGCCTGGCTTATGTGAATTTGGTGAAAAGTATTAAGTAGTATTATTAAGGACTTTACATCTATGTTCATCATGGAAATAGCCTCTGTTTTTCTTCATTGTGTTTTCCTGGTTTGGGCATGAATGAGTTTGGAACTGCTAAGGACCTTTCTATTTTGTGGAGTATTGAGGAACACTGACATTTGTTTTCAAGAGATTGGAAGGATTCATCAGTAGGTTTGCCTGCTCCTGGGCTTTCCTATGCAGATTCTTTCCTCATAAATATTTCAATCTTGTTCTTTATCATATCTTCTTACTTGAATTTATATCAAGAAGTTTCTCAATTCCATCCACATTTTCCAGTCCATGAGGAGGACTCTCAAGGTTTTCAAAAACAGATTTCTTTGGGAGATGGGTTAGCCTGGAGAGACAGCCCAGCAGTTAGGAGCATGGACTCTTCTTGCAAAAGACCAGGTCTGCCTCACAGCAATCCCATGACAACATAACTTCCTGAAGTGCCGCACCTAGGGGATCTGTTGCCGTCTTATGTCTTTCCAGGTCATAGAAATAAAATTAATCCAAAAGACTTATAGCACTATTTAAAATTATATATAGTACATGTGAGTATACATTTAGGCGACCTCAAGTGTGTGTTTGTGTGTATACATATGTGTGTGTGTGCGTGCGCGTGTGTGTGTTTGCCCTTGTGATCGTCCACGCATGTGTTTGGATGCCCTCAGAGGTCAGAGGTATAGGATCTCCTAGAACTGGAGGCAGTGATCCACCTGACCTGGGTCCTGAGAACCAAACACAGGTCCTCTGCCGAAATAATAAACCTTCTGACCTCCTGAGCCATCTCCCCACCAAGACACTCTGGGTTTTCGGGGTTTCTGTTGTCTCATCAACTTCTCATGCATATGATTTTATTAGTATCTTGTCTCTCAATGAGTGTTCAGCTCAAGTAAGAGGATGATTCTCCTGTCCAATCAGTGGCTCGTAGCTTCTGCGACCCTTTGTTTTATTCTCTCCGTTTCTGGGTGAATCCGGCCAACCTGACCTGTGTTATGTTCTGCTGTCCACTGCTTTGGAAGGTACTTCCTTCCCTTCCTGAGCACTACGTAGCTGGTTAGGTTGCCTGAAATATCGGTGACTCTTTTTCTCTTTGGAATGTAGGAATTGATAGTGATAAACATTCTCATTGGTGTGATTTAAACTGTTTGTTTAAAGTTCCCGTTGTGTTTCAGCGAGAACCTGGCCATGGAGGAGGTCAGAGAGACCCTCTACTGTGACAAGGAGACATTTAGCAGTATCTATCAAATGCTGACAACTCTGGGACGAGGAACCTTTGCCACAGTCAAACTGGCCTTTCACATGCCCACTGTCAGCTACGTGGCTGTGAAGATTCTGGCAAATGTGAATGGCGACTGCGCCCGGAACAACAATGAGGTTGATATAATGAGATCCCTCGTTCATCCGCATATAATCAGGTTCCTTCAGGAGGTGCAGACACGGGACATGACGTATCTCATAATGGATTACGCCTCCAAAGGGGACCTGTTGCGTCAGATTCGCAAACCGGGAGGCTTACAGGAGTGCGAGGCTCGAAGGCTGTTTGGACAGGTAGTACAGGCAGTGAAGTACTGCCACGACAACTGTATCGTCCACAGGGACATTAAGGCAAATAACATCTTGATCGAAGCCTCTGGAAATGCCAAGCTCTGTGATTTTGGCCTGGCAGTCAGAGTTGTCCCTGGGACAAAACTAAAGACTTTCTGCGGCACTCTGGCCTACTGTGCCCCGGAACTCTTTGGAGTGGAGCCATACGATGGCTATGCCAGCGATGTTTGGAACTTAGGCGTGCTCCTCTACTACATGGTGGCCAGGCACCTTCCGTTCCAAGCGAGCTCTCCTATGGGGTTAAAGCAGCAAATTTTGGCTGCAAACTTCAGCGTTCCTCATCATGTCCCACTTGATATTTTCAATGTAATCGTGGAAATCTTCATGATCAGCCCCAACAGGAGGCCCACCATCAGTCAAATCCTGACGCGCCCCATGATCAGGGACAGCCAGGCACGGGCATCCATCCAGAGTCTCCCAGGCACCCTGAGCCCTAGCATTGTCAGCACCATGGCAGGTGAAGAAATACTTGAGTGTCCAGAAGACCAAAAATTTAATCAGGCGACGGCCACACACCTGAGACTGCAACACCAGGCACCCGGGGGAGACAGCTGCCATCACCGGGTGAAACCCACAAAACCCAAGGAGCCAGGCCTTGTCCTCAACCTGGCCGATCTTCACACCTTTTCTGGGACTCTCAGGAGAGCTGCTGAGCCTACTTCCCCAACCTTCATCGTGCCATCTGAGCCCCAGGAGAAAGAAGATGGGAATTCCAGGCAGGGTGGCAGAAGGCATAGCGTGCCTGCCACCCTGTGCTGCCAGCCAAGGAGGATCCACCTTGCCCACCTATCCCACCTGCGCTGTCCTGTGGCTGATTCCCTCATGAGCAGCAGCCTGGACAGCAGCAAGAGTTTCTCTCCATCGATGATCAGGTTGTGTGGCAGCCTGACGGCGGCGAGTGCCCAGCCATTTTGCTCTCTGTACCACCCTCATGGGGCAGACAACAATGAGGCAGCAAATGATGCAGAGAAAGGCTGGAGCTCACTGGGGATGGCTCTGCATGTAACCCCCAAAGGCTCCTCCCTTGGAGACACACTGCAGGAAGAAGTGACCACCAGACAGGAAGAGGCCATCAGCCATGGTCAGCGCCAGGATGCCGGGCCAGCTTCCTCCCAAAACCAGAGGCATCAACGCTGGAAGAGGGTCAAGAAAACCATTGTCAATGGCTTCCGACACCTATGTTGCTGCCTGCCTCCTGCAGAGAGTAACCATGCCTCCCATGAGAACCAGGCTCCACAGTCAGGGGATCCTAGAGGCACCCACAGACCCAGGTGAGCACCTTTCTCACTTCATCTGATTTGTACTTTTCCTCCTGTCCTTTGTGATAAATGATGCCTGTGTCCACTCGTGGCACACTGTGAGCATAACAATCTGTCACTTCAGAAAGACCAGGTGTCCCCTGCAGTGTGACCTCAGGCTTGTTGAGCAACAGGGGGACAGCAGAGATGCTGAGTGAAGCAGGGAGAGGTGGGGCAAGGCCAAAGGAGGCAAAGATTCCTTGGAGGACCAGTCAGGTACTTGGGTACTGCAGGGCAGTGCACTAAGTCTTGTGTGTTTTGAAGTCACTAAGAGTCTCCTTCCTGTGCCTTTCTCTTTGAAGCCCCGAAGAGGTCAAGCCCCAGCTCAGTGGCTTCTGAGCCACGAGTTGGGGATCGGTCTGGATGAGATTCAGACAGCCCCTCTGGGGACCCATGCCAGATGCCCAGGACACTGTCTGGCCACAGTCACCTCCCGCAGAGGAAGAGCTGTCTACTCCAGAGTACATCTATCTCTCCAGGTAAAATCCCAGGCAGGAAGGGTAGGCTTCCCACAGGGTCTAGCTCAGTGTGGAGGACTGAAGTGCAAAGGTGCCCTAGGCTGTCTTGTGGAACAATAGCGCCTTGCCCTCTCCCCATGCCTGCGGAAACATCAGAAGAGGTGCTCTGGGTAGTGACTGTCCTTTGCCCCTTTTCTCTGCAGAGAACATGGTCTTCTCCATAGGGTGAGCCTTCCCTCCCCCAAGGAGAGTATTCCTAGTCAGCCTGCCCTAAGTTGGGTTGCCAGGTTGAGAATGTGTCCTGCAAGCAGCCCTGTAGAGGGCTCCTCTAGAGGGCAGGCTCCTGCAAGAACCTTTAGCAGGAATCCCCACAAGTCATCCCAGCAGGTTCCATTGCTTGAGTCCTCAGACCCAAAGCTTGGGAAAATCTGAGCTGGGGAGTGAGTGACCCCAGGGCAGCAGAGTCCCCCCTCTCCACCAATTCTGCCTTCCAGCTACTCACCTCCTGCCTCTGCCTGCTTGCTCCTTCAAGGCCACCATTCTCATCAGTGACAACTAGCTCCTGCACTTACCACCATGTGCCACACCCTGAGGGACTGGTAGGTGTCAGATTGGAGTGAAACCTGAAAACCTAATGAGGGGTCAGCAACCTGCTGTGCCTCCTGCCTCCAGCTTGCCTGAGTCTGCCTGAGTCTGCAACTGGCCAGTGAAATTCTTTAAGAAGGCTTCTGTTTTTCTCAGCCTTTTAAAGGTGAGCAGGCTTTTCCACTTCTTTGGAGGTGGGTGGGGTGTGCTTCCCGGAAGCTGCCTCGTCCATGCCACAGTCACAATGGTAAAATCTCATCTCGTGTTCTTTCTGCCTAGACCTGTCAACCTGTGACAGCAAGAGACCCAGAGAAGACTGTGCGACTGGTGTGGTGGTCCATCTCTCCAGCTGTCTTCCTCATTAGAACCATCCTGGGTATCTTCTATATTCAAGAATGTGTCCCAGCATTCAGCGCAGGTCGTTGTGATTACGGATATTCCGGCCTCCGGTGCCACTCTATTCTCCTGCTTCCCCCCCAAATTTTATGGCGAAATCTCCAGACTCGGATCCCCCTCATTTCTTCTTGGAGCGCTGTGGTTACAAGATACAGAATTGTGGCTTATTCGAGCCCCTCCAGACTTTACCCCACAGTGGTGAGTGGTCACTCCCACCCTGCCCGCTAGGAGAATCCCCCAAACACACACACACACTGGAAACTGAACCCACCCCACACTGTGAACCTAGAACTGTAGACAGCCTTTCTGATAACCCGGATAATCAGCCATGTTCTGTCTAGCCCAGGCTGGTTTCTTAAGTCCCAGCATCGTCTGGCCTCAGTTTCTTGAGTCTGGAACTACAAGTGGGTGTCACATGTTCTTTTGTTTTGGAGAATCACTTTTAGTTTGTTTGTTTGTTTGTTTGTTTGTTTTTCAAGACAGGGTTTCTCTGTAGCTTTGGAGTCTGTCCTGCTGTCCTGGAACTAGCTCTTTTAGACCAGGCTGGCCCTCAAATCACCTGCCTCCCGAGTGCTAGGATTAGAGGCGAGCACAGCCACCACTGCCTGGCTTTGTTTTGGAGAATCTTAACATCCTATGCAGTAGTTAAACTCGGATCTTTCTGCTTCTACCTCCCAAGGGCAGCTACCGAGCCCAATTTTATACAATGCTGGTGATGAAATCCAGGGCCCATTCATACTAGGCACAAACTCCATATCTGAGCCTCGTCCCTCGCCTGCCTGCCTTAAACATTACTTAGCCATTTTGATGGGGATTAGATTTAATGTCAGCACTCAGGAGACTGAGGCAGGAAAATGGTAGGCTTCGCGGCCAGCATGAGATAGGGAATACCAAGCTAGCATCACACACAAAGGGTCTGTCTCAAGAAACAGCCAGGAGCCGGGTAAAGCCAGGTCGTGATGGTGCAGCACATGGGAGGCAAAGGCTGGTGGATCTCCGAGTTCCCTGCCAGCCTGGTCTACAGAGTGAGTTCCAGGACAGACAGGGCTACACAGAGAAACCCTGTTTTGAAAAGCAAATATTAAAAAACGAAGCAAGCAAGCCAGGAACGGTGGCACGTGTCTGTTTGCAGTACCTGGGAGGTGATGCAGGCTGATCAGGAGTTCTAGGCCTCACACAAGCCCCACACAACAGAAGTTAGTTGAGACAAAACTCAGGGTTTTAGCACCCTAGCCTAGAAAAGCTGCTTCTTCTAGCCCCGGCCTCCCGCTTTGCAAAGGATCTAGCCAGCCTCTGCCTTCTCCCTTTCTTTCCTCAGCCTCAATGGGTGGGGTGTGCCTCTCTCTGGCTCAAAGACTGTTAAGGGCAAACTGGATGGCAAGAGGTGCCGATGCCGGGTCCTTACCGGCAGCCCTCAAGCTGGAGAAGCCACCTTGCTGGCATCGTCAACAGAGGTGGGAGGAAGACTCACTTGCCTTTTGTAGAGTTCTTCAACCCTGTCCTTGTCTGTTCCCCTTCACTGCTGACTGTCTGTACCTTGTACTCATGGTCGTCTATTTTCTTTGCGAAAGCATATGACTCTTAAACCCCACAGTGGCATATCTATTGTTTCCTTCTAATGAAGAATCCTTTCTTTTTCTCTCCTCTTGTTTGGACTCCGGTTTACTGTATGTAGTCCCGGCTGCCAAGGACCGTCGATCCTCCTGCCCTCAGCCAACTGAGTGTAGGTGGTATAGGTATGTAACTTGTCTCAGTGTATTTTAGAAGTTTTACTTTTTAAATCATCTATGTAGGGTTGGATATCCTTGATCTTTTAATTCTTCTGCCTCCGCGTACAAATGTAGAGATTACAGGAATTCCACACCAAGCCTGGTTTGTTTGGTTCTGGAAACCAAACCCAGGTTTCTGCATGGTGGGCAAGAGTTACCCCAACTGAGTCACACCTGGAGCTCAGGCAGGCTAGCCTCAGACTAGGTATTTCTCTCTGTAGCTGAGAAATACCTCCTGATGGAACTGCAGATCTTACCCATTGATCCTGATTTTTCTCTTTCTCTCTCTCTCTCTCTCTCTCTCTCAATTTTTTTTCTTTTAGCCTTTCTAGATGACCTGTTTTTCTGACTGAGAGTCTTTAGAAGTTGCACACACAAGGGGTGTAGCTGGACATCACTCTTCTTCTGAAGCTAGTGAGCTGTGTTCTGGGTGGGAGGGAGGAAGAGGAGGCTGTCCCAGTCATGTATCATCTCTGAGTCCCCAGACTCTCCCCTGTGTATCCAGGCAGCGTTGAAGGTATGTTCTGACCAGAAGCCCTCGAGTCGCCCGCAACTAACTCCCTATGAACCTGCGTGAAGCAAAATGGAAGTCACCAGCCCTAACCAGCCCGTGTCCCGAACTCAGGCTGATGAAACTAGGAAGATGGAGCCTCACTCCCACTGCTTGAAGGTTTAGTCACCTCACCCCTTGGGGCAATCTCCTATCCCTCACATTTAGACAGTTCTAGGGAGTTTGTGGATTTGTCTTAAAACTAGATGGTAGAGCTAGGGTGAAGGTGTATGCCTATTATCCCAGGACTCTGGAGGTTTAGACTAGTGACTAGCCATGAATTCAAGGCCAATCTGTTCTCCATGAGGCACAGTAGTCTAGGCTTTGGTGGCTCTCTCTCTAAAACACAGAAAGTGAACGACAGGACTAATGCTCAGTGTGCCTAGCATACACACTGGCTCTGGGCCTGGCTTCTTTAGCATAAAATGAAACCAGGTGGAGCATGCCGCAAATCCCGGTATTGGGGGGCAGACACAAGAGGATCAGAGAGTCAAGGCCATCTTCCAACACAGAAAGTTGGAGGCCAGTCTAGGAGGAATGCCACTCCTTTTGAAAACCAACAGCACCTACCCAGAAATCTTAATGCCCCAATCTGAGAAAACAGTGACATAGTAGCCCATTGCAACCACGTATTCCTAGTGAATCAAAAGATCTTTCTGACAGAGAGAAGAAAATATGGCTTCCAGATGTGCAGGGTTATTTTCTGCGACTCACATCTGGAATTATCCTGAGCCAATTGAGTTCATCCTTGTGCACAGCGCTGAGGACTGTTGGGTAAGTACTCCCTGCTGGCCCTGTGGGAGGCACTGACAGGAAGGTTTGGGGAGCATGGAGACCCCCACCTGTGCCAAAAAGAAAGGCAGGAAGGCTGCTGGCCCTGCCACCCATCAGAAACTCTGATGTTGTGCTGCCCCCTTGTGGCACTTCTGTACCAGTTCCGTTTTTTTTTTTTTATTTATTATGTATACAATATTCTGTTTGTGTGTATGTCTGCAGGCCAGAAGAGGGCACCAGACCTCATTACAGATGGTTGTGAGCCACCATGTGGTTGCTGGGAATTGAACTCAGGACCTTTGGAAGAGCAGGCAATGCTCTTAACCGCTGAGCCATCTCTCCAGCCCAGTTCTGTAGTAATAAGAGCGGCGGGGCTTTGTTCCCAGCACCCTGGCCGCCTGCCCGGCTAGCTTATGCCCGAAATAACAACACACAAACTGTATTCATTTAAACACTGCTTGGCCCATTCTCTTCTAGGCTAATTCTCAAATATTAATTTAGCCCATTTCTAATCATCTGTGTATGGCACCCCAAGGTGTGCTTACCAGGAAGATTCTAGCCTATGTCCATCCTGGGTCGGAGCTTCATCCCGGGAGCGGGGCATGGCATCTCTCTCAGGCGTCTGCTCCCGAGAGGAGAGCTGTCGAGACTCTGACCTCACTTCCTCTTCCTCCCAGCATTTTGTTCTGTTTACTCCACCCACAGGGCCAAGCAGTTTCTTTATTGGCCGATGAGCTTCCTCCATCACAGTTCCGTTTTAATGCGCCTGGTTTGCTGGGGTCTCTGCTTCAATTCCTGCCACAAACTGGGGTGAGTGGGTTTGCTCAGAGTTGGGGTGGAGGGAGGCTTCCACTGCTCTGTACCCATCTGACGTGATTCTATCCTTCTTTACTTCATTCCATTTCTACAGTATCTTAATAAAAGAACAAAATAGCTGTCATAGATGTTCTGTCCAGGGGTTGTCCCTGAAGAAACTTCGTAAACTACATTGCTGCTTCTTCCTGGCCCCGCTGTCTATAATGAGAAATGATTGGCACTAAGCAAGAGTGTGAAATCGACGCCCTGGGTGAGATTCAGAAGCACAAGAAGCCTGACAGTGACTGTCTGTCTGTACAGTGTCTAGTTACCTTGTTTGGTATGTGTTCATGTGCAGAATCCAAGGAAAAGACCCGGCAGGCTTGCTGAAGCTGGCCACCCCAGCAACTGGAGATGGAGACAGGTGAATCTCCATTTTTGTTCTGTTGTTGTGATTTTTTTCTTTTGGGGACAGGTTTTTCTGTTTGGCCCTTCCACTCTAGACCAGGCTGGCCTTTAACTCATAGAGATCTGCCAGCTTCTGACTCCTGAATGCCAGGATTGTGGGTGTGTGCCACCATTTGAGGCAGATGCATTTCCTCCTCAGTGGCCTTGAGAAAGCCTGTGTTAAAAAACAAGGTGCCCAGCATTCGTGAAGTGACATCTGACACTGAACACCTGTGCTACACACACATACCTTGAGCTTGCAAGTGTGTGTGTCTACGGACACCGCTGCACACTTACACAGTGTTAGCATATAGTGTGTGAGTGCATCTGCACACACTTAAGTCAAAATAGTGTGAGGAAGCACAAGGACAGCCTGGGGTGCTGTGGACCTTTAGTCCCAGCACTTGGGAGGCAGAGGCAGGCAGATCTTTGTGACGTCAGTTTGATCTACAACTGCAGAACTTGCTGTCCCAGGAATCCTGGGCTACCCACTGAAGTTGGTCTATAAAAAAAACAAACAAGGTGAAGGTAAAAGAGGAAGCAGTACAAAGTTAGTTGAAGAAGCAGGTAGAATATCTGACCTCCTCTGCAGGAGCATCCTGCTGGCCAGACCTGGGAGAACGAGACAGGACGCTGCTGCTGAGAACACTTGGTGGTCCTCTCTGGATGCTAGATGGTTGGCAGAGCCCAGCAAGCCAAGCCCTGGGGAATCTTATTACTGCTGAGTAGAATTCAGTTTGTGGGCTGACAAGGTGATCCCAGCTTTGTTAGCACTGTGGGACACCTGGATGTCTCACTTCTCTGCAGCACGGGAGTAGATGCCTCTAGAAGCCAAGACCCTGCACTAGGGAGAAAAGAAGGCCACCCTGATTGATTCTACTGGTGCTAACCCCTGCTTCTTCCCCAATCATGGCAATATATGTTTTCTATGTTGGAAATAAAATGGCATTGTTAAATGAGCTAGCTTTTGGTTGTTTGGATGCAGGGCCTGTTGTCTGAGAAATCACATCTCCATCACACACAGGAAGTAGAGAGGGAGAATTAGCTGTAAGTAGAGAGGGCAAGGCTTTAAGTTCTCTAAGCCCACCCACAGTGACATACTTCCCCTAAGAGGCTCTTGTGCTACAAGTTCCATAATCTCCCGAAACTGCACCACCAACTGAATTTAGAGAAGACATTTCTCTTTCAAACTACCATGCCCACTGGGCTAATCCACAAGCCCCAGGGTAATCTTTAGTTCTAAGGAACCCTTTGCTACAAAATTAAGTCTCAAAAAAAAAAAAATCCAAAGGGAAGGCTGGGCATGTGGGTGCATCACTTTAATCCCAGCATTCAGGAGGCAGTGGCAGATAGCTCTCTGTGAGTGCCAGGTCTACATAGTGAGACTCGGTCTCCAAAATAAATAAATAAATAAATCAGGCGGTTACCACCTGTAAATTGAAAAGAGAGAGACATTTTTGCCAAGTGAGATGGTGTGCGCTCTAGTCCTTGTACTGGGGAGTGGAGGGAGGGAGATTTATTGGACGTTATCCTTGGCTAATTAGCAAGCTCAACAAGTCTAGGATTTGTGAGATATTTCTGTCTCCACATAAAGAAAGAGCCGGGTGGGGGTGATACACGTCTTTAATCCCAGCACTCGAGAGGCAGAGGCTGAGGATCTCTGTGATTTGGAGAGGAGGTCTAGGAAGAAAGACCTTTTCGAGCCTTTCCTGATGATCCCTTGGACTCTCAGAGCAATAGAAAAGCACTAGCCAGGTGTAAATGCCTATAATCCCAGCTCTGTGGAGCCCAAGCAGGAGGATCACAAACTCAATGGCAGCCTAAGAGCCCGTCTCAAAACAAAAGCTGGAGGTGGAATTCAACAGCAGAATACTTGTGTTGCATGCCTGCAGCCCTGGGTTTGAGACTCAGCAGAGCAGAAACTACAGGATAAGAGCGGCCTTTGTGCCCATTGGGCTGATAAACTGCTCTGCAGACAATATTCCTGTCAAGAAGAACCATGTCTATAACATGTTTAAATGTTTCAGGGAATACAAAATAAGTGATTAGAAATGTAAATGTTTAGGGAAATGTAAATGACTTTTGTACATTCAGGGCTGCTGCTTCTTCTTCATCGTCTTTGTCTCCTTCTTATTATTCTTATTCTTATTCTTATTCTTCATCTTGGTATTTTGAGAGAAGGTTTCTGTGTAGCTTTGGTGGCGGTCCTAGCACTAGTTCTTGTAGACCCAGTTGGTCTTCTGCCTCGCGAGTGCTGGGATTAAAGGCATGTGCCACCAACAGCCAACCATACAGGGCTTCTTTTTCTGCCTTTCAGGTTTTTTGTTTGTTTTTTTGTTTGTTTTTTGGAATTTCATGTTGTCAAGGCTGGCCTTGAACTCACTATGGAATGAGGCTGGTTTTGATTTCCTTGCATCCAGTATTCATTTCCTTGCATTCAGTATTTTGAGTTCAGACATGTGGCAGCAGCCTACCTTGTGTGTATGTATGTGTGCATCTGTGGTCATGCGTGTATGAAAGTGAGGGAATCTTGTGGGTGTCTTCCTCTTCTCTCCCCAGCTTACATTTTGAGACAAGGACTCTCACTGACCCTGGAGCTCACAGACTGGCTAGACTGCTGGGGAGGAGCTTCAGGGATCTGCCTGTCCCAGCTGTCCCCAGCTTTTACATGATGCAAGGAATCTGAACTCCAGTCTTCATGCTTACACAGCAGGCATTTTACTGACCGAGGCTTCTCCCTCGCCCCTCTTTCCAACCTTTGCAAAGTCTCAAGTTGCTTCTCAATAAGAAAGTGTTTTAAAACTGGACTGATAACTCGGCGGTGGTGGCACAAGGTCTTTGGAGGCAGGCAGAGGCAGGCAGATTTCAGTGAGTTCAAGGCCAGCCTGCTCTACAGAGTGAGTCCTAACTGCTTCCATCACTACTTAGATGCCATGTCTTGAAAAAGCAAAAATACACAGAGAGATAAAATAAAATAAAAAAGCTCCAAATTTAGACCATACAAGATAGCGACACATTGTCTCTTGAGTGGTAGGATTGCACGCATGTGCTACCACATCCGGCTTTATACAGAAACTTTGAGGGCTCAGTTGGGGTAGGCGCTTGCTACCAAGCCTGATGAATTCCGTCCTCTAGACCTCCATTGTGAGAGGTGAGAACAGACTCCCTTGGGTTGTCCTCTGGCTTCCACATATGCTCCATGCCACGAATATTCACTCATAAACAAATAAGCACATAATAAAATGATGATAAAAGGAAACAGGACCAAGCTGGGCATGGCGACACGTAGCTTTAATCCCAGCACTTAGACATGATCCTTATACTTTTAGACCTTGAACTTCTGATTCTTCTAAGTTGAAGGAGAAGGATCAGAACTCTCAGGCCAACCTTGGCTCAACATTTCCCAGTTGGAGGCTAGCCTGGGTTATATGAGACATGGTCGTAAGTAATAAACAAGTGGACCTAGAACCCGTGTGATGCCCGTATGCCTGAAATCTCACCAGCTGGGAGGCAGACAGAAGGATTATAAATTCAAAGCCAGCCTGAGTTACATACCAAGTTCCATGCCTGCCTGGACTGTATAGTAAGATCCTGGCTCCACAAAAAAACCCAACAAGGATTAGTTGAATATGGCAGCACATGCCTTTAATCCCCGCACTCAGAAGCAAGAGATCTTTGTGGGTTCAAGATTAGTCTATATATGGAGTTTCAGGACTACAAAGAGACCCTGTCAAAGCAATGACAAAAAAACAAAATCAATAATTGATTGAGGGAAGAAAAGGGAGAAGGAGGTAAAGACATCACGCACTAATTGAGTATACGTACACACACATGACCACACATGTTACATACATACATACACACAAACACACACAAGCTGGGGTGGTGGCACATGTCTATACTTGAGTTCTTCAAAGGTCCTGCAAATATGATGTCCCTATTGCAAAATAAATAGATACGTAAATAAAAGAAAGAATTAAAGTAAGGACAGTTAAATGCACCATGGGATCCACTACATTATGGAATAATATGGATCTGGGAAGATGAATAAAAATTTCTTAGCCAGCCTCGGTGGCACATGCCTGTAACTCTAACACCTGAGAGGCAGAGACAGGAAGATCAGAAGTTCAAGGTCATCCTCAGTTAAATATTGAATTTGAGGTCAATTTGGGTTTCAAGAAATCATCTCTCAAAAATGAATAAAACCTTGCAGTAAGAGCCTCAGTTATTAAGTAGACACACCTGTGAAGACAGACCCTCAAAGAGTTGCCTTCACCTGATGGCCAGCAGACATGACTACAGGGTGTGTTCTTAATTGTTAATTCATGCAGGGGAGCCTAGGCTCATTGTGGTGGATAATGTGATCCTGGGACAGGTGGTTCTGTTGTACAAGGAAGGTAAAGGCAGAGAGACAAAGCCAGTAAGCAGCCTTCATCCATGGTCTCTGCTTCAGTTCCTGCCTCCAGCTTTGAACCTCAGCTTTCCTCATTGATGGATGGTGAAGTGTAGTAGAAAACAAACCCCAGTCTATCCGAGTTGCTATCAGTCATGGCGTTTATCACAGCAGTGGAAACTTAACAAGGAAAGACCCAAAATGTGAGTAGACCTCTCAGCCATTTCAGTCCCTTGGGGGAGCCTCCCATTGACTATCACAATAAAGACCAGTATTTCCTGAGGGTCTAATTCTCTACAGTGGTGCAACCACCCTAGAAGATTCCAGCCAGGGCTTGTTAAGATTAACCCTTTCTGGTCCTGACTGAAGGCAGGTTTTGCTGTGAGGCCACTCTACCTTGAGACCAAATAAGGCTTGGTCCCAGCCATCCATCCCAGAAGGCTGTTCACGTCACCCCTGAGAGATAAGCAAGGTCAAAGCACTGACAAGAGTCAAAGGTCACCTTCCAGAGCAGATCTAGAGCTGCAAGTGGCTCTAGCAGATGTGATAACTCAAATGGACTTATAACAGACATCGATAGAAAATTCCATCCAAACAGAAAAGAAAATACCTTCTTCTCAGCACCTCATGGAACCTTCTCAAAAATTGAGCACATACTAGGTAACAAAGCAAACCTCAACAGATACAAAAAATTTTAAACACCCCATGCATCTTATTAGATCTCCATGGCTTAAAATTAGACTTCAACAGCAATGCTAATTCCAGAGCCCACAAACACACGGAAATTAAACAATGCTCACCAGCCACAGGTCTCCTTGCCTTCCAGCTTGCTGGATGAAAGCAGGCTATGTAGATTCAGGTAGGGGTTTGGGGAGATGCGGTAGTCCTTTGGGAGCTCAACCAACAGTGACACCCCAGGGGTGGTTGGCAGGGGCACATTGTCCTTCAGGAGGCTTCTAACAAAGACTGGGGCCTCAGAGCCCCACAGCGGCTGGGTGTGGAGTGAGCTGGGATGTTGGGGGATGCAGACTCATGAGCTCCCGGTCACCCCAGAAGGGCCCAGCAGTGGTGGTAGTAAGGGATTGTGGCTTCCCTCAGCAGGTTGCAGTTCCAGAGCCAGCATCACCACCTGAAGACACCTCGCCAAGGAGGGAATTGGCAGGTTGGGCACCTGCCTGGAGGGTACCCAGAGGGGAGTCTCCCAGGATCTCAGGTTTCTTCTGGCTCTGGGTATGCAAGGCTAACTGGAGCAGTGCAGTGGACAGGGAAGGTCCGCTGAGCCGTAGAATGAGGGGGCACAACCAAAAGGCCCTGCTGGCCACTGGCACTTCATGCAGCAGAGGACTGAGCAGCAGCTGGAGGGAGGCAGATGGGCCCAGAATGTCCAACAGCAGCAGGATGTTTGGCTCAGGCGGGAGTCCCTTGCCTCGATTGGGAGCCGTGGCCTGGGCAGTAATGAGTGCTGTCAGCTTACTGTGGCCAGGAGGACCTGGAGCACAGAAGGACACACGTAGGTGACTGCCACCCATGGCCAGGCCACCTGCCCTCTGTTCTGCAGCCTCTGCCATCTCTGCTGTCTCATACTCCAGTACTGCAAAGCCCCTCAGCTGCCCACCCTGGTCACATGGCAGGTGAAAGAAGGTGGGCACATCGACCGGGGACAGTGCCTGGCCCAGGGCATCCACATCATTGAAGCCAGGTGGCAGATGGACCACACAGAGGCACCGGGAGTGCAACAAGGCAGGGGACAGCTGCCCAGCATCTGTGCGATGCACATACAGTGTTTGGGGGCCCCAGTGGTTTGCCCGGTAAATCAGCCTTGCCCTGGCAGCCGAGTCTTTCTTCATGTACTCTGCAAAGCCATAGCCCTTAGAGCGGCCTGTGGGCTCTCTGTAAAATACGAAGCAGCGCTCCAGGCTGCCAAAGGGTCACACCAGCTTCTCACACTGTGCCTGGGTCACGCTGGGCGACAGCTTGGCCACACACAACAGAGCATGTGTAGGCTGCAGCTGAACTGACAGCTCCCGCTCTCGAAGCCAGCTCTGGTGAAAGGCCACGATGGCAGCTTCACCCTGCTCCCCTTCCAGCAGGGTCACGAAAGCTGTCCCTTTGTATTCGTCCACCAACTGTCCTTGAATTCATAGTCGCTCAGACGATCGCGATCGCCTACTTCCTGGTTGATCAAGTCCCCCGGAAGACCCCTATTAGTATCATGGCGGCAGTTACGGAACTGGCACTCAGTAAGGTCCAGGCGCTTCCGGATCTCTTCCGGTTCCAAGGACAGCAGCTCCTGTGCAGGTGCTCATCGATAGGCGGGCCACAAAGTTTCCCCTTTGGCCTCCGCTGCCAAGTTGACCAGCGGCCAGTGAGTCAAGAACTTTAAATCTTTGAAGAAAGAATTTGAAGAAGACACTAGAAGATGGAAAGATGTCCCATGCTCTCGGGTAGGCAGAATTAACGTAGTAAAAATGGCAATCTTACCAAAACCAATCTACAGATTCAAAGCCATGTCTATCAAAATCCCAGCAAAATTCTTCACAGACCTCAAAAGAACAATACTCAACCTCATATGGAAAAGCAAAAAGTCCAGGATAACCAAAAGAATCCTGTACAATAAAGGAACTTTTGAAGGCCTCACAATCCCTGACTCAAACTCTACTACAGAGCTACAATACTGAAACCGCCTGGTATTGCCATAAGAACACACAGGAGGACCAATGGAACTGAATCAAAGAATGGATATCAATCCACACACCTGCAAACACCTGATTTTTGACAAAGAAGTAAAACATAAAATGGAAAAAAGAAAGCATATTCAACAAGTGGTGCTGGCATAACTGAATATCAATATGTAGAGGAATGAAAATAGATCCATATCTATTGCCATGCACAAAGCTCAAATCCAGAAGGATCAAAGACCTCAACATGACACTAACCACACTGAACCTCATGGAAGAAAAAGTGGGAAATACACTTGCACAGACTGACACAGGAGACCACTTCCTAAATATTACCCCAGTAGCACAAACACTGAGAGCAACAGTAATAAATGGGACGTCCTGAAACTGACAAGCTTCTGTAAAGCAGAGAACATGCATGCTCAACAAGACAAAATGGCAAGCTACAGATTTGGAAACGATCTTCACCAACCCAACCACCCCCCATCAGACAAAGGGCTGTTCCACAAAATATACAGAGAACTCAAGAAATTGGTCATCAAAGGAACAAATATTCCAGTAAAAAATGTGGTATGGAACTAAACAGAGAACTCTCAAAGGATGAATCTAAAATGGCTGAAAGACACTTAAGGAAATGTTCACCATCCTTAGCCTTCAGAGAAATGCAAATGAAAATAACTCTGATATAACATCTTATACCTGTCAGAATGGCCAAGATCAAAACACCGATGACAGCATATTCTGGAGAGGATATATGGTGGGGTAAATGCTACACTCCTGCATTGCTGGTGGGAGTGCAAGCTGATACAGCCACTTTGAGCATCAGTATGGTGATTTTTCCAAAAATTAGAAAACAACGTTCCTCAAGACCCAGCAATACCACATTTGTATATATATATATATATATATATATATATATATATATATACACACAAATATTTATATTTTGGATATATATATATATCCAAAAGATGAGCAATCATACCACAAGGGCATGTGCTCAACTATGTTCATAACAGTATTGTTTGTCATAGTCAGCACCTGGAAACAACCTAAATGCCCCTCGACTGAAAAATGGATAAGGAAAATGTGGTACATTTACACAGTGGAGTACTACACAGCAGAAAAAAATAATGACATCTCGAAATTTGCAGACAAATGGATGGATGTAGAAAGCATCATTTTGAAGGAGGTAACCCAGACCCAGAAAGACAAATACCATGCACTCCCTCATGAGTGGACATAAAGCAAAGAAAACCCAGCCAATCATGCACAAACCAGAGAACCTGGACAACAAAGAGGACCTTAAGAGTGACACACATGGATCTAATGGACATGGCAAGTAGGAAAAGACAACTCCTGAGTAAATTGCGAGCATGGGGGTCATAGGAGAGGGTGGAGGGGAAGGGGAGGCTGGGAGGGGAAGGGAGAAAATTATATCTCACTAAAAACGATAAATGATTGAAAAATGTAGAGCTTGGAGTGGATAGCTGATCTTGTGGTTTCGTCTTGGGTTCGACTGGCAGGACAAACAGGCAGTGGAGACATTTGGAGAAGGTGGGGTGTGGCTGTGAGGGACTGGAGGTCAGACGGTGACAACAATGAGCGCCCTAGCAGTAGGAGAAGGCTCAATGCAGGTGTCCATAGCTGGTATTTCTGAGGCATGAGATCATAAAGGCCTGGAATTAGAACAACACTAACTGTACCAGGGTTTAGAATCCACATAGACAGAGACACAAAACAGAATTAAAATCATCAAAGGGGCCATGAGAGCTAAAGGAGTCTAAGAACACTCAAAAAGGTACTTGGGAGTTGCCCTAGCTCTGAGGTCTGCTCTAAATTTTTCATTTGCATTCTCAAGTATTTTGGTGGTTATTTGGTTTATTTTGGGAGGATTTCCCCCTCTACTTTCCCTAAAATATTGGCCCAGAAGATCAGGTGTCATTGAAGAAACCACATGTGCCAACCCCCTTCAGGAGGTGCGGATTCCGGGACCACTGATGGATTTTTTTTCTCTGATCACTTTGAACATATCAACCCACTGCCTGCTGAGTTCCTAGTTTTCTGTCTGGTGGGAAATTGGGTGAAGAATTTATGGAGAAAATGTGACAAAGTCTATTCCTCTCAGCCCCGAAGAAGTTAGTCACTTGCCCTGGAGTGTCCTGGGAAACAGAGCATTGCCACAGCATCCCAGAGTCAGTCAGAGGCTATCATGTTATTCTGATCAATGTGAGTCTACTAAGAAAGGAATTGATTGCTTTGAGAATATATGTGATGGGTTCCATGAACCAAAAGTCATGTCAGTATGTTAGGGTCTGTGAGAAGTGGACCATGCTCCCCATCCACTAATAGATGGGTATCAGTGTGTGCCAGTTGGATTTTGTCAACTTGACACACGCTGGAGTAATCTGAGGAAGAAGGAACTTAACTATCTAATAGGTAAGTCTATGGGGAATTTCAATCAGTGACTGATGTCCCTGGGTTGGAGATCATGGCTGTATATATAAAATAAGCTGGCTTAGAGAGTAAAGGAGAGCAAGTCAGTAAGTGGCTTTACTCCATGGTACCTGCTTTGGTTCCTGCCTCGAGGTTCTGGTCTTGACTTCCGGCCCTGACTTCCACTCATGGTAGCTTCTGATAGGAAAGTGAAAGGGAAGTAAAGCTTCCTTCCTCCAGTTGTTTTAGGTCATGATGTTTCTTCACAGGAAGAGAAAGCAAGTATACCGTGTCCATACCCGGTGAAGGACAACCTCCAGTGCCTGTTATAATTCACATGCTCCCACCTACTATGATTATTAAAGTGGAAAGGGTTTCTATTAGGGATTGGATGTGTAATACCCAAGGAAGGATCCTGTGTTTGAACTCTGATCCCTAGCATGTGGACATGTTTCAAAGTTGGGGAAAACCTAGTAAATAAACCCAGAAGGAAAAGGTAGGTCATGGGGTGTTGAAGAATATTATTTTAAGGTGTGTGACTTCTGTTTAGGTTGCACTTGTTGAACTCTGTGAAGCTGTGATGCTTTGCCTGTCTAAAACACCTGGTAGGCTAATGAAGATTTTAATGGCCAAACGTAAGGCAGGAGAAAGGATAGGTTTGTCAGTCACACAGAGAGTATAAATGGAAGGAGAAATCGTAGAGGAAGGAACAGAGAAAGAGCAAGAGAACAAGGAGAGGAGGATGCTAGGGGAAGCTATCCAGTTACCCAGCCACTGAGTAATAATCAAAGTAAGATACACAGAGTTTTGTTTTTTTTTTTATTAAAAAAAAAGCCTAAAAAGCCCAGAGCCAGAGTCAAAGGAGGACAGAATAATTCAAACATAAGAAAAACTGGAAAGGAACAAGCCAAGCTAAGGCTAGGCATTGTAAGTAAGAAGAAGCTACTGTGTATAATTTAATTGGGAGCTGGGTGTCAGGTCCCCAAAAGAACAAAAGAATGAAAAGAACAAACACGATCCACAAAAAAGGGAGATACAGTGAAGGCTAACTGGGTGTAACCAGCCTCCCCAGGCCCCTACCTGCCAACTGACCAGGGTAGCCTTCCTGTACTTAGGGACAGAATGTGAAGAAAACCAGTGATCTAAGCCAAGCCATCATTGGTCCATTTCTTGCTCTGACCTCACAATGACAGAACCCTGTTTCTTAACTGCTCTGGCTGAGGCTGCCTCCTCTCCTTACAGTTGAGAGGCTGATCTTCAGTTGAAATAGTGATTTAGATAGAAGTGAGCTGGTCCACTTGGTGGATATTCATTAGCTGTTGAATCTGAACACAGTGAGTTTCCTTCTAAGGTCACAGATTTGGGGTTTAGAGGTTTGTGTTTCCAGGATTGAAAATAACCCTTTCTTCCTTTCTTTCTTCCTCGGTCTGGGGTATAATTTGGGGCAATTTTTATTATCTGCATCAATTAGATGTTTACTCTATTTTAATCTTTAGTTTTAATATTTTCTCTGGGTTCATTCCTTCGTTCACCATTTTAAAACATTTGTTTACATTGACTCTCCAACATGAGTATTCTGACAGTGACATTGACCTTCACGCACATGGAAAGCTTTGACCACATTCCCCTGATTTCACTGCCTCCTTCCCACCCTTTCCAAGTCCCTTGGGGTTCTCACTTACTAACTCAGTCAGGTACTTTTCTAGTCCAGGCCCAGTCATGTGGACTCCTGTCCAGAGGACTGACAGGCACACTGGATGGTGTCCTAAGGAAGGGCAGCGATGGATTTCTGCCTGTGCTCTAGCAGAAAGCCTCCTCCAAAGTGGTTATCTTAGGATCTTCCTGGCAGTTCAAAGTCAGGGCAGGAGAGGGCCAGAAGTAACAGTTAGATCCCATTTTGGGATGCTAATGATGGAACAGGGCAGCTGAAAAGGATTCAAGAACAGAAAACGTGAAAGTCTAAAAAGAACCTGTTCTTTGAGGAAGAGAGGAAGTTTCCTTGGTGGGACATGGCACACCAGGTCCCTCCACTATCTTCTGTCCTTCTGTGTGCCTGAAACTGGCCTTTTGTGGGACGTTTTCATTTTCTATCAGGGGACAAGGTGATTGCAGTACTAAAGCTCGTGTGTTATCAGGCACGGGGTGGGGGCAATAATCATTTGGATGCAAAGGATCAGTTCTGTTGGCCAGAGACCTCAAGGAACACATTCTTGAACAAAACTACCTAGTGCTGGGATGTTCTGCCCAGCACTCCAGAGACCCACCCCAAATACCTGTCCTTTTGGAAAAGCAGGGGGACATTTTGTTGACAAGGACTGCCTTTATTTGATTATCACAAGCCTGGGCTAGAGGAAAACTCTTTCATCTCATCCTTTCTTTATTTTTCCAGACAGGGAGCCTCTCAGTGTGGCTCTGGCTGTTATGGAACTTGGTTTGTAGACCAGGCTGGCCTCGACCTCACAGAGAGCTGCTAGCCAGTAACTAAGTGTGTAATGTGTGCATATACGATGCCTTAAGGGAGTGAACTTTGTATTGACAGAGAAGGAAAGTCCTGCTTGAACTCTCGTAAACTTCCATCCAGTTTCTTTGGCTTCTGCCCCATAGCTGGTTCTGGGTGGGTCCTGTGAGGTCCATTTAAAGGGTAAATCTGTTGATTACTTAGGCAAGGTGAAGACAGCATAGCTTCAAGAACACAAAAAGGCTGAGTGCCACCCTCCCACCTCAGGTGTTGATGTCACACTCATGACACACTTGTGTCCATTGTGATGAGGAGCAGCGGGCTGCTTTCTGCCACCCGGCTAGCTTTGCCTGAAATAATTACACAGAAACTGTATTCTTTTAAACACTGCCTGGCCCATTAGTTCCAGCCTCTTATTGGCTAGCTCTTACATATTGATCTAACCCATTTCTAATAATCTGTGTAACACCACAAGGTGGCTTACCAGGTAAGATCTTCACCTGCTTCTATCTGGAGTGGGAGAATTATGGCGACTACTTGACTCAGCTTCTAGCTCCCAGCATTCTGTTCTGTTTACTCTGCCTACCTAATTTTCTGTCCTTTGAAAGGGCCATGGTTAAATTTCATTTAACCAATGAAATTAACACAAAACAGACGACTCTCCCCCATCATTTTCCCTTTTTCTGCTTAAACAAAAAAGAAAGGCTTTCACTTTAACATAGTAAGATTACATATAACAAAACAGTTATCAAGCAAGAATTACAGGTACAATATCTATTTTGTCCTTTATCATAACTAAGGAAAACTATAACTATCTATCTATTCTTCAACTCCATCAAAGACTCCAGAAGGATATAATATTACCTAAGTAAATGAGAAGTAAGCAACTTACAAAACTCTAGAAATCACAGAGACATCTCGCTGCCTGGACAGTCACCCAAAGTTCCTCTGTACCATTGGGGCATCCATCTTCAGCCTACAGGCCCATGGTATCCAGAGCCATTTCCATGAAGCAGGAAATTTCAAAGGCAGTTCAGTCACTATCTGTTGTGTCCTGCAGAATGTCTCACAGACACTTTCATGAATCAGGAACCCCGAAAGATCATCTCACCTTTAGGCAAGTTCAGCAGTCCCCTTTCTGTGGGTTCTTTGTGTCCAGTCCAGTTTATGCAACAGTCCAGGCAAGAGCAGTTTCTGGCCGAAATGGCTATCAAACTCCATAAGGAGCCTCTTCGATGCCCATCTTCCTCTTGAAGTAGATTGGTGCTGCCAGAAGCAGACGTGTCTCATTGTCATGAAAAGCCCTAAGTTATTAAAACATCAAATGCCATATTCTGCAGTCTTTGAAAGATATGAAGAATGTCTATCTAATTGAAATGTATCTATATATATCTAGAAAATCTAACGAACATGACTACAAATTTGACTATTATAGATGATTATCCATTAACAACCCATATACATTACATTTTTAAATGAACTACACAATCACAATACCTTAATCAAGATTAGAAATATATACATATAACAAAATTGACCTTAAAATCCACAAAACTGCAAATTATTCATATCTCTATCAGTCCATGTCCTGTGTCTCACAGCCAAGGTTACTTTTGAAGCACTGGGACCCTCAATATGTACAAGACAAAAGCAGTCCTTGCCCTTCTGTTTGCTTTTGCTTTTTGGTTTGGTGAGAGAGGGTCTCCTGTAGTACAGGCTGGCCTCAAGACCACTGTGTAGCCAACGATGACCTGAACTGCTGGTCCTCCTGCCTCAACTTTCCTAGCTTTAATAATTGCCATGTGCCGGGCCACAGTGGTGCATGCCTTTAATCCCAGCAATCGGTAGGCAGAGGCAGCTGAACCTCTGTGACTTTGAGGCCAGTCTGGTCTACAGAGTGACTTCCAGGACAGCCGTGATTGTTAAATAGAGAAACCCATCCTGACAAACCAATAAAAAAAGCCAAGTGCTCACCTTTATAAGACTTTTCTTGTTTTTCTGTCAATTTAATGGCCTAACCCGAATCTACCTGTATTTTAATTACTATCTTCTCCCCAGGGCCTGACAGTCAACACCTCACCACATAGGCTGAGGCCTAGCGGGATTTCTGGTCCCGCTGGTACCAGCTTGGCCACAGTCACCAAATGTAAGTTTTAACTAAGCCTCTTTTCTTCTATTTACCAATAAAGACTTGGGAGTCAGAGCCGGGCAGTGTTGGCGCACGCCTTTAATCCCAGCACTCAGGAGGCAGAGGCAGGCGAATCTCTGTGAGTTCGAGGCCAGCCTGGTCTACAAGAGCTAGTTCCAGGACAGGAATCAAAAGCTACGGAGAAACCCTGTCTCGAAAAAATTCATAAAAAAAAAAAACACAAAAAACCTTGGGAGTCAGATGTTGGGGTGATAACCTGCTAGCTCAGAGAGGCCAAGAAGCAACGAATCTACTTTCCTATTTGGACAGAGACCCAGCAAAAAAAGCATCTCTTCACTCATCCCAAACTAAAAAGACCCTGAATAGCTAAGTGCCTCCCTACACCTTCCTGTGCATCTCTCTCTTCCTATATTACTGGCTACTTTGTTCTTCCTTGGCTAATTCTAGTCAACTAGTTGCTCACTCCGCTCCCTGAGTTTCTTTGTTTTTCTTTTCTTTCTTTATTTCAGTTTGTTGAGACAGATGGATAGGCATGCCTTGCAGAGTGAGATTGGATATTTATTTAGTGGGTATGGAGGGAAGGGGAAAAAGGAGAAGAGCAGAGAGGCAGAGAGAGACAGAAACAGAAGAGGGAAGAGGAGAGGTAGGGAGAATGGAGTAAGGCAGAAGCTTCCTCTTCGGGAGGAGAGATGGGAAAATCCACATTCCCCTGATCTCACTGCTTCCTGGCCACCCCTCCCAAGTCCCTTCATGTTCTCATTTTTTCACTCAGCCGATCTGTACTAGGTGACAGAAGGGAAAAAAAACCCGTGAGCTGTGAAAAGCCACCATTTGTCCTTTTCTTGCTCTGACCTCACAATGACAGATGCCTGTGCCATCACATCTCTGGCTGAGGTTGCCTCCTCTCCTTACAGTGCAAGCGGGTTCGTGAGGTGGAAAGTGGTTGGAGCTCTGTGCTGGTGAAAGAGACTGTTTGGACTTTCAAGATCTGCTGGATTCCAACATAGTAAGTTTCCCTCCAGCTTTGTTTCCTTTGATTGTTGTTGTTGTTGTTGTCTGTGTATTTATTCATTTTCTGGCTTGATTTATGAGCCTACTTTTTCATGTTTTTTCTTTAATCTGTTTATTTTGTGAGTGTATGGGAGGAGAATTCAAGACAGAAAGTCTCTGTGTAGCCGGGCAGTGGTGGCGCACGCCTTTAATCCCAGCACTTGGGAGGCAGAGGCAGGAGGATCTCTGTGAGTTCGAGACCAGCCTGGTCTACAAGAGCTAGTTCCAGGACAGGCTCCAAAACCACAGAGAAACCCTGTCTCAAAAAAACCAAAAAAAAAAAAAAAAAAAAAAAAAAAAAAAAAAAAAAGAAAGTCTCTGTGTAGCTATGGCCTTCCTGGAACTCAGTCTGTAGATATGGCTGGCCTCAAACTAAAAGATTACCTGCTTTGCCTTCTGAGTGTTGGGATTAATGGCATGTGCCACCACAGCCCGGTAGTTTTTATATTTAAGTTGTGCATCTTGGGGTATAACTTTTATTATTTTTATTTTATGTGTATGAGTATATTGTTTTCTTTCTTTGTGTGTACCAAGAGCCTCGCCCCTGTGGAGGTCACAAGAAGAAGACAGATTAGCTAGAACTCGAATAACAATTGATTGTGAGCACCATGTGTGTTGGGCCTTGAACCAGGGTTCTCTGAAAGAGCAGGAGGTGCTGTTAAACACTAACTCATCTCTCCAGAACCTCTCTCTTTAGTTTTGCTTCTTCATTTACTTTTGTTATGTGTTCTTTGGTCCGTTTCTCTTTTCTCATATCAAGCCTTTCCTTGTTATGGCGTACCATATCATAGGAACAATTTAGTCCTGGCAATCGCAGGAACATCTCTAATGCATTCTGAGCACTTGATCATGTGATTAACCCACACTGCTATGCTTTCTTCTCACACGACCTCCTCCACATTCCTAGGAGCCTCCTCTTATGTTGAGGACCTCCTCCTGCTCCCAAGTTCCACATATGAGAGAAGAAAAGTGACACATTTGAAGGACTGGCTTTTCCCATGTAGAGCGATCTTCTCCAGTGACAACCATGTTCTTGAGAGCCCCACAGTTTCATCCTTCTCTATGGCCGTCCTTCTGTATGACTGTGGCACTCTTGCCCTTAATTCTGTGTCATTGTTGTGTTGTCAGTCTAAATGCGTAGAGATATCCTTGCAAGGATCCTTGGGAGCATATTGTAACCATGAAGTATGGCCTGGCTTATGTGAATTTGGTGAAAAGTATTAAGTAGTATTATTAAGGACTTTACATCTATGTTCATCATGGAAATAGCCTCTATTTTTCTTCATTGTGTTTTCCTGGTTTGGGCATGAATGAGTTTGGAACTGCTAAGGACCTTTCTATTTTGTGGAGTATTGAGGAACACTGACATTTGTTTTCAAGAGATTGGAAGGATTCATCAGTAGGTTTGCCTGCTCCTGGGGTTCCTATGCAGATTCTTTCCTCATAAATATTTCAATCTTGTTCTTTATCAAATCTTCTTACTTGAATTTATATCAAGAAGTTTCTCAATTCCATCCACATTTTCCAGTCCATGAGAAGGACTCTCAAGGTTTTCAAAAACAGATTTCTTTGGGAGATGGGTTAGCCTGGAGAGACAGCCCAGCAGTTAGGAGCATGGACTCTTCTTGCAAAAGACCAGGTCTGCCTCACAGCAATCCCATGACAACATAACTTCCTGAAGTGCCGCACCTAGGGGATCTGTTGCCGTCTTATGTCTTTCCAGGTCATAGAAATAAAATTAATCAAAAAGACTTATATCACTATTTAAAATTATATATAGTACATGTGAGTATACATTTAGGCGACCTCAAGTGTGTGTTTGTGTGTATACATAAGTGTGTGTGTGCGTGCGCGCGTGTGTGTCTGTGTTTGCCCTTGTGATCGTCCACGCATGTGTTTGGATGCCCTCAGAGGTCAGAGGTATAGGATCTCCTAGAACTGGAGGCAGTGATCCACCTGACCTGGGTCCTGAGAACCAAACACAGGTCCTCTGCCGAAATAATAAACCTTCTGACCTCCTGAGCCATCTCCCCACCAAGACACTCTGGGTTTTCGGGGTTTCTGTTGTCTCATCAACTTCTCATGCATATGATTTTATTAGTATCTTGTCTCTCAATGAGTGTTCAACTCAAGTAAGAGGATGATTCTCCTGTCCAATCAGTGGCTCGTAGCTTCTGCGACCCTTTGTTTTATTCTCTCCGTTTCTGGGTGAATCCGGCCAAACTGACCTGTGTTATGTTCTGCTGTCCACTGCTTTGGAAGGTACTTCCTTCCCTTCCTGAGCACTACGTAGCTGGTTAGGTTGCCTGAAATATCGGTGACTCTTTTTCTCTTTGGAATGTAGGAATTGATAGTGATAAACATTCTCATTGGTGTGATTTAAACTGTTTGTTTAAAGTTCCCGTTGTGTTTCAGCGAGAACCTGGCCATGGAGGAGGTCAGAGAGACCCTCTACTGTGACAAGGAGACATTTAGCAGTATCTATCAAATGCTGACAACTCTGGGACGAGGAACCTTTGCCACAGTTAAACTGGCCTTTCACATGCCCACTGTCAGCTACGTGGCTGTGAAGATTCTGGCAAATGTGAATGGGGACTGCGCCCGGAACAACAATGAGGTTGATATAATGAGATCCCTCGTTCATCCGCATATAATCAGGTTCCTTCAGGAGGTGCAGACACGGGACATGACGTATCTCATAATGGATTACGCCTCCAAAGGGGACCTGTTGCGTCAGATTCGCAAACCGGGAGGCTTACAGGAGTGCGAGGCTCGAAGGCTGTTTGGACAGGTAGTACAGGCAGTGAAGTACTGCCACGACAACTGTATCGTCCACAGGGACATTAAGGCAAATAACATCTTGATCGACGCCTCTGGAAATGCCAAGCTCTGTGATTTTGGCCTGGCAGTCAGAGTTGTCCCTGGGACAAAACTAAAGACTTTCTGCGGCACTCTGGCCTACTGTGCCCCGGAACTCTTTGGAGTGGAGCCATACGATGGCTATGCCAGCGATGTTTGGAACTTAGGCGTGCTCCTCTACTACATGGTGGCCAGGCACCTTCCGTTCCAAGCGAGCTCTCCTATGGGGTTGAAGCAGCAAATTTTGGCTGCAAACTTCAGCGTTCCTCATCATGTCCCACTTGATATTTTCAATGTAATCGTGGAAATCTTCATGATCAGCCCCAACAGGAGGCCCACCATCAGTCAAATCCTGACGCGCCCCATGATCAGGGACAGCCAGGCACGGGAATACATCCAGAGTCTCCCAGGCACCCTGAGCCCTAGCATTGTCGGCACCATGGCAGGTGAAGAAATACTTGAGTGTCTAGAAGACCAAAAATTTAATCAGGCGACGGCCACACACCTGAGTCTGCAACACCAGGCACCCGGGGGAGACAGCTGCCATCACCGGGTGAAACCCACAAAACCCATGGAGCCAGGCCTTGTCCTCAACCTGGCCGATCTTCACACTTTTTCTGGAACTCTCAGGAAAGCTGCTGAGCCTACTTCCCCAACCTTCATCGTGCCATGTGAGCCCCAGGAGAAAGAAGATGAGAATTCCAGGCAGGGTGGCAGAAGGCATAGCGTGCCTGCCACCCTGTGCTGCCAGCCAAGGAGGATCCACCTTGCCCACCTATCCCACCTGCGCTGTCCTGTGGCTGATTCGCTCATGAGCAGCAGCCTGGACAGCAGCAAGAGTTTCTCTCCATCGATGATCAGGTTGTATGGCAGCCTGACGGCGAGTGCCCAGCCATTTTGCTCTCTGTACCACCCTCATGGGGCAGACCACAATGAGGCAGCAAATGATGCAGAGAAAGGCTGGAGCTCACTGGGGACGGCTCTGCGTGTAACCCCCAAAGGCTCCTCCCTTGGAGACACACTGCAGGAAGAAGTGACCACCAGACAGGAAGAGGCCATCAGCCCTGGTCAGCGCCAGGATGCCGGGCCAGCTTCCTCCCGAAACCAGAGGCGTCAACGCTGGAAGAGGATCAAGAAAACCATTGTCAATGGCTTCCGACACCTATGTTGCTGCATGCCTCCTGCAGAGAGTAACCATGCCTCCCATGAGAACCAGGCTCCACAGTCAGGGGATCCTAGAGGCACCCATAGAACCAGGTGAGCACCTTTCTCATTTCATCTGATTTGTACTTTTGGTCCTGTCCTTTGTGATAAATGATGCCTGTGTCCACTCGTGGCACACTGTGAGCATAACAATCTGTCACTTCAGAAAGACCAGGTGTCCCCTGCAGTGTGACCTCAGGCTTGTTGAGCAACATGGGGACAGCAGAGATGCTGAGTGAAGTAGGGAGAGGTGGGGGCAAGGCCAAAGGAGGCAAAGATTCCTTGGAGGACCAGTCAGGTACTTGGGCGCTGCAGGGCAGTGCACTAAGTCTTGTGTGTTTTGAAGTCACTAAGAGTCTCCTTCCTGTGCCTTTCTCTTTGAAGCCCCGAAGAGGTCAAGCCCCAGCTCAGTGGCTTCTGAGCCACGAGTTGGGGATCGGTCTGGATGAGATTCAGACAGCCCCTCTGGGGACCCATGCCAGATGCCCAGGACACTGTCTGGCCACAGGCACCTCCCGCAGAGGAAGCGCTGTCTACTCCAGAGAACATCTATCTCTCCAGGTAAAATCCCAGGCAGGAAGGGTAGGCTTCCCACAGGGTCTAGCTCAGTGTGGAGGACTGAGGTGCAAAGGTGCCCTAGGCTGTCTTGTGGAACAATAGCGCCTTGCCCTCTCCCCATGCCTGCGGAAACATCAGAAGAGGTGCTCTGGGTAGTGACTGTCCTTTGCCCAGTTTCTCTGCAGAGAACATGGTCTTCTCCATAGAGTGAGACTTCCCTCCCCCAAGGAGAGTATTCCTAGTCAGCCTGCCCTAAGTTGGGTTGCCAGGTTGAGAATGTGTCCTGCAAGCAGCCCTGTAGAGGGCTCCTCTAGAGGGCAGGCTCCTGCAAGAACCTTTAGCAGGAATCCCCACAAGTCATCCCAGCAGGTTCCATTGCTTGAGTCCTCAGACCCAAAGCTTGGGAAAATCTGAGCTGGGGAGTGAGTGACCCCAGGGCAGCAGAGTCCCCCCTCTCCACCAATTCTGCCTTCCAGCTACTCACCTCCTGCCTCTGCCTGCTTGCTCCTTCAAGGCCACCATTCTCATCAGTGACAACTAGCTCCTGCACTTACCACCATGTGCCACACCCTGAGGGACTGGTAGGTGTCAGATTGGAGTGAAACCTGAAAACCTAATGAGGGGTCAGCAACCTGCTGTGCCTCCTGCCTCCAGCTTGCCTGAGTCTGCCTGAGTCTGCAACTGGCCAGTGAAATTCTTTAAGAAGGCTTCTGTTTTTCTCAGCCTTTTAAAGGTGAGCAGGCTTTTCCACTTCTTTTGGAGATGGGTGGGGTGTGCTTCCCGGAAGCTGCCTCGTCCATGCCACAGTCACATTGGTAAAATCTCATCTCGTGTTCTTTCTGCCTAGACCTTGTCAACCTGTGACAGCAAGAGACCCAGAGAAGACTGTGCGACTGGTGTGGTGGTCCATCTCTCCAGCTGTCTTCCTCATTAGAACCATCCTGGGTATCTTCTATATTCAAGAATGTGTCCCAGCATTCAGCGCAGGTCGTTGTGGTGGCGGATATCCCGGCCTCTGGTGCCGCTCTATTCTCCTGCCTCCCCCCCAAATTTTATGGCGAAGTCTCCAGACTCGAATCCCCCTCGTTTCTCCTTGGAGCCCTGAGGTTTCAAGATGCAGAAGTGTGGATTACCCGAGCCCCTCCAGACTTTACCCCACAGTGGTGAGTGGTCACTCCCACCCTGCCCGCTAGGAGAATCCCCCAAACACACACACACACTGGAAACTGAACCCACCCCACACTGTGAACCTAGAACTGTAGACAGCCTTTCTGATAACCCGGATAATCAGCCATGTTCTGTCTGCCCAGGCTGGTTTCTTAAGTCCCAGCATTGTCTGGCCTCGGTTTCTTGAGTCTGGAACTACAAGTGGGTGTCACATGTTCTTTTGTTTTGGAGAATCACTTTTAGTTTGTTTGTTTGTTTTTCAAGACAGGGTTTCTGTAGCTTTGGAGTCTGTCCTGCTGTCCTGGAACTAGCTCTTTTAGACCAGGCTGGCCCTCAAATCACCTGCCTCCCGAGTGCTAGGATTAAAGGCGAGCACAGCCACCACTGCCTGGCTTTGTTTTGGAGAATCTTAACATCCTATGCAGTAGTTAAACTCGGATCTTTCTGCTTCTACCTCCCAAGGGCAGCTACCGAGCCCAATTTTATACAATGCTGGTGATGAAATCCAGGGCCCATTCATACTAGGCACAAACTCCATATCTGAGCCTCGTCCCTTGCCCGCCTGCCTTAAACATTACTTAACCATTTTGATGGGGATTAGATTTAATGTCAGCACTCAGGAGACTGAGGCAGGAAAATGGTAGGCTTCGCGGCCAGCATGAGATAGGGAATACCAAGCTAGCATCACACACAAAGGGTCTGTCTCAAGAAACAGCCAGGAGCCGGGTAAAGCCAGGTCGTGATGGTGCAGCACATGGGAGGCAAAGGCTGGTGGATCTCCGAGTTCCCTGCCAGCCTGGTCTACAGAGTGAGTTCCAGGACAGACAGGGCTACACAGAGAAACCCTGTTTTGAAAAGCAAATATTAAAAAAGAAGCAAGCAAGCCAGGAACGGTGGCACGTGTCTGTTTGCAGTACCTGGGAGGTGATGCAGGCTGATCAGGAGTTCTAGGCCTCACACAAGCCCCACACAACAGAAGTTAGTTGAGACAAAACTCAGGGTTTTAGCACCCTAGCCTAGAAAAGCTGCTTCTTCTAGCCCCGGCCTCCCGCTTTGCAAAGGATCTAGCCAGCCTCTGCCTTCTCCCTTTCTTTCCTCAGACTCAATGGGTGGCATGTGCCTCTCTCTGGCTCACAGACTGTTAAGGGCAAACTGGATGGCAAGAGATGCTGATGCCAGGTCCTTACCGGCAGCCCTCAAGCTGGAGAAGCCACCTTGCTGGCATCGTCAACAGAGGTGGGAGGAAGACTCACTTGCCTTTTGTAGAGTTCTTCAACCCTGTCCTTGTCTGTTCCCTTCACTGCTGACTCTCTGTACCTTGTACTCATGGTCGTCTATTTTCTTTGCAAAAGCATTTGACTCTTAAACCCCACAGTGGCATATCTATTGTTTCCTTCTAATGAAGAATCCTTTCTTTTTCTCTCCTCTTGTTTGGACTCCGGTTTACTGTATGTAGTCCCGGCTGCCAAGGATCGTTGATCATCCTACCTTCAGCCAACTGAGTGTAGGTGGTATAGGTATGTAACTTGTCTCAGTGGGTTTTAGAAGATTTACTTTTTAAATCATTTATGTAGGGGTAAATATCCTTCATCTTTAATCCTTCTGCCTCTGCATAGAAATGTAGGGATTACAGGAATACCACACCAAGCCTGGTTTGTTTGGTTCTGGAAACCAAACACAGGTTTCTGCATGGTGGGCAAGAGTTACCCCAACTGAGTCACACCTGGAGCTCAGGGAGTCTAGCCTCAGACTTCGTATTTCTCTCTGTAGCTGAGAAATACCTCCTGATGGAACTGCAGATCTTACCCATTGACCCTGATTTTTCTCTTGCTTTCTTTCTGTCTCTCTTTCTCTCTCACTTTTTTTCTTTTAGCCTTTCTAGATGACCTGTTTTACTGACTGAGAGTCTTTAGAAGTTGCACACACAAGGGGTGTAGCTGGACACCACTCTTCTTCTGAAGCTAGTGAGCTGTATTCTGGGTGGGAGGGAGGAAGAGGAGGCTGTCCCAGTCATGTGTCATCTCAGAGTCCCCAGACTCTCCCCTGTGTATCCAGGCAGCGTTGAAGGTAGGTTCTGACCAGAAGCCCTCGAGTCGCCCGCAACTAACTCCCTATGCACCTGCGTTAAACAAAATGGAAGTCACCAGCCCTAACCAGCCCATGTCCCGACCTCAGGCTGATGAAACTAGGAAGATGGAGACTCACTCCCACTGCTTGAAGCTTTAGTCACCTCACCCCTTGGGGCAATCTCCTATCCCTCACATTTAGACAGTTCTAGGGAGTTTGTGGATTTGTCTTAAAACTAGATGATTGAGCTAGGGTGAAGGTGAATGCCTATAATCCCAGGACTCTGGAGGTTTAGACTAGTGACTAGCCATGAATTCAAGGCCAACCTGTTCTCCATGAGGAACAGTAGTCTAGGCTTTGGTGGCTCTCTGTCTAAAACACAGAAAGTGAACGACAGGACCAATGCTCAGTGTGCCTAGCATACACACTGGCTCTGGGCCTGGCTTCTTTAGCATAAAATGAAACCAGGTGGAGCATGCCGCAAATCCCGGTATTGGGGGGCAGACACAAGAGGATCAGAAAGTCAAGGCCATCTTCCAACACAGAAAGTTGGAGGCCAGTCTAGGAGGAATGCCACTCCTTTTGAAAAACCAACAACACCTACCCCCAAATCTTAATGCCCCAATCTGAGAAAACAGTGACATAGCAGCCCATTCCAACCACGTATTCCTAGTGAGTCAAAAGATCTTTGTGACAGAGAGAAGAAAATATGGCTTCCAGATGTGCAGGGTTATTTTCTGCGACTCACATCTGGAATTATCCTGAGCCAATTGAGTTCATCCTTGTGCACAGCACTGAGGACTGTGGTAAGTACTCCCTGCTGGCCCTGTGGTAGGCACTGACAGGAAGGTTTGGGGAGCATGGAGACCCCCACTTGTGCAAATGAGAAAGGCAGGAAGGCTGCTAGCCCTGCCACCCCTCAGAAACTCTGATGTTGTGCTGCCCCCTTGTGGCACTTCTGTACCAGTTCCGTTTTAATGCGCCTGGTTTGCTGGGGTCTCTGCTTCAATTCCTGCCACAAACTGGGGTGAGTGGGTTTGCTCAGAGTTGGGGTGGGGGGATGCTTCCACTGCTCTGTACCCATCTGACGTGATTCTATCCTTCTTTACTTCATTCCATTTCTACAGTATCTTAATAAAAGAACAAAATAGCTGTCATAGATGTTCTGCCCAGGGGTTGTTCCTGAAGAAACTTCATAAACCACATTGCTGGTTCTTCTGGCCCTGCTGTTTATAATGAGAAACGATTGGCACTAAGCAAGAGTGTGAAATCGACGCCCTGGGTGAGATTCAGAAGCACAAGAAGCCTGACAGTGACTGTCTCTCTGAACAGTGTCTAGTTACCTTGTTTGGTATGTGTTCATGTGCAGAATCCAAGGAAAAGGACCTGACTGCAAAGTGTTCTAAGACTAGAGTCTCGTGCCCCATGTGCTAAAAGTCGACCCCAAGCCTTGCCCGTGTTAGCAATTCTTCATTATGTTGTGCGAGTTTGTTCAGAAAGGTCAGACTTCAAAGGGGAAATTGTGGAACTGTGAGTGTTGCTCAAGGGTAGAAAGCTTGCCCAGCAGGCCAAGGTCTGGTAATAGGTTTTCTGCCCCTCCCCCACAATAGGTTTACTGATATGCCAACGAAGCCGAATGGAAAAATAAACAACAGGTTTATTAGAACAATGCCACTCCCAGGTGGGCCCTGTGGTCCCAGAGATTGGGACCTGAAAAGTCATTCCCCTGAAAAAAAGCAGGAAGATTTTCTAGGTTGTAGACAAGGGATCATGACATGTCAACCATACAAACCATGGGCTTAGGCCAGGACTTGGGTGACTGGCAACTTCAGAGGAGGAAGCTACAATAGCCACCAATAGTATGGCTTTTTGACACCTTTCCTTTGTTGGAGACTCTCTAGGCGGGCAAGGTTTGGAGCGGGAGAGAGACAGGAATGGGGCTTTCTGGATTGTGCAGGGGGTGAGGTTCCAACCAAACACTTCAATTTGATCCTCAGCACTGGAAAAAGAAAGCAGTGAAAAAGACATGGAATTTTCACTGTGCAGAGGAGGACCCATGCCCAGGCTTTTGCTTTGTGGTAGGAGGAGTGACCCATTCAAGGGGGGGAGATGGTCACTGTGCAGGCACTTTGAAGTTGTATTTGAGGGAAACCACACACCCTAACATTGGTAATTGTTGTGTGTGTGTCTTAATGTTGTCCTTGCGATCCTGTAACTCACTCTGTAGACCAGGCTGGGTTCACACTCACAGAGATCTGCCCGCCTCTGCCTCCTGAGTGCTGGGATCAAAGGTGTGTGCAGAGTCAGGGAGGGATGGAGGCAGGAGCTGAAGCAGAGATCACGGAGGAGGTTACTTAGCCGCTGGCTGGCTGGCTCTCTCATAGTTGCTTCAGTCTATTTCCTTATGCACCCCAGGACCGCCTGCCCAAGGGGGCACTACCCACAGCAGGTTAAGTCTTCCCACATCAACCATCAATCAGGATGATGCCTCTCAGGCTGGCCCACGGGCCAATGCGATGGGGAGGAACCCCTCGTCTCAGATGACTTAATTTGGCAAAGAAACCACACAGAGTTGTGGCTCAGCCACTGTCTCAGGCAGCCCTGGGTTGGCCTAAGCAGTGGGAACATGGCTCTGAATCGGGTCCAGAAGGAACTGCCTGGTCACAGAGGGATCGTCTTGCTCAGTGTTATGCAATAAGGACAGTCTTACCAGGAAGGGGTTTTCTCACTGACCATCCACTCCCTTACAGGTTATCCTTCCAAACCCCTAAAGGTTTGCTTTCACTACCAAAATCTATCACCCTAATATCAGCAGCAATGGCAGCATCTGCCTGGACATCCTGAGGTCCCAGTGGTCCCCAGCATCGACTTTGTCCAAAGGTAGAGACACAGACATGGACTCAGCATGTCTGTCTCCTGTACTTTCCCCTCTTGCTGGTAGTGTACATGGGAACTCAGGAGGAGCAGACGGCTTGCCCAGACCACAGAGCCCTGCCCAGTCCTGTGCCCACTGTAAGGAGATGGCATGTGAAGCCCAGTACCTTTGCCCTAGTAGTTCTCAGCAGTCAGTTACTGTGTGAAGCTCAGAACTGCTAGGTGGGGAGAAGAAGACAGCATCAACCCAACTTGCATTTCAGCTAAAAGTCAAAAAGGCAAATATTAAATATGAAACGCTTCTTTTCCTTCCTTCCTTCATCCAAGGAGGACCAACACACACACACACACACACACACACACACACACACACACACACACAGAAGCTTGGCTATCACAGTGCTCTTAGCCACGGCTCCATCACGAGCATCTTTAGTTTCTAAATGGTCCACTTATCAACAGGGCAAGGGAAGGCAATCTTAAAAGGGCTCATGTACTTTGAAGACAAATGACAAAATGATGAGTTTAAAAGTTGAGAGTGTTGGGCTGGAGAGATGATTAAAAGCACAGGTCCTGAATTCAATTCCCAGCAACCAAATTGGGTCTCACAATCACCTAGAATGAGATCTGGTGCCCTCTTCTGGCTTGCAGGCACACATGCAAACAGAACAATGTAGACATAATAAATAAACCTTTTTTAAAAATTGAGTGTGTGGAATTATAGAGGTGAAGGTGGGATATATGTGCTGGAATCAAACCTAGGGCCTGACCACCTAGGTAAATGCTCTAGCACAGAGTTGTTACACACAGACACACAGACACACACACACACACACACACACACACAGCCTCTGATCTCTACAGAGGTTGGATTTGCTGCCACCTTAAGGCCAGGCCAGGCCCGAGGGCTAGAAGTGAGCCAAGAACTTCCTGCCTAAGTAGAACTGATCTCATCCCAAGAAGATAAGGTACAGAGTGAAACTACTTTAAACAAACATTTCTGAGCAGGGTTACACTTGGTTAGAAACAGATAAGACAAATGTGTTTAGCATAACATAAAAGGGCTCAGATTTGGTATCAAGAGCTTTGGCAAGAGATGCCTTGGGAACACCTGCTTCTTGCAAATTCCCGACATGCTTCCCGTCAGGGTCCTGTAGTTCCACAGTGCCTTTTCTCTGGGCCCCACTTGCAGGTGACACTTTTCCAGGACTTGTTTTTCTGTTTGTTCTGCTTCCCCTTTCCCTCCTCTGCTTCTGTCTAGACTTGTCAATCAGGGTTGCAAAGAAGGCGGGGGTGGGGCAGGTCTTTGCCTCTGTCTTTGCACTTCATCTCAGAGTCGCTAGTCTGGAGCAAGGTGTAAAAGAGTCGGGCACAAGGAAGCTCTCTGGATGATGCTGATGGTGAGGGGGAGTGATTCTCAGTCAGGAGCTGGCTCTCCTCTCGGGATGTATGTGTGTGGTATTTGGTTTTCTTTCCTGTGACACGCAGTGTTCCAGGCTGGCAGCATGCTGTGAACAAAGACAATTGCATTCTCTCATCTCCTTAGCTGGGACTTGGCAAAGGCTGAAAACAAATCATGCACCTGCTTAAACTTTCTGGCATGACAAAGAAGCCTGTCCCCTTCTCTTCCACAGGAAGTGCTTCTAGACTGCACTCGAACAAGCCCTAATTAAGTCTTTCCTGGATCCATCTTTTTCTCCAGCCTTTTCTTGGACTTAGATGTGTAATTAAGAGGAATATCAAGAGACAACATTTCTCTTGACCAAAGGGCTGGGATGTAGCTCGGTTGATAGAATGCTTGCTTGCTTGTCTGGCATGTCCAGTGTGCCCCGAGTTCAGTCCTCAGTGCTGGGGTGGGGAGCGGGGAGAAACAAGAAAAAACCAAAACAACAAAAACCAAAGAAACAAAACTGGCATAGGGCTCAGCTGGAGAGCCTGGGGTGTAGGTCTGGAGGTAGAAACACCTGCCTAATGTAGACGAGGTCCCTGGTTGGAGCGGAAAAGCAAGCTAACAGGAAAAATTAAGATGATTTTGATGGAAAAAATTGATTGCAATTATAGAACATTTTCTCAGATGTTTGTTTCTCGCATTTTTGTCATTTTGTCTCTTAGGAAGAAATGCTTCCAGCCAATACAGTCACACTCACATGCTCACTCTCTGACACAAATGCATACACATTCACACATTCTTACACACACATACACATTCATACACACATGGATACACAGTCACACACACATGCATACACATTCACCCACACATGCATACACAGTCACACATACTTACACACCTGCATACACATTCACACGCACATGGATACACAGTCACACACAAATGCACACACAGTCACACACACATGCATACACATTCACACACACATGCATTCACAGTCACACATACTTACACACCTGTATACACATTCACACAACATGCATACACAGTCACACAAACTCACAGACGTGCATATACATTCACACTCACATGCATACACATTCATGCACACATGCATACACAGTCACACACAAATGCATACACAGTCACACATACTCACACACACATGCATACACAGTCACAGACACATGCATACACAGTCACACACACATGTATACACAGTCACACACACATGCATACACAGTCACACACACATGCATACGCAGTCACACATACTCACACACACATGCATACACAGTCACACATACACACACATGCATACACAGTCATATATACTTACTCACATGCATACACAGTCACACACAAATGCATACACAGTCACACATACTCACACATGTATACATAGTCACTCATCACACATGCTTATACAGTCACACATATACACATATGCATATATAGTCATACATACATACATGCAAACACATACACACATACATTCACATTCACACTCACATACTCACATGAATTCACATACACACATGCATACACAATCACATACACACATATACATTCATGCATTCACACACAGCAACTAACACTCACCTGCATTCCTATTCACATACACACACGCATTCCATTCACACTCGCACACACATGCATACACACTCACACATAACGACATTTTGGTTAAGGGTAGAACATGTGGACACGGTGGTCCTTTAGGATTGTGTCGCGGAGTGACACGGTAGTCCTCTTAATTTGTGTTAGTAGACTCTGTTTGTGTGCAGTGTACATTACATGTTTGCACAGGGATAGACCTGCCTACCGGTGAGTATCTTAGGACCATCCTCGTCCCCAGCTATGTCTGTACACACTGCAAATTTGTGTGCTTTGTATACAGAGAGAGACTTAAACAATTTGTCATGTATCAGGGCTTTCAAGACAAACCTCTTTCTCCCAAGTGTGTGAACCACCGATGTTAAAGAGCAGAGAGAAGCAGAGACTACATCTGGAGGACAGAAAGAGAGGGTGGGGTCTATACGAGACAGGGAAGCCAGGGCTTCCAAGAGCCATCCTGCCTGGATCAGACGCACCTGGCCTCAGCTGCTGGCATCTCCACAAACCTACTGTTCTGGCTGGGTGACCTGGGGCATGGCTTCTCTAAGCCTCAGTTTCTCAACTGTGAAATGGGATGAGAGAATCTACTTCACAGAGGCGTGGCAAGGATTAGATGAGGTCATGCCCATCGAGTATCCTGCTAATTTGATGTGCCTGTATGACTTCTGTCTCTCTGTGTGTGTTTTTGTATTTTCCTGTCCACTTTACTCCCCTTCCAGGGGTCTGCTAATGCTGTTTCTTAGTTGAATGTTTTTTCTCCACCTGCTCCAGGGCCCATTTGCACTTTTTACACCAGCGTAGGGAGTGCTGGGAGCTAGAAGACTGATTCCTGGTAGCAAGGCAGCTACCCAGCTTGGGAAGGAGAGACCAAATGAGCTCTAGGAGAGAGGTCTCAGCCTCAGAAGCTCTGGCTCTGGCCTACTTTCCTTCTGTAATTCTCGTACAGGCCAGAAGATGGGACTCTGGACCCTGAAGTCAAGGGCCAGGGCACTGCCTCCACATCTGAACTAAAGGGAAATCAGATCCCTTGCCCTGCCCTGCCTCTCTTACTGTGCTGAGACCTGTCTTATGGGGCGGCCAGGTAACAGGGACATTCTCCCTTTGGCCACCACCTTTGTTCAGGGCCAGTCTAATGCTTCAGGGTTGTCCTATCAACCATCCCACCCTCTGGCAGCTTTTCCAAGATAGGGCAGCACATCCTCCAGGAACTCCAGGACCAGCCAGGCTCATTGTCCTCAGCTCCATGGAGACACGTCCCCTGTCACATAACCAGGTTCCTTCTGTCACATACCTTTGCAGTTTCCTTCACAGTGGCTGTCATAACTTACAGAATGACCTTGTTGACTTACTAACCCTAACCTAACCCCTAAGTCCCAAGGGGGCAAACTTTTCTCATTGCTGGTTCCCCAGCACTGAACAACCAGGTCTGGGTACATGAGATCTCAGCAAAGCCATTGTAATCAACAAATGCTGATTGAATCCCTGCTTAGTGATTGCCTGATCAAGACTTTGTTTAGTTTTCCTGTGATGCTGCTTTCTCACTAGTGAAACAGAGAGGATAGAGACACCACAACTGCTGCAATGAACGACACATTTTATATCATTAGGTCCTGGTATGTAGAGGGGCTCCTGAAAACCTTTAATGGTCTGATTTCTTGTTATACAGGGAAATGAAGTCTGCACTCAGTACCCAGCGCTCCACAGTCGACAAGAGCATTTTCTAAGGCAACACTCACTTCTACTGCGCCTTTCGACAGCACTTTCTGTGTTGGCCTGGTTGTGGCTACTCTGCACGTGTTACCATGCTTAATCTTCACTCTAGACTTGAGCTGTTGGCGTGCTCTTTATTTCGGCTCAATAAGATGTGTGCTGCGCATGTCGAGGCCTGAGGACAGCTTACAAGAGCTGGTTTTCTTTTTATTTCATGTCGGTCCTACTGATGAAACTCAGACAATAAGGTCCTGCTGGACCTCCATACATTGATGAGTAGACTGCATAGTGCACATGTGTTTGCAGACCTCTAGATGCTCAGCATCCTTAGTGGCTGTGTGGAGTGCAGAGGCACAAATCATTGTTTGTGAGATTAGAAACTGGGCAGCGGGTTTTTTATAGAAGATCAGAAATAAAGGTGCATGGTGTGTGTGTGTGTGTGCGTGTGTTTTGCACATTCCTGTGTGACTCACATGGGGAGGCCAGAGGTCTAGGTCTCAATAGCTCTTTACTTATTTTTTTAATGTGCACCAGTTGTTTTCCTGCGTGTGTGTCTGTGCACCACATTCATTTCTGGTGTCTGAGGAGACCAGAAGAGGTGGACCGATTCTGGGACCGCCATTGTGGATGGCTGTGAGACACCATGGGAAACCAGCCCAGGTCCTCTATGAGAGCAACAGCTTCTCTTGCTGCTGAGCCATCTCTCTAACCCTTTCCACCTTATTTGTTAAGACAGAGCCTCTCAATAGATGGAGCTCCTGGTAGATTGGTCTATACTGGTTGACTAGCAAACCCCAGAACGCACGGTTTCTATCTTCCCCAGTTCTGGGGTTACAAGCTTTTGCCACCAAACCCAGCTTTTTTCTCAGGTTCTGGGCAGGGGACTCAGGTCCTTAAACTTTCATAGGAAGCCTGTCTTAGACAGAGCCATCTCTCCAGGTATATAGTCCCTTTCCAGGGACATCAAGGCTCAGTCTTGTTTCCAGTTTTGGTTCCAGACAATGGATGGTATGCAGAAGTTGTGACTTATTTGTTCATTTATTTTGAGATAGGGTGTCACCAGGAGTCTAAACTGACCTTGAACTTCTTGCGGCCTCAGCCTCCCAGACTGGACGGTAGGCCCGCACCACCACAGGGATAGAACTTGGACTTGTCATATTCCCTTCTGGAGCTTTGGCAGAGGCTGCGAATGATTTGCATGGTTGCTTTGCCACCAACAGAGTGGACTCACCTCCAGCCTCAAGTGATAGTGCCTATGAGATAAAGGGCCCTTTCTCTCTCTTAAGACTCGCTCAGAGGATTAACTACTTTGCTTTCTTTTAAAACCAGATGGACGGGCAGTGGTGGCGCACGCCTTTATCCCAGCACTTGGGAGGCAGAGGCAGGCAGATCTCTGTGAGTTCGAGACCAGCCTGGCCTACAAGAGCTAGTTCCAGGACAGGCTCCAAAACCACAGAGAAACCCTGTCTCGAAAAACCAAAAAAAAAAAAAAAGTTTTAAAACCAGATGGAATTGACTGTGTTACTCATCATTTTCCAACCTTGCCTCAGATCTGTTAGTTCTGCTGTTAGATAGTAATTTGTCTTAAAGCTTTTTTTTCTTATCCTTTTTTGTTATTTATGTACTTATTTTTTAAGGACGAGTTGAAATTATCCTCAGTTCAAACTCCACTGTCTGCTGTCAGGCTTAGAGGCAGGTAGACCTAAGTCTCAGCCTGTGGAGGGGCCTGCCTGCTGCCTGTCTGCGCTCTCTAACGCTCTTCAATCTGGAGTTAATAAGCCAATTAAGAAGCCCCTCTTCTCATCATTGCTTCCTCCTGCCATCTTTGTTTCTGAGAGGGATTTTCTCCTAATTTAAAAATCCATCATCCGAGAAAGAAAATCCGAATAGCTAAACCCAGCACTTTCCCAGAGTCGGTGCTGCAATGCAAACAGAAGCAGTGGTTTTCCTTCCTAGCAGGCAGTTGAAAGGACCTCTGAGCCCAGAACCCCCAGCCCACCCTGAGGGAGAAGAGGAGGCGGTTTCCAAGGCAACCGGCCCAGGGAGGGGTTGGCTCTCTGGCGCCCTCCTGCCCTCTTCCTGGTAGTTCAGGATACTGCCAGATAGCGTCCACCCGTGCTCGGCGCTCCGATTGGCTGCTCGGTCCGCTCTCTGATTGGTTGTGGCGGGCGCCTCGCCGGCTGATGGTTGAGCGTTGGCTTCAGGGTTGGGGTCGCCGCATGTGCGATCCGCTCCCACGGGATCAGAGGGCGAGGACTGCTGCTGCTCAACCTGGAATCCACCGGCGAGACCGGGCTCCGCCCGGCCATGCCCGCCGGGAGCAACGAGCCGGACGGCGTCCTCAGCTATCAGGTGGGCCCCGCCTCCCGCTCCTCCCCGGCTCAGTCTGGGTCGGGTGCCCACCGCCCGGCTCCCGTTCCAGCCTGGGCTCCGGGCGTGTCCCCGAGAGCCGGGGGATGGGGGGGGGGGGGGCGCGTGGGACGCCAGGGGGCGCTCAGGGTGGCCAGGAAGGGTGACCTTGGGCCGAACCCTGAGCCGCCGGCACCGCCGCAGCCCCCGCATCGCCTGCTGCCCGGTGTCCCGGACCAGTGACCTCTGTCCGCGGGTCCCCTTTGGCGGCAGACGCCGGCTTCTGGCCTTGCCTCGCATTGCCTTAGGTGGTCGAGAGGGTATCCGGGGACCTTCGCGGGTCTTTGTGTTTTGATTCTGGTTCCTCGGTGGCTAAGAGGAAGCCTTGCAAAGACCCTGAGAATGTGGCCAGCTTTGTGTATCGTCGCCCTGCTGTCCAGACAGCCGATAAGTTCTGAGGAAGGGATTGCACATGGACCAGGGAAGCCAGGAACGACACCACCAGCCTTAAGTAGTTGATGGTGGAACTGCAGGGGCGGTTGATATTAGGAAGCATTTGGACTAGGTAGTAAGAGTGTGTGGGTTCAAGTCCCGGTCTGTTTCTTCTAGGCTTTCTCACCTTGTGCGTGCTACTTGCCTCTTTGAACCTCAGTTTCCCCATCTATTAAAATGGAAATAGTAATGTTTGTACGGTTTACTTCACAGGGCTGTTTTAAGGACTCTGTGAATCACGGTTTATTGTGTGAGCCCTAATAAGCGAGTAGTAGCTTTTTGAATTCTCACCCACCCGCCTTGTGAAACCCGGATCAGATGTGATTGCTGCCCTGGAAAGAGGATTTGAAGGAGGGAAGGGAACCGAGACGATGTTGTTGCAGAAGGGTGGTGGGTTTTGGAAACAAATGCCCGGTTGACATGGTAGTGGGGTCTGGGAAAGGCAGGGGAAACTTCCTGAGTGTTGCGATACGGGTGTGACACTCCCTACTCCTCTTCTTTCCTGGCAGTACTATTTGCTTGCCAGTCACCAAAATAAATACATGTGAGATTTTTGGGAAATCTTTCCATATCTGATCTCATGACATACCATGTTATAGTCAGCTTCTGTTTGGGAGACAGAAGCAAAAAGAGGCCAAGGTCTTGCTCCTCCCAGCTGCTGGGAAAGGAAGAGAATTAGCTTCGTTTGTTTTGACGTTGAGAATGCTGGGGATGGACTGCCTTCTTACTTAAAGGCAGACACCCTGCTGCTGAGCCATATCCCCAGCCTGTGTGTGTGTGTGTGTGTGTGTGTGTGTGTGTGTGTGTGTGTTCGGTGGCCAGAGTTTGATAACTGGTATCTTTATCACTCTATCTTTATTTACTGAAAACATGTTCTTGCACAGAACCTGGAACCATTTTAGCTGGCCAGTGAGCCCCTGGGATCTGCTTGTCTCCCCCACCCACTCGCCCCACCCCCACCCCCACCCCCAATGCTGGCTGCTTCCATGGGTGCTGGGGTCTGCGTCCAGGTCTTTATTCTGTGAGACAAGCACGTCACCCATCTTCATTTCACACAAAATACTAGGAGCCTGAGGCAGGAGGATCATGTGTTTGGGGTTCACATAGACTACGTAATGAGACCCTGTCTCAAAAGATCTGCACAAGGAACTGTGTTGTTATAAAATCAGGTGCTTTGACACATCTCAGACCATCCTGTGAGTGTACATTGACGCACATCGTAGGAGATTTTTCTAAGAAGAAAATGGGCAAAGGTCTGAAGAATGACTCTCAGCTGAAGGAAAGGGGAGGTCAGAGACTTGGAAACAGAGGAGAGGATGTACAACAGTCCTGTGGCCGATAGGGGGCGCGTTCTGCAAGGACGTATGGTGGAGCCCAGGGAGCAAGGAGGAAATGGCGGGGTGTGTCCTGGGTTCCTAACAGCTAGACACCTTGGCCCCCACTGAAGAAGCTGATATGTACCTGAGGACCAAGAGCAGTCATGATGAGCTTTAGTCCTGCTCAGATTTCCTCTGTTGAAAGATTTCTCTGGCTTCTGTGGGCGATCAAGCTCGGATGTGAGCAGACCCTGTGTCTAACATGCAGAATGTGTGCGGGTTATGGCCAGTACATAGGCACCCTTAGGTTTCTGCTGATGGTCGGTGGTTTGGGTTTCTGAACAAACAATAAATATGTTCTTTACATTGAGCTATTATTATTGTGGGTCACGGAGTGGAGAGAGAAAAGGGAGGGACCAGCAGGTGCTCGTGAAGTCAGGCTTTAGACACAGGAACTTGAGAATTCGGAAGGGGAGGAGAATGGGGACTGAAAGAGAAAAGGAAGTGGGAATGGCCTGGAGGAGACATAGTCAACCAATGGGCAGTGACCTTAGTGACCAAGCCCCCTGTGTGCCCACCCGAGAGAGCTGGGCCTTGCAAAGAGAGTAGATTGTGTGACTCGATGGAAGCAGAGAGGTTCCAGACATCTCATCCCCCATCCCAAGACTAGAGTTTTCTCTGGTGGACTCCAGCCCTTCCCTTTGATTCTCTTCACAGCCGGCTCCACCGTGCAGCCAGCGGGGTTTAGAAATGCCAGCCAGATCATGTCCTCACTTGACCCCTGCCAGCGGCTTCCTAGTGAATTTTAGAATAAAATCCTAACTCTGCGGTGGCTTACCAAGGTTGGACCTGACTGAAGCCTTGCCCATCGTGCCGGGAGTGCCCTTCTCTCTCGCCGTGCACTCCGACTCTGGCTTGCTTTGTGTTTCTTTAGTGTGACCAGCTCCCTCACAGCTCGGGAATGTGTCCTCTTTCTAGGACACTCTTCCAGCTCGGTGTCGTCATGACTCATTTGTATCTCCTGAAGAATAGCTTCCCCTGACCTCCACCCTGAGTCACACTGCTCCGTAGGATGCTCTTTGTGTTCCTCCCTAGCACACTGTGTATGAGTCTTCTTGTTTTGATGTCCTGCTGTCTTCTTGAGGAAGTTTCAGGAGGGCAGGGCGTGCAGGTGACCCTGTCTCATACATCGCCCAGTGTCCAGTTAGTGCTTGGCTGCTGGAGGGGAAGACTCGGGAGGCTGAAGTCTTTCTCTTAGGAGCTCGTGGTCTACTAACAGGATTTGCACGAAGCAGCAGATGGCTGTTAGTGGCACACTCATAAGCTCCCCGTTCTTTGGTACCTTTGCTCAGGTTAGCGAGCTGCAGAAACTTTCCCGTCTCTTCTCTGAGGAAATTCCATTCTGGCCTTCAGAGCTGGTTCCATGGAGCTCCACCAGGATTTGCCACTCGGTCTCCTCTGCCCACTCCTCCCGCCAAGCACTCCCATGTGTCCACTCTGCTCCTGCCACTTGCCCGATCTTCCCTTCGTTGCTGTGTGAGCAGGGAATGCTTTCTATGTGCCGGGCACCAAGCTGGCTGCTTTCCACGTGTTCCCCTTTCTTTAGTGACAGCGCTGAGGATTGCACCCGAGCCTCACACATGCCCGGCAAGCACTCTGTGGCTGTACTGCCCAACCTCACATCCCAGTTATCTTCCTGTCATCCTGAGAATATGCACCTGTATTGGTCCCACTGCATAAACAAAGAAATGGAGATGCAGTGAGGTGAAGGGACTTCCAGAAAGGGCAGAGCCGCTGCTCTCCCAAGGCTGTGCCCTCAACTACTGTGCGTTACCACAGCTGTTTGTCTTGCCATCTGGAGCTGCGCCTGGCCCTGAGTGAGGACCAGAAGAGCTTGGAAAGGCACACAAGGAATGCATTGGAGTACAGCCGGCTGGAGTGAGGGAGGCCAGCCCGAGGCTGCTGGCATGATGCAGGCTGTGTCAACGTGGCCTGCATCATCCACCTTGCTAAGCTCTCTGAGGTGTTACTGACATTTTAGGAGTTGATGAGCCCTTACAAGTTGGGAGTAATAGAAAGCAACCAGACAGCTTAGGGAAAGCCCTACTTTGTGCTAGAACACCCGACAGCCTCTCAGTTCTGCTGAACAGCACTTTCAGAATTGACCAGAAGGAAGTGCTGGAAGGACTGGGAGGTCGGGCATCACAGCGTCCAGGTAAGGTAGTGCTGGGCATCACTGGACGTCCAGGGAGCGTGGGGACAGTGGACAGAGGGCATCGGTGGGACGTCCAGGGAGCGTGGAGACACTGAACAGAAGGGCATCGACGGGACGTCGAGGGAGCGTGGAAATAGTGACAAGGAAAGCAAAGAAGCCTGGCTTTTATGTGCACCAGTGCTAGAACAGTTGTACCAACTCCAAACCCTGGAGACAGACATAGGAGCAAATGGCTGTGATCCCCGCACTTGGAATGTAGAAGCAGGAGAATTAGTTCAAGGTCAAAGCTAGGGAGATGGAACAATGGATAGAGCACTTCTGGACAAGTATGACCACTTGAGTTTGAACTGTGAGACCTGCATAAAGGTAGGAAAAGACAGACTGGACAGAGTTGTCCTCTGACCTTGATAGGTACACCATGGCAGCACATGCCTGCATACACTATACATACGTGCACACACACACACACAGACACACACACGGTGTAATGCTTAAAAAAAGATGAATCAACAGTTAAAAACACTTGTTGCTCTTGCAGAGTACCCTAGTTCAATTCCCAGCACCCGATGGTGGCTCGTAACCATAACTCCAGTTCCAGGGGCTCTGATGCCTTCTTCTAAAACTGGGCACACAAGTAGTGCACACACACATATACGTGCAGGTAAAGCACTCATACACATAAATCTAGAAAAAAGTTCACAATTGATGTTGGCTACATAGATAGTTCAAGGCCAGCCTGGGCTGTGTGAGACTCTGGCTAAACAAACAGCCAGGAAACGGTGCCAAACCCTGGCGTGTGTTTGATGACTGAGGCATATAGCCGGCTGGAAGAGCATGCCCCTGTCTCTTACGGTAGACCGGGAACAAACACGCAGGACAAGAGTTCCCGAAGGAGCTGTGGCTTCTAGTGTCCATTGACTTTGGCACAGGAACACAGAACCTGTTTGCTGAACAAATGAACGAGCGACTCCAGGGAGAGCAGATTGGCATCCCAAGGGTCATGGTCAGTTTGTGGTAAGCAGATGATAAGAATTTGCTCAACACTACTGAACAAAAGTGCCAATCCTGGATGGAGTTTGCCCTGTCACCTCATTGCAGAATAACAAGCCGACCCCGTCCTCTCCTAGCAGGTGGGGTGGCGTGAGAACCTGTGGGTACCCTCTGCCATGCCCTTCCAGCTCTGCTGGGAAGCTTTGTAGCAGAGCTGTGGGCCAAGCAGAGCCGTGGGCAGAAAACGGGGCAGCTCAGGCTGCACGATTACTTTCTAGGAGCCTTAGATACCCATCTCAGTGCTGTTTGCCCTGGCAGCGTAACCAGGGCCCGTAGTCATCAACACAAGGAAAAGCAGCAAGTCGGCTCTAAATGCGCTGCTAGGTTACAGCAGCACACCTTAGGAGCCTTGGTCATTTCCCATAAGGTAAGAACAAGTTCACGCTAGCTGTGGTTGTTAGGGAGTCCAAATACACACACTGCACTAGCCTCTTACTGCCTCCGTGACATTACCAGAGGCAGAGTGTCTCAAACTACCTGTGTCTACATGGGAACAGTTCTGCAGTGGTAGTCTGATGCCTTTGCTTGTAAGCATAAGCTGTCGCCAGGGCTGTGGTTCTGGAAGCCTCAGGACAGAGTCTCTTTGTTCCTTCCCATCCTGTTAGATTAAGACTAGCCCATGTTCTTTGGCTCTTCGTTTCCCCCTTCTCTTCTTCCTGCCTCAGGGCCAGAAATCACGTCTTAAAGGCCAAAAATTTTACCTCAAATCTTCCTCTCTGATTCTACTACTCTGCCTCTTTTGTTTGTGGATGAATTTTGGAAAATATTTACATGGCTGAGAGTTTTCCTTGCATGCATGTGGATGCTTCAGTTACCCCAGAGACCAGAAGAAGGCATTGAATTCCCTGGAACTGTAGTTACAGGTGGTTATGAACAATTATGTGGGTGCTGAGAACTAAACCCAAGTCCTTGGCAAAAGCAACCAGTGTATCTAACAAACCATCACAACAACCTCTAAAAGAAAGCATCTCCCTGTGTAGCCAAGTCTGGCCTAGAATTCACTGTGTAGACCAGGCTGGCCTGGAATTCACTGTGTAGACCAGGCTGGCCTGGAATTCACTGTGTAGACCAGGCTGGCCTGGAATTCACTGTGTAGACCAGGCTGGCCTGGAATTCACTGTGTAGACCAGGCTGGCCTGGAATTCACTGTGTAGACCAGGCTGGCCTGGAATTCACTGTGTAGACCAGGCTGACCTGGAATTCACTGTGTAGACCAGGTTGGCCTGGAATTCACTGTGTAGACCAGGCTGGCCTGGAATTCATTGTGTAGACCAGGCTGGCCTGGAACTTGTGCTCTTTCTGCTTCAGTCCCCCACGTGCTGGAGTACAACCACACCTGGCTTTACAATGCTTTAGATTACAGGAAGTTACTCTGGAGTTTACGTAATTTCCAACAGACTTCTTGGAAGGTCAGTTGATCAGTGATGTGACCTTTAGCTGTAGTCTTAATTCTCTTTTGCCAGGTAAAGTCACAAACTCAGATCACTGGGGATCAGATGGGCATCTCTCCAAGAGCCATTATTCTCCAAGTCTGTGCTAATTAGGAGCGACTCTAAGTGGGGTTCAAGGGAAGAATGGCAGAGCCACTGTGGAGTCTCTTTTCCCAGCAAACTGCTGGAGGGTGCGAGGGACAGGGCAGCTCATGGCTCACGACTCCTGCCACAGGCCTTGTGGACCGGTGTTTGTAGGCAGTGAGGAAGTTAGTGAAGGCACTCAGGCATGTCCAACCTTTCAGCATGAGGCAGGCACATGGCTGTCATCCACAGAGTTCACGCTCGAGAACTGCATGGCTCTTTGTTTCAGAAAGCCACCAAAAAGATCTCCTCTTTGCTTCTTTTGTTCTAAGCCAAAGTTGGACATGCGCAAGAAAAGTAGAGAGCTGGCTCAGGCTCGGCGGCCAGGCTTCCACTGAGGGCCAGAATCCAGGTGAAGAGGCAGATGGACCAGGGGCTGGAAACAGCTGAGAGCTGCTGAGCAAAAGGACTCTTGGGTATGTGAGGTCCTGGAGCACTGACGGCTTGGGAAGATGGTGTGAATCTCAAGCTGTGGGTATGAATCCATGATTAGTTTTCTGGAACACTCAAAATTGGCACTGCCTTTGCTTTGGGCACTATCAATACATAATTAATAACAAACTTGAACCTTGTAACCCCTCTCGGCTCCTGTGAGATCTTACTTTGTCTTGATTTAGGACCTTGTGAAGATTAAGTATGTGATATCTGTAGCAAAACTGGTAGGCGTTAAGTAAGCCTTTTGTTGAAATTAGTTCCTGTTCTTTGGTTGACTAGAAACCCAGGAGGTAGGTCTGAGGATGTCCTCTGTGCGGAGTGCTCGCCTGGGGGACCTGGAGCTCACTCTGCAGCACTCAGCAAAAGCTTTCTTGATGTTCTGGGTGCGAATGATGGTTGGGGGGAGTGCCGCAGCTGAAGACTGCAAACATTGGCTCCATGGGGTGGACTGGGGCTGGGGATGGAAGAGGTGTTTGAGATAAAGTTGGGATGCTCGTACCAGAAGAGGGATGGAGTTCATTTGGGCACAAGTCCAGAATAGCCAGCAGGGGCAATGTGTCTAGAAGGGGTTCTGCGTGGCCTGTGCCCACAACCTTCATTCTCCCTGCAGCTTCTTGGCTGTGTCTAGGAGTTAGGGCATTATGTAATAATAATTAGCCCTGTTTTTGTCTTTTTCTTTGTTCATCACTGAAAGCAAGGCTTTAATTTACCAAAATCAGACTCATTTTTTTTTTTCTTGAGACCGGGTCTCACTCTGTAGCCGTGACTGTCCTGGAACTCAGTTTGTAGACCAGGTTGATCTTGAACTTAGAGATCACCTGTCTGTGCCTCCTGCGTGCTGGGATTAAAGATGTGTCACCGTGTCCTGCTTCATTCATTTTCTTTAGTAATAATTTTTATGTTTTGTAATTATAATATAGTCATGTCCCAGCTCCCTTTTCCTTTCCTCTCTCCAACCCTTCTCATTCACTCTCTTGCTCTCTTTCTCACATCATAGTCTGGTTTTCTTTAATTGTTCACACAGACACACACACACGTGCGCGCGAACACACACACAACACACACAGTATATAAATACAGCCTGCTCGGTCCACATGTCGGCTGTATGGATGTGCTCTCAGAGCTGACCTCTCTCAAGTGTTGGATAACTAGTTTGGGGAGCTTTCTCCTGGAAAAGACAATTTTTTAAGGATTATAAACAGCACTTTATCTCTCAAGACATGCCATGCAATGTCAATGATTTAATTTAAAAAGTTTATTATCATTTTTGTTCGTGTGTACGTGTGTATTTGTCTCTGAGTGTGTATGTGTGTGTGCTTGCGCACATAGGCACTTGCGAGCACACATGCCTGTGGAGGCCAGAAGAGGGTGTCAGATCCCCTGGAGCTGGAGTTATTGTGGTTGATTGAAAGCTGCCTGATTTGGGTGCTGGAAAGCAAACTCTGGTTCTCTATATGAACAGCAAGTGCTTAGCAACTGACTCTCTCTCCAGCATCCCAGTGTCAAAGCTTTAGTTGAATTAGCCACCTCAGCTCTAACTAATCCCTGGGACCGTCCAATTCAGGCTTAATAGGAGGCATCATTCATGAGCCACTCAGAGGAAATATAAAAAGAGGATTACTTTACATGTTGTTTTTCCAATTCACTACTTCCCTCCCTCCTGCCCTCCCTCTCCTTTTCTCTTAAGCGTGTTTAATGTGTTTCCTGTGAATATAATCGTTCTTGAGTCACAAGGCCCTCTGAGACTCTGGTAAAAGTCGTGGGCAGCCCCCACACCACCAAACGTACATGCACACATACCGCCCCCTCCTCTGAAGCATCCACAGGTATTCTAGGAATTCATGGACTCCACATTGGTAAATCTTGCTTTCTGTGGACAGTGATGGTGGCAGAGGCAAATACAACCGTACTGGGTGGCCCCTGCAGCAGCCATAGACCAGGAGGCCCAGTCTTTTTTTTCTTTTAAACTTAACAGTTTCAGACAATTTTGGCATATGCTTGAAATTTGGGGAACATTTCAAATGTCTATCAAAGGAGAAACATTTGCATAGTGAATCACCCTGTGCCCATGACTTGGCATCAAGAATGAACACACATCTTGTTTCTTCTCTGTCTCTCTCCAGGCTCAAATCCCAGCTGAAGGGCGCCTTTTACAATGTATTGATGGCACATCACAGGATTATTAACTGAAAAGGTTTTGCAGCCTGATAAGCCTCTCTGCTGCTGCAATAGTCTAAGTCAGAGCAAACCGAATTAGAGAAAGCCTGGGTTTAACAGATACCAGCGCTCCCAGGTGGCATTCCAGCCCCCCAGAGAGGAGAAGGAAGGAAGACCAGAAACCACTGTTTGTTGTCTGTGGGGCAGTTTAAATACCCTGTGGGTGTGGTCTTGAGCATCTCTGGGGAGGGTCATCTTTTGTTGGTCTTTCTTGGAGCTGGAGTCTGGACTGAGACAACTCCCAGGAGAGGGGGCTTGGGATGGAACTTCCAAACAATTACCATACCTTAAAAAGTACCTGAGAGCAGGCAGATCTCTGTGAGTTCAAAGCCAGTCTGGTCCACATAGCAAGTTCCAGGACATCCAGGGTTACATAGAAAGACCCCGTCTCAACAACAAATTATAAATAAAGGAATATAATCAGATAGCCATTCTGTTTAAATTTCTGTGAATTAGTTATAATTATAATTATTTTTTCTTTTATTTTTTAAACATGACTTTATGTGAGCCAGGACGCACGTTCATATTCCAGTGTGGCCTTTTCAGTGTTCCAGCTGCTAATGGATGCGGATAGTGACTGCTCCTCTGGCGGACAAAGAGGACGAACATCTGTCAGTGAGCTCAGCTCTGGATAACCAAGATAAGAAAGCTTGAAGTTTTCCAGTAGTTGACTTTACTCTCTCTCTCCATACACAACGACATACATACATACATACACATAACACACATATAGATATGTATATATACATATATAATGTTGAAGATGTGTTTTTTAAATTGTTATAATTAATTTTATTCTTTGAGATTATAATGTATTTGTATCAGTTATCCCTTTCCTTCCCTCCCTCCCACCGCTATTGATTTATAGTCTTAGAGAAATCTATAAGTTCTACCTCTCTTCCTCCCTCTCCATATTGGCACCTTGTTCTGTGCTATGCCGGCTGTCTGCTGAGATGGTACTAACTATTATAAGTGATGCTGGATATTTAAATATCAGCTTGGAGACTAGCTCTAGCTGGATAGTAACTTGGTAGTCAACATTAATAATTACCTCCATATAAAATTATACCTGGCTTCAAGAGACTATATGATAACATAAAGAGTTCAGAAAGTAGGCCAGGTGGTAGTGGCGCACATCTTTAATCCCAGAACTTGGGAGGCAGAGGCAGGTGGAACTCTTGTTAATTCAAGGCCAGCCTGATCTACAGAGCAAGTTCCAGGACAGGCTCCAAAGCTACACAGAGAAACCACACACACACACACACAACATGAGTTCAGAAACTAATATTCCTCATTGGAAGTTACTTGTCACGTGCTGGCATTGTCCTAGTCAGGAAGTGACACCTGTCCTGGAGCTTACAGGGACGCATGCTGGGTTCAGTGTAGGCCACTGTGCTGGGCTCTAGGGGACACTCACGGATGACAGTGTGTTTCCATGCTAAGTGTGGTGGTACATGCCTTTAAGCCCAGCAGAGGCAGGTAGATTTCTGAATTCCAGGCTAACCAGGGCTACATACTGAGACCCTGTCTTAAAAAACAAATCAAGAAGGCAAGAAGGGAGGGAGAGCAGGAGGGAGGGGAAACTCAGGACCTGAAAGATAAGCTAGGTAAGCAGAGCGCATGTGAGTAAAGTCAGTTGTTTTCCACTAAAACGTGATTCCTAGCCCCTCGTGCACACAAAAGAGAACAGAAAATGATTCTGCAGGGAAGACTGTGGACTCTGCAACTTCTCTGCAAGTAGGAGCCTCTGTGCGCTGGAAATCGTGTTCATCATATGGGGCTGAGGGAGGTGCGGAGGTTAAAAGGTGCATCTGAGGATTAACTGAGCCACAGTGGGCAGGCCTTTAATCCCTGCACTGGGGAGGCAGAGGCAGGTGGATCTCTGTGAGTCTGAGGCCAGCGTGGTTTATAGACTGAGTTCCAGGACAGCTAGGGCTGTTAAGCAGAGAAACACTATGTCGAAAAAAAAGAAATACTATATAGGCCAATTTCAGTCTTTTTCCTTCCTCCTTTTCCTGCCACCCCTCTCCAGGGTCTTTCTGTGTAGCCTCCCAGACCTGGTTCTCACTATAGAGCCCAGGCTGGCTTTAAACTCATGGCCATCTTTTTGCCTCATCTGTGATTACAAGTGTGAACGTCGTGCTTGGCTCTGAAACATTAGCTTCATCTGATAATTCTTCGGTGTGTCTCTACACTTACGGCCTGCACCACACCAGCCCGTGGTCCAAAGGGAAGCAGGCTTCGCTGACCACAAGTGGCCTTGTCACCATTCGCATTGGCACTTGGCCCACATGTCCCATGTTTGTTCTGATTTGAGAGACTTTGAGGCAAACAGCTTTATTTTCACAGTACACTGCAGAGGGCACAGAACATTCTCTTTTGTCCCTGTCCCACCCCCTGCCCGCCCTCTTTTATTATCCACTTCCCCAGCAGAGCAGCTTTCTGTGCTAAGTCCGTAGCTTGCACTAGGGTGATGCCTTAGTGCAGGACATTCTGTAGGCTTAGATGTTTGATGACATGGGCCCCCCATGCTTAGACCATGCAGACTCATTCCCGTGCCCCCAAATGCTTTGTGTGTGACCTTTTAGCTCCTCCCCCCAGCTCTTCTTTTTTGGTCGGGGGGGAAGGAAGGTTTCCAGACAAGGTTTCTCCCTGTAGCCTTGGCTGTTCTGGAACTCACTCTGTAGGCCAGACTGGCCTTGAACTCACAGTTCAAATGGATAGATCTAGGAAAAAACATATTGAGTGAGGTAACCCAGACCCAGAAACACAGATATAAAATCTACTCACTCATAAGTGGCTTTTAGACATAAAGCAAAGAAAAACCAGCCTACAATTCACAACCCCAGAGAACCTAGACAACAATGATGACCCTAAAAGAGACTTACATGGATCTAATCTACATGGGAAGTAGAAAATACAGTATCTCCTGAGTAAATTGGGAGTGTGGGGGTAATGGGCAAGGGTAGAAGGGAGGGGATGGAAAGGAGTAGAGAGGAGAAAAGGTATAGCTTAATAAAAACAGTAAAAAACAAACAAACAGATCTGTCTGCCTCTACCCTCCTGAGTGCTGGGATTAAAGATATGCGCCATCACAACCAGTACATTCTTCTTCTTCGTTTTTTTTTAAAGATAGATTTATTTATTTATTTATTTATTTATTTATTTATTTATTTATTATGTACACAACATCCCTTCCATGTATGCTTGCATGCCAGAAGAGGGCACCAGATCTCATTATAGATGGCTGTGAGCCACCATGTGGTTTCTGGGAATTGAACTCGGGACCTCTGGAAGAGCAGTCAGTGCTCTTAACCTCTGAGTCATCTCTCTAGTCCCTACATTCTTCTTTTTTATTGTTTCCATAGCTTTGTCTTTTCCTGAATATCACAGGGCTGGAATTATTCAGTACATGGAATTTTCTTCCTTTCCTTTCCCCTTTCTTTCTTCCTTCCTTCCTCCTTCCTTCCTTCCTTCCTTCCTTCCTTTCTCTCCCTTTCTTAAAAGCAATAACAAAACACTCCAAACCCAACTTCCCTAGAACTAGTGATTGTCCTGCCTCGGCTTCCTGAGTTCTGAGGTTACAGGAGTGTGCTACCACACTGGGTTAAAAGTTTATGGAGAGTTAATAATTCTTTTTCAGTTTTCTTTTCTCTTCTCTATGCAGTGCTATAGATGGAGCACAGGGCCTCATGCATGCCAGGCTTGCTCTCCCCCACCGTCCTGTGTCTGCAGGGCCTCATGCATGCCAGGTCAGCTCTCCTCCACCGTCCTGTGTCTGCAGGGCCTCATGCATGCCAGGCCAGCTCTCCCCCACCGTCCTGTGTCTGCAGGGCCTCATGTATGCCAAGTCAGCTCTCCCCCACCGTCCTGTGTCTGCAGGGCCTCATGCATGCCAGGCCAGCTCTCCCACACCGTCCTGTGTCTCCAGGTCTCATGGCCTCTTGAATTGGCTTCTTTCACTTAATAAAATGCATTTAAGGCATTCATCTTCTTATGACTTAATAGTTCATTTCTTTTTCAAGCCCACACTACTCCATTGTCTAGATTGACCACAGTTTATCTGTTCACCAAGAAGGACATCTTGGTTGCTTCTAAATTTTAGCAATTATGAATAAAACTTCTGCATGCTTTTATGTTCAGGTTTTTGTGTTGATTTAAAACTTTTTATAACTGGGTTTCCCTGTGTAATAGTCCTGGCTGTCCTGGAACTTGCTCTATAGACCAGGCTGGCCTTGAACTCACAGAGATCTGCCTGCCTCTGTCTCCGGAGTGCTGGGATTAAAGGTGTGCTCCACTACCGCCAAAATAATGATAATAATAATAAAAATAATAAAGTTTTGGGTGGTAACTATCAACACTGATTTATAAAGTAAGAATTTGTTTTTGGAAGAAACTGTCTTCTAGTGTGGCTGCAGAATTGTGTTTTTCCCCAGCAGCAAAGAGGGAGGTCTGTTGTTACTAGTGTCCTAGATTCTTGACCATCCCAATAGCTGTGCAGACCTTGCTTTTGAACAGGGTCTGGCTGTGTACTGCATAGTCCAGGCTGGTGTGGAACCCATTGATCCTTGCCTTAGCTTCCCAAGTGCTAGGATCAAAGGTGTGCGCCACCACCGCCTGCCCCTAGATACATTTTAAAATCACGTTTCTTATCTACTTGTTTTGTATCTTGTGCACACATGCACATGCCATGGCGCCCATGGAGAGGTCAGAAGACAACGTGGGGAGTCAGTTTTCTTTCCATCGTGCGGGTCCTGTCTCAAGGATTGAGCTCAGGTTGTCAGGCTTGGTGGTGAGGGCCTTTACCTGCTGAGACATCTTGTTGGCCCTGCACAATTTTTTTTTTTTTTAAAAAGAAACAGCTAATGGTTTGAATAAAAATCTACTAGGCTTATTGTTTAACCTGCTTGAATTTTCTGGAACAGAAAATGGTGTAAGAGCCCGCGATCCCAGTGCTAATGGCGCTGTGCTGACGGCACCCGGCTGAGTGGACGGAGTGCAGTGTTGCTGACTGTATTCCATGGTGGTGTTTTCTGTGAAACCCTGTGAAAACCCTGGATTCTCGGTGAATTTGTATTTGGGTTTAGATTCTTTATCAGACTCAGGGACGATTTATACCGCAGTCCCCAGTCACTCATTGTCTCTCGTTGCTCGCTGGCAGCCACTGAAAGCCTGTGCAGTCCGCAAGCGGTTTTCAAGTGGTGTTTGGGAATTTTTAAAAGATATTTTTCATTTATTCTGTAATGAAAAGCCTCTCTCATCTGCTCTGGTTCACGTGGAAGAGAGCCTAGACAAACTGTCACCTTCCCAAGTGAAGAGTTACCTTGATAGCACTGTCCTTCAACGAAGGCTGATCAGTTCAAGTGTGTGTGTGTGTGCGCACGCGCGCAAGCGTGTGTGTGTGTGTGTGTGTGTGCATGCGTGTGCGTTTGTGTGTGCGTGTGCGTGTCGTGTGTGTGTTGAACCCAAGGCCCTGCACAGGCCAGACAATGCTTCTTGTTAGATGTTACAGTGCACAGACTCACAGATCTTAGCATATTTGTTCTGTGTAGCCTACTGAAATCCTGTCCACACTGAAGCGCAGGTTACTTGTGGTTGGCAAGGACCCTCCAAAGCAGCTGCTGGTGCCCGTGGCCGTGTGTCTGCTGCTCTTCTTGCTTTCTTACTGTCTGATAAAACGGGAGGGTTCAAACACGTTCCAGACCTGTAGCCAGCCAATTTTTGTTTTGTTTTGAGAGGGTCTTACTGTGTGGGCCAGGCTGGCCTGTAACAGTCACAGATATTCTTGCTCCTGCTTCTGAAGTGCTGGGTTTGAAGGCGGACGCCACTATGCCCTTCTATCAGCTGTTTTGTTTCGTTTTTTTCAAGAAACTCTGATTTCTTTAAGTAGAGAATGATATTTTCAGAGGTCATAATCTTGGTGCCGATGATACTTCGAGCTACAGTTGATCATGTGTTATAGGCCTTTGAAAGGACAGAGGTTAAAAATATCTACTAATTTAAAGCTATTTATGGACACAGGATGTGTCGTATGTTTTCACTGATGCGTTCCACGTGAGAAAGACGTAGCCTTTTTATTTACCTTCTGTCTCTGCTCTCATGTCTCATTTCGAACCCTTTGAGAGTCCTTCCTCTCAGCCACACTGGGGATGACACAGTTCACACAGTCAGTCACCACACAGCACACTGTGCCCTCAGATGCCGATGCCCAGTGTGAGTGCTGCGACCAAGGGCATGGTGACTGCAGGCCGCTCAGGGGGCTCCACGCAGTGGCTTACACTAATCCCGCTCTCAGGGTGGCTGAAGCAAGACAGCCCGTGGGAGGGCAGCCAGGGCTACAGAGAAAGACTTGTTCTCAAAAGCCAAAAAAGAGAAAAAGCAGTTTATGATCTTCGCTGCTGTTGTCTGTCTCTTGGGAATGTGTACTGCTTGGGCAATTGGCTACTTTGTCCTGGTTTCTCTTTGTCTCCTGTTTTGCCAGGAACTGATCTGGAGTTGGAATGCCAGCCCCAGCCGGCCGTGTTCCAGCTCTGTGCACTCTGACTTAGAATCAATCTTCTGAAATAGCTACACCACCAATTTCACGTCTGCTTGTTTGGTTTTTAATTTGAGAATTCCCTTTGGAAGAGATGTACTTTTATTCATGTGTGTCTGTGTCTGTGAACACCTGCCCTGTGTGTGCAGGTCATGTGGCGACTGGTGGAGCTCTCTCCAGCCCTGTGCTCTAAAGTCTAGCCAGGCGTTTATGTTCCAGCTCCCTTTTCTTTGTTAAGATGGAGCAAATCACAGTTTTCTCCACTTTGCTTTTAAAACTTATTATTATCTCTTAAATATTTTTCATAGTAGTAATATGTAATTTTAAATATCTACAAAAGTAAATTATCAAATTAATCACGACTTGACATTTGACATTCTATTTCTCTAAGAATATCTATGTTAATCTCATTAAAATATCGTCTCGCTGGAGAACTGGATTGCCTGTCTTCAGCATTGTGTTGTGGGGGGGTGGGCGTAGATGGGCTTGATGATGTGGGGGCTTCAGAGTGAGTTGGAGATCTGAGCTATACCTGGAGGGCGATCCTGGCGAGCTAAGGAGCTGGGGGAAGCACCAAGCCTGGCAGTGTGCACAGGCCACGTGGAAGTGAGAGTGTGCCTGTGTCCCTGTGGTGAAGTAGCCCAGTTGGAGCCTCACGCCGGGAAAGGGAAAGTAAGTCCAGAGTAGCACTTAGTGTGTTTGTCTTAGTGGCCCGATGCCTGTGAAGGAGGAGGGGACTGGGTCACAGCATTCTTTTAAGAAAGACTTTCTGGAAGCTGGAGAGATGGTTCCGTGGTTAAGAGCCCTGGCTGCTCTTCCAGAGGACCTGGGTGCAATTCCTAGCACCCACATGGCAGCTCCCAATAGTCTGTAACTCCAAGATCTGACACCTGCACGCAGACATACATGCAGGCAAAACACCAATGCACATAAAATAAAGTTAAATTAAATCTTAAAAAAAGTCTTACTGAGCAGTTACTATGTGAATGTTTCTGTGCTGTGTATGGGGCTAGAGTCTTTTAAAAATATCCCTCTTTTCCTTTCCTTTCTTCTCTGAGACAGTTTCGCTATGCAACACTGGCTGGCCTGGAACTTGCTCTATAGACAAGGTTGGCCTCTGCCTCCCGAGTGCATCATGCCTGGCTTGTTTTGTTTTGAATTATGTACACGTGTGTGAGTGTGTGTGCACGAGTGCAGTTGCCCCACGGAGCCCAGAAGAGGGCATCGGATCTCCTGGAGCTGGAGTTAGAGGCTGGAAACGGCAAGAGTATACACACTCTTAACCACTGGTCCATCTCTCTAGCCCCCACATCTCTGTTTCCTTGCTAAGCAGAATTGCAGTATGCCTTTAGGACATAAAAACTGGGGGCTGTTAGGTTAGTTTGGAAGTGAGGGGCAGTCACCATTCAAGGCAAGTGCCTGCTGGAGTTGCCTTTGCAGATGTGTAACTGGGCCATTGGAGAGGATGGAGCTGCTCAGTCTTAACTCCTTCTACCACATCTGTGATCTCGGGGTATGGTTATTTAATGTTACAGCCTGGGAAAGAGAATGACTGCCATATTTGCATCTCAAGGGGATGTGAAGTTCCAACTTAAAAATATATATAAACCACTGTTTTCCCCTCCAGGTATCTCAGAGGAGCCTTGGTATGTACTGTGGTTTGGAGTATTTGAATGATGAATATGCGTGTATTTCCATGGTCGTTTGCATTGGAGAATGAATATGCATGTATTCCTGTGACCATTTGCATATCTGTTTTTAAACAGAGACCAGATGAGGAAGCTGTGGTGGATCAGGGCGGGACCAGCACAACCCTCAACATTCACTATGAGAAGGAAGAGTTGGAAGGTGAGAGGCTGCCTCCCATGGCCAGGGAAAACAAAAGCCCTCTGGAGACCTGGGTTCACATCTGACTCTTTTTTTCCTGGCTGAGGGACCCTGTGGGGAAAACAGCTACCTTCCTTTGCCTCTTGGTCCTTATCTTAAACAAGAGCAGAGATAAGAGTGCCTCTGTCTGATAGGCTTGGTGCAGGACCCAGTAGGCAGCTTGAGACACAGGCATGGAGTACTGGGCCACTCAGCACAGATATCAACAATAGCAAAAACCCTTTCTTTGAAACTGTGAAGTGATCACTTAGTTCACTGACTCTTCGTAACTGCTACCCTTTTGTTTGTAGCACTGGATTTTTTTTTAAAACTTATTTTACATACCAACCAGTTTCCCCTTTCTCTTCTCCTCCCTTTCTCTCCACCACACCTCTTTTTTACCCCCTGCCCCAAATAGGGTAAGGCCTCCCTTAGGGAGTCAATAGAGCCTGGCATATCAATTTCAGGCAGGAGCGAGCTCCTTGCCCCTGCATCAAGGCTGAGCCAGGCATCCCACCATAGGGGGTGGGTTCCAAAAAGCCAGCTCGTGCACGAGGGACTGATTCTGACCCCACTGCTAGGTTGATCCCATGCAGGCTCCCTAGCTGTTTGGTCTAGAGTCTGTGAGCTCCCGCGAGCGGGGGTCAGCTGTCTCTGTGGGTTTCCCAACCATGATCTTGACTCCCACTGCATCTGTAGTACTGTTAATCACACAGGCAAAAATAGGACTATGACCACAATTTCTGAGATATTTGAAGCAAGCTTTATTAAATACTGGCTGGGATTCTGGACTCTGGCCAGGTCCCTACCCAGGATTTCCAGAGTGTTGGGCCAAATTACCTTAGCCAGGGGCTTTATAAAGGCAAACCCTGCAAGACTCTGCACTTCTGGCCTTCGTCCAAGCAGAGGCAAGCATATATCCAGCTGTACTTCCTGCCTCTGTGCCTCCCACTTACCTGTGATGGAGCACATCCTGTGCAGTTGGGGCCGCCAACCTTGTTTACAGAAGTGAGAACACGTGACTTGTTGTCCTACATGAACAAGAGCCCCCACATTCCAGGAAGTTATACCTGTAAGCGGGGCTTACAGGTTAGAAGCACTTTTTAAAATATAAATCTCTTAGACTCAGTAATTTAAACTTAAACATAACTTCAGCCCTCACAGTACCCGAGACACATGTTGGTGCAACTTCCAATTTAGTTTTGAGAACCGACCTGATGGTGGGGGAAGACTGGGTGGAATCCATCTTTTCTCCCTCTCTACTGCAAGGCAGACACACAGGTATCACCTCACCCTCCAGGCCTTGGCACCTTGCTTCCTCGTGCTGTCCCAACGCCTCGCAGGGTATTGTGAGCAGCTCCATTGTCCTCTAGCAATTACCTGTGCACTTTAATCCTCCACTGGGAAGTGGACATGTTTGAATGTTTTTGTGAGGGAATAGAATAGTAAACCCAGACAAGTTCTCTTGGATCTTGAGGGCCAGGTCTCATCCATCGAGGTCAGCTGAGCAACATCTCCAGATGATGTCATGCTCCCCTCTGCTGGGAAAGAAAACTGCAGGATGTCACATTGCTGGGGGACGCCGTGCTGGAAAATGACATTGCTCCTGATTAAGTGCTAGATTTATGACTCCTGATGTCAGCTTAATGCACTTTAACAAAAGCTAGTCCCACTTGGTTGTATTTGTAGTTTTAAGGAGGCTTGCCTGTGTTCCACATGTAGGACTTCCTGTGGTTATCCACTTAGAGTCATCTTGGGAGCCCAAAGGAGCAGAGTCTCCCTTAGGGCTCCCTGGTGGGTGCTCGGCCAACCGCACCAGCTGCAGTGTGGTCTGCAGCCCCATCTCTGTGGTGGCTCCAACCCATGCTTTCTCTTCTGTCCCAAAGACCCCGTGTCTCTCATTTATGGCTGTTCTCAGTGCACATGTGTGTGTGTGTGTGTGTGTGTGTGTGTGTGTGCGTGTGTGTGTGTTTGTGTGTTTATGTGTGTGTTTGTGTGTGTACCTGTGTGTGTGTTTGTGTGTGTGTGTGCGCGTGTGTGTGTTTGTGTGTGTGTGCGCGTGTGTGTGTCTGTTTCTGTGTGTGTTTGTGTCTGTGTTTGTGTCTGTGTGTGTTTGTGTCTGTGTGTGTGCATTCTTATTTTTAAAAACAGCAACATCTTTCTTACAAGTTTTACTAAATTATTTGCACCCGCATGGCCCCAGTAGACTCACTGTGACACTCACTATCGAATGAGCGTGGTTCCACACCAGTGCTGGAGTAGATCTCAGCAGGGACTTGGAGTTCACATATCACAGTTGGGAGTAAGCAGCTGCTCATCTGTAATGCAAGACAGAAAAAAAGGCGCGAGAAAAGCTTCAGCTGGGGCTCTGGGTGGCTTGGAGGAAGGAGACCACACATCTCACCGGGGAGATTAGAAACAATGCCAAGGAGGCAGAGTTTGCCGAGAATTTGGTGAGTGCATGTGCAGACAGTGCCAGCACACTTGAGGAAGAGCAGCCTGGCTCAGGTAGAGAGTGTGAACCACTGTGGATACAGCAGTTATGGAAGGCGGAGGGCGCTGAGAC